>NW_026997444.1:600000-1131412 GCF_035044405.1 Drosophila montana
ATATTTACTGAACGTTACGTCTTCTGTTTAATCACTGAGCTTTCGAATTGTGCATAATGCGTAACCTAGTTCAAATTTTCTTTTGCTTTTTATCTATTTAATTAAACAGCTTATCTCTTCTTTGTTGTGTCAATTATTTTGATTCTGGTCGTATTTATTATTCAAAACAAATGTATATTGGTATATAGCTATAATAAGTATAATCAAATAAAGACTTGCATTTCAAAGCAAGAGATCTGAACAAGGAGTAAAGGCTATGCAAGAGATATCTTGGCTTGGCTTATTTGGAAAACTTATTCTCAAGCTCTACATAAGTCTTAATCAGTAGGACGACGAGCTGAGTCGATTTAGCCATGCCCGTCTTTATGTCTGTATAAAATCAAGTGTTTAGCAAAATAAAATTAATATTTGCAATACAAAATTATTATTGCTGTTGTAACTTTGCCTCAACTTATCCATCAATCAGTTTCTCACAAGTTTATTTATTAGTTTAATTTTTATTATTTGTTAAAATCAATTTATTCTTATATGCAGATTAGTGCACATTCGGCTTTAAAAACGGAATTGATTTTCCTGAAGTAGGCTTTTAGGCGCTGGTTCGAAAATCCCCGTGCTGCGCACAATATGTGCTCCGGTGAAGTTGGCTGCGCTTGGAATGTGAAAAGCTCAAGTTAAGACACAAACCCATAGAGAAAATAAAGCTAATTCACCATCCCACAATAGTGTATTTCTGCAAATGAAGTGCATTTTATTCCCATCAATTCACTGAGTGAATAAAGGAGTAGCGCATTGCAGGAGTCCTCTCCGACTCCTTTAATTATATATATTCTGGATCTAATCGATAAGGATCTGCCCTGTCGTTATAGAAATATTGTTTATACAGTTTCTCGACAGATGGTACTAAAATTTAGATATTATTTTCATTCATCCTTATTTAAAAAAAACTTGAATTATTAAAACCTACATAACTCCCCCCAGAGGGGCCTTCAAATAGTGTAAATTGATAGCTTTAAAAGCTAAAAAGCTAGACTCGCTAAATTTGGCAAGAAGTAACAGAGGACTAAGATAGGTTTCTTTAAAATCCCAGTATTAGAGTCACAGTCTTCGGATTACATACAGTTCTCGCAGTAGCTATATCTATGATTAAGAAGGATTCCTTCGACCGATTTTTATCGAAAAAAAGAGTAAGACAAGCATATATTATTTTTCATTTCCTAATGTCTTGGCCTTGTTAGGAATAAATGTAAGGTTTTCGTTTGAATTTATATTGCCCAAATTATCTAAACCGTAACAACTTCCAGAAAATTTGGATAATAACTTGAACGATCGGAGTGCGGCACCACTTAGTGCCGTTAAATAAAGAGGCAGCGCGCGCACCGCCGACATAATCTACAACTTCAGTGGGAACAAGTTCTGCGTCTGCTGCATCCTAAAGATGCTTCCTGTTTGATAAATATAAAAATCAATTGAAAATGCCTGAAAGGCCGACGCCATGCAGTCAAATAGAGAGAGATTCGCGGAAAAACAGCTGGAAGCAGCTACAACTGTTGCCAAGTGCCAGCGATGGCAAATATCGAAGCTCTGTGTCACGGTTCTGCTTCTTGGCAGCGATTACGTAGATGAAGCGAGGAGTCTAACTCCTAATACAGGTAAGCACCTAATACCTCTTCTGAGAAACACCACTGAACTGATTTATATACTTACTGAACTATACAAGATAACTATGTTTCTATGAATAACTATTAAGTAACAACTATAACTGTTGCTCCGCATATTTCTAAGGAATTGAATATCATCCAAAGTTGGCAGGACATGCCGACATTCACGACTCGCGCCCATCTCTAACAGTTGATAGTGCTGAATAATTTTTGTATAGGAGGCTGCCCCTCATTTCGGATGCCCCTTTCTGGCTTAATGGCCATGCAAATAAATCACAGTAGAAAATGCATTCGATGAAAAAAGCGACGCATAAGTGCTGCCAAATAAATTCTGCAATTTATTTATTGCACAGCCAGACCGGCTGCTGTTCGAGTCTTCCTCTGGCTTGAGTCCGGTGCAGGCCTTCGATCAGGTTGAGGTTGGCTATCGGCAAAGTGCGCATACAAAGTATTTTATTTCATTGGCAGCAAATTGGCAATAAGTGAAATTTGTTGGCCAGCTCGGCAGGTGTTTGCCATTGTAGGCAGCGACCTGCGATTCGCACGCCTCCTTTGCGAGACTTGCAATTGAAATCTGGGTTAGCCATGCTACCCAGCTCCCCCCCAAGACAGGGCGTGGCTGCCAACAAAGCGTTATTTAACACACGAATAGCTCAATGTGACTGCACCTGTACAGGTGCTGGCTGCGATGCTGACCCAAACAGAGATCCGAAATATCCGTGACCCATATTTGGCATTGCCCACACTCGCTTTTGTGTGCGTATTCACGGGTCTGTCGTTATTTATTGTGGACCCTAATCGGTTATATTTCCGCATCAATAAATCAATTGTCGCTGGCCAAAGTGTAAATGAATTAGCATTTTTACCTGCCACCTCGTTTTCACCCTCCGCCCACTTGTGCCTCGTGCCTGTTGCGTGCGCATCATTAGCCCAAAAGGCAGCATCAAGTGCAATTTAACCGTTCACAAAGGCCTATTGTGAGCCGAGCAGGCAGAGCAGACCACAAAGGCCTTGGAAAGCCTTTTACCTCCGCTGAGTCAAGAATAATGCATGTGTCGTGAAAGAGACACAAATTGATTGAGCCTGGAGTGTCCCCAGCTTCGCCATTCCTTCAACTGTTTGCAGCTTCCTTCAGCTCCGACTGCGTGCAAACTGTGAAAAAGAACTTGGCTAATGACCGCAAATTAACACCGAGCAGAAGAAGCAGCTGGAGACGAGTGTCATTAAGCCGACTGTTTGCCAGTTAGGAACTGCGGCAGTGCTTAGTGAGGGAAGGGGCTATGCAGCATAGCTGGCTAGATGGGCTGAGACTTCAAGTGCTCACTGGGCTTTTAGCAATATCTTCTAATAGATCGCTAGCTTGGCAACTGGCCAACTTGGCACACTTAACTTACGAGCCCTGCCAACAACCGGCTAACTCTTGCTGCCTAAGCCAAATAAACTATGCTGCAAATGCGCCACAGACACACATTTATTATCCCATAACTGAAGAAATACGAAAACTTAATATTTTAAGCTTTTCATGCTTCGAAAGTCGCTTCTTAATTTACGCATTTCTAATGATAGGCAATACATTCGCATACACTGCACCCTTTCAAAATATATGAAATCCAGAACGAAGCGCTTTGTTTTCGGCATGACAAAGTTGGGATAATTTAATAGAAATATGGCTTCTACTGAGCTCGGTCAAGACGTCTAAGAAAACAGAAGAGTTCCCAATTACATAAATTAGAAGTTAGTTTTTGATAAGATTTGCTTAAATGCTTGTCAATGCCAAGTTGTGGAAGACTTCGAGGGAAAATTCGAACTATGTCTATGAGGGTGCCATTTTCACATAAATTTAGACTAGGAATAATGTAAGATTAAGATGCCAAATTGATCTAGAGCTCAAGCCATGAACAAGGACCCAAACTTTATGAAAATCGGATGAGATTAGACCGAGTTATGGGGGTGGGAAACTTGGACCTATGTCTATATAGGATATTTGTTTTCATCAAATAAGAATACATTACTATTACAAATAATATGCAAATGTGGTATGTGATCAAACAGGGGTCATATCGAGGACGTTTTTTTCATATATATCTGTCAATTTACCAATGCAGCTTAAGGCTAAATGTTCTTTGATTTCTATTTTAGCATTTTTCCAGCTCCTTGACTTTGGCTGCATTTGCTATTGTCACAGATTTAATGTTTAATATTTCAGAATCTATGTTCCTTAGTTGCGGGTTTTATTTAACTCATTATTATTTCTGGTAATAATTTCATTTGGGATTTTATCCTTGTTGGATGTTTGTTATTGATTTGAGACGCGTTTTACACTTTTCGCAATATCTACTCTTCTTGGATTATAAATGCTGGTCAAAGGTTCAATGGGCGAAGTTTCGGGAGTAAGCTCATTCGTAAAGATCCAAAAGAAAATTCATTGGAAAATTTATTCATGCGAGCCAAAGATATATATTTGAAAAGCTCCAGATTTTCGACTAATCCAAGCAGATTTCGCCAGCGTCTAATCATTAATCCCGATTGGAGTACAGAGAAATGGAAATCTGCACTATTTTCATGTTGCTTGAATAATATGCAAATTGCATGGTCAAATGATCAAGTGGTTTAGTGTGCCTTTGGTTTTCTAAAACTGCAGTGCTCCAGTTTTGTTCTTTCTCTTGCATATTCCGTTTGGAAGCAGCTCACGCACCCAGCGATTGATCCACTGATCCGGTCATGCAAATCGCTAACGTGTCGCCCCTCGACTTGTGTTAGCTTCTCCCTGTTAATCCACCGATTCGGCCAAGCGTGAGCTTTGGAGCAGCCACGCTTGGCGGGCAATTGGAGTGGGCTGAGGCGCCAGTGTCTGGGCACTGGCTCCAAGCGAATCTTGGCCAGCTTGTGCGACCCATTCCCATTCCCAGCACTGACATGCATTGGAAAAGCGCAGTCGGCTGACCTTAATCGATTGTCACTTGTGCTTGCTTGGCATTCGCTACCGCAATGTGGGCTCGTCAAAGCTGCGGCCCCCGTGAAAAGCCTTTAAAATGCCATTTGACTTTTAGTAGAAAACCTGCCAAGTCATTTCTTATTGACCCACATGGCAAATGCTGTCTAACACCGAACTGTCTCGTAGTGTCTCATAATGCAATGATTGATGTCATTCTCTGTGGCCCTTTTCTCGTGGAAGCACCCTCCTATAATTGGGTCATCTATTGGAAACTGCTGCACTTCGTCATCATCCACGTCCATTTTCCCATATAGTCTTTGCCCGACTCTCAATGCTAGCTCCGGGAAATGTGTCAAGTGTTTCGCCTGCGGTCTTTCAGTTTTCAACCATGCAAATTGCGAGTACATTTAACTAAAGCAACCAGTTTTCAGAATCTCTTAGATTGCTGAACGCACTGTTATGCTACAGATAACGAAGTCTTTCATCATTTACACCTGTGGCCAAGTGGCTAAAACAGCTGACATTAGGATTAGAAGCGGATTTGGAGCTTAAGATATTACTCACGACTTTTGGTGTCTATCAGCAAATATGCTGTTCAAATATAAACCCTAAATTTATGATTTTTACACCTCGATATATAGTAAAAAATGCTATATTTTTTATAACCCGACATTGACCTTGCATACATATTGGTCTTCACTTAAACCTGTTTGTTTTTCAGCTCTCAATTTGCAGCAGCTACAATTTGGGAAACTTACTCCAAGTGTGGTGCGTCTATGGTACATGATTTGGTATCTGGCGAACTGCAGCAGATTGTGCTCTGTGATTAGACTAGTTTTTAATTTTCATGTTGTGTTTAAATATTTTGTGCCACACCTGTGCCATAATAAGGGGAAGCACTGCAGCATAGAACTGGGCTTGTTTTGAATCAAGTAAAACCAGCTGGAGTCACAATTTGACGATGACATAAATACTACAGGTAACGAGCAGGTGAGCAGGCTCTTTGGACCCACCCAAGTGCAGGACCCGATCTTTGCGAGTTCGTCGAAATGCAGATCTAGTTTAGCTTTCCGAAGAGCCATTTCATTTTTGAAAGGTCCACTTTATTACGCGCATTGTGCGAAGCGACATATTAAATCAAATTAATTAACAAGATTTCATACGCAGAGTCCATTGAAAATGAGTCGAACCGGTATATTGGTTCTATGCAAATGAATGCAACAGGTAAAGGAACGCTTTTTCGACCTAATGCTGTATATACAATATATTCTTCATCAGGCGTATGCGCTTTTCTATCTGACAAAAATCAAAAAATCTGAAAGAAGGTGTAAAACTCCCGCGTTGTTGAGTGTGTAGAAAAACTGGGTCTAGGGTATATGCTAGTCGGTTCAGGTTTCTAATACTTGTGCATGCCAATTTATTATAAAATTCGTTTTATTGAATCTGCTTATATATATTGCATTTTACAAAAACATTTCTCCTCTTATCCACTCTTTGAGAAAACTCCGTCCGTCTGTGGGCTGCACAGGAGCATTTGTAGTTTCTATTGTTCAACATGAAAACTTTGCCTCTGTCTCAGAAGTTGCCCATGTTGTTGTTGTTGTTGTTGCTGTTGCTGTTGCTGTTGCTGTCAGCCTTGTCGCTGGAAACTGGAGCAATAATCATGCAAACTACAGTTAAATGAAGTCGGTCGTGAAGACCAGAGAAAATATATAGTTGAGAAATTAAAAGATAATTTTACAAATTGAGTCCAACTGATTGTGAGATACCTTGTACACATTTAATACAGGCGTGTTGTAGTCAGAAAATCAAATTTTATTGTGAAATGTCTCATCAAAATTATATAAACTCTCTGCATTTAACAATTGTTGATAATCTGACATACCCTTTTATGTCAATCTTATGTGCAGTTGCAGGGTATACAAAAACCTAAGCAAGGATCGTTGTAACTGCATCGAGTTGAGACGAACAATTTCTGTAAAAATTACATTTTACAATTTGGTAAAAAATTCCAAAGAATTAAATTTGTTTTAATCATTGGGTGCATGCAACCAGCTACAAGCTGCAACGGGATTTCGCTGCTGTTGCTGTTTTTTATTTTTTTTGCTACACACACGAGTGGCCAGCCACATGCAACCGCATCCACTGGGTGGCTTTGGGTGTTACTGGTTATTATCTCGTTCGACGGCAATAACTGGCGACTCAAGCGGAGAAAACGAGGGAGAAAGATAGATAGAAATTGCTAAGTAAAGCAGCTGAGCAAGAGGCAAAGAAAGAGAGAGAGAGAGAGAGGGAGAGAGAGAGAGAGACATGCCAAACAGAGCGCAAAATGCATTGGTGCTCGATGTTTTCTATTCTTTCCAACACACAAAATAATTGCAGTTTGAATGAGTATTTTTTATACCCTGGCACCCATTGAAAATGGGTGAAAGGGTATAATGGTTTTGTGCAAGTGTATGTAACAGCAGAACTCATTGTCGATAGTCGAGTTGATCTCGCCATGTCCGTCAGTACAAGCTTCTTTCCGATCCAATAACTCCCTGTTCGAATAATCGATAATAATCGATATCGAAATCCTGTTTTGACAGCAAATCTCTTAGGTCTTAAGAGCTAGAGTCAGCAAATTCGGTATGTAGCTTCTAGTAGAACAATTTGAACCCCCCTTTTTTTTGGCTCTCATTGCGAATATTTGATAGGTTACCTTCAGTAGCAGAAGGTTCAGGGTATCTCCTAGTCGGGCATTCCCGACTAAAGCACTCTAACTTGTTAACTCTTAAGTTATAACACGCTACACTACGATTTCTGTGTCCTTTTAATTCTTTTTGATTTTTAATCTAACGTGAAATTTAAAAGTCGCGCGCAGTTAACGAGATTTTGATTTATTGCATTTCAATAATTCAAAAAGCTTAATGAAAATTTACAATGTCGCCGCTAGACAAGAGTTCTACGAAGATTTATGGCTGCCAATTGACACCCGCCTCCACCTCGGCGCTGGCCTGTCAATTTTCACGAGCCGGGGGGAAGCCTAGCAAATTGAAATTGAGTTCCCTGGAGTCAATGCGAATCTGCGAAAGAAGAATTCTGCAGACTGCAAACTGCAAACTGGGAATATAAATGGAAAGCTGCACACATTTTGCATGTTTCGCAAGAGGTATTCATCTCCTGAGTCTTTATAAAACTCCAAGGAACTTTGTTTTCGGAAACTATCTCCGACTTGTTCGAAAAACTTTTGATGAGAGTAATATATTATTTACAAAATAAACTCATGCACTGTCCTGACTGACTGACCTCAACCTTAAGAGCTAGAAAGATGGAATTTTTATTGTACTTAACTTATGTGATAAAGTTGCACGCTAAAGCGGAGTGTGCAAAACATCTGATCGGCTCCAAATAAGTTTTCAAATATTTTTGAAAATTGATAAGATGTTTGTATACAAGATATTTAAAACAAACTTCAATTCAAGCTTCATTATTCACCTCACATATCGGCGAAACCGTAATATAAATGTTTTGAAAAATTTGAGAAGAACATGTTGGAAAGATGGTTTTTGTTATTGGGTGGTAAACATTAAAAAAAAATTTGTCCCTTTTAAAGCCAAGTTGGTGATTGTGTAAGATTCTTGACTGGAAAAAACTAGCGATTATCTTATCGACAGTGATATTGTAGAATTACAAAGATTTAAGGGATTTGATTTGTGATTTTTCTGATAATAGTTAAGAATATGTGGTGGTAACATGGAACTGAACTTTTAAGTGTACCCTACGGTACCGTGTTTTTCTATGAAAACACTTTTTCAGGCTTAAAGATATTACCATTAAACTTTTCATTGGGTCGGTTTGAATCGATTTTAAAATAGTTTTTATTTCACAGTCCAAAAATTGCATTTCCACACTTTATTTTAAAACCAGAAAGACAAAATAAATTAGGTACAAAAATAATACGCCATTTCCCCGGCAGTATTACTAAACATCTCGTCCCCCGGTTTCTAGCCGTTCCACAATCAGTTTAACTGTGACGCATCGCAACAACTAATACAAAACAAAACAAGTAAAAGTGTCTTATTTGGGAGTGACCGACTAGGAGATACCCTTAATCTCCTCCTCTCTACAAAAAACACAAGAACCCGCGACGCGGTACATTCTCCTGAGTTCGAACATAATACGAACTCAAACCTAATTGAAATACCATCACACACAAGCACACATGCAATACAGTCGCACTGCAATTAAATTGATGGAATCCGGATTTCGATATCGATTTTTATCGATTTCTTGGAAATGGGCTTAATTATCAAGGTTTGGAAACAAACTCGTACTGCACGGACACTGAAAGTAAAAACTATCTAAATTTAAAGGGTCCTGCCCTCATTTATAATTCGCACAACGGAAGAACTCAGAGGCGGACAACGCGAGTTCGACTGGGCTGGATACAGACCAATAATATACCTTGTGAGGTCGGTGATGATTCCTTTTACTTGCTGCATAACTGGCATAAAACCTTTAAACCCTCTTTACTCATTGCTAATGGGCTTAGGGTATAAACATTTTTACTGTCAACAAATTGGAGCGGGCCTGGTACCACGACCAAGTCCATAACCGCTTAAAAATGCAATTAAAAAATCGAAATGGAAAACAACAAAACGTAAAAAACTGTAAAGCAGAAAAAGCAGCAAACTGCGAGGCAAGCACAAAGCCAATACGACTAAAGCTCAGCTTACAAAATATATAAAAAGTCGACAAATATTTTACAACACTTTCGCTCGTTAGAAGCGGGCGGGTGCCGCAGATAGTTTGTGACTTGTATGACGAACAGTGCTGCACGAAAGTCTTCGCCTCTCTATGCACCTTTTAAGTGCAACATAATGCGCTTTGCGTTCGCTTCGCTGCGGCGATATGGACTCTAATTATCCCAAAAGTCGATGCCGATCTCAAACTCATTGATTTCAAGCCATCTACGAAAGTGAAATTCCACTGAAAATACCAAAATGTGATTTCGAAAAAACTATCTGGCGAGCTATTCTGTGATTTAAGCGACTGGCTTATTGTTATTTCTATATCCTGAACCCATTGAAACTTGATAATTTGATACTGTTGGCATTGTGCACATCCGACCACATTAACAACTATTCCGAGTCTAAGATCGAGTTACTGTAATTACATATATCTGTCCACTCAGCGCAAAAATCAGAACATATGTATATTCTCTTCGACACTCAAAGTTGCGTTTTCTTGCTAATCATAATATTAATATATACATACATATTTTGTTTTTGTATGTTGAGGATTGTGGAGAGGTTATGCCATAAAAGAACCTTCATACAAAATGTTTTTCTAAAGAAATCGATAATTATCGATAATGGGAAAGCGGAAAACAGAGACATCTGGCTCATTTAGTTCGTGTCGACGTGACAAGCTGATGGGAGATATATACAATTTAAACTTTATCAGGTCGATGGTGCCTTTTTTTATCCACTTTCCCTATGAATAGAGGGCATAACATGTTGCCTGTTGTCGATCAGTAACCCAGATTGTAGGTGTATAAGCCGATATGTATGTACACAAGCCGATCCATTCATAAACTCTCTCGAGCAAACATTCTGTACCAATTTACCAGCGTTGTTTTGTGTCTGCGGCAATTCACAGCACAAACCTTATACGAGACGATGAGTGTGATTGACTTGAGCTGAAGGTACCCTCTGCAACAAGAGCAAAAACAATGGCAATTTGTGCGTCATTACAGAAGCATTTAAGCCAGGCAAACAGCACTCCGAACTTCGAGTACTTCGGCGCGTTCAGCTCCCACTCCAAGTCCAACTCGACGAACGGCGGACTGAGCCGGCGGCTGAGGCGCGGCTCTTGGAGCGCCCGAACCCATTTCCATTTTCATTTGTTGGCCCCTCCTCTGCCCCCACACACACACACGCGCACATGCTGGGGCATACGCAGAGGCATGTGGTCAATGGCTGCGTTGAGGCCTCTCTCCGGCAAGCACCTCGGCGGCAACATTAAAAATTGGGTGCGTTTATGCAAAAAGTGATAACCAACATGTTAAGGGGGGGCCCCTTGCGCCCCTTCACCATGCGGCTTGGTTAGGTGAAATCGCTTGGCGCACGCCTCGGGCATATTTTCATGCGTTTATTATTGCTGCATTGCCTTTTTGGACGCCGTAGCCGAGCCGCTCCCCCCCTCCCCCTCCGCCTCGTCACAAGACCGCGACGACTGCATTAGAAACATGTTTTAAATTTATGATCAAGACACGTGCATTGGCATTTCTTATTGGGCTTGAATTCTGTTTGGGCTGGCGACTTTTCTATATCTACATATTTGTATGAATAATTTGTATATGCTATTTGTTGTATTTATAGTTCCTAATAGACTCGTACGGCCCGAGGAATGGGGTCGCAAACGTGGAATGCAGCGAAAAAGTCCAATCGTGGCGACATCATACATATGTTAATAATTTATTCCTCTTGAATAGTTTTTTAATTTGTTTAGCAATGAACAAATATTAAAAAGCAAAACAAAAAAAACGGCACGCCGAAGATATAATATAAAGCTGTCAAAGACTCTCATAGAATCACACGGCTATTAAGCCGGAGAACAAATACACTTTTTGGCTTGGGAGAAGTCACCATCTATGCGTTACATATTTCATGACAAAATTAAAATACCTCATATAAGAGTAAAATTACAGGTCGAGCGGTATAACGCAAATTTAGCATGGTATGAGTTTTTTTCTTTTACCTTTTACGTTTTTTTCAATATAACAAACTTAAATTAATACAAATAAAATACTCTAATTTTAGTCTCATCTTCGAACTTCAAATAATTTTTTGTAATTTCTTTTTTATTTTCCACAAGTAATCTAAGTTTTTAAGGGTATGCATACAAAACATTTCAAAGATAAAAAACACACAAATTAAATGGCTTCTCAGCTAGATGACAAAAGTATAATATATTTCTGGCTTACTTGTAATACGGCTTAGTACAGATCCTCAAGCCTATATGGTATACATATATATTATGGCCGTCTGTCTGTGAAAGCTTATAATATACAATATCTGTCCGTTCGATATAAATATCGACTTTAAAACAAGATTCTTATCTCGTGTGGCTTTTTTTTAATATATCGTTAAATTAATTTCCCCAAAATAAACTATATACCAGTTAAGTCAATTTTCTAACTTTCTTTTCATTTAGTTCGAGCTCAATTGATGCAAACTCGAACCCTTCATTTGCTTGATGGGCGTCTTACTCAGCTCGTTGTAATGTTCAATATGTTCGAAATTATGCATATCTTTGAATAACTTAAAATGAAAATGTTTTCTAAACAAAAATCCGGAGCCATAAAACTTGTTGAGCTCACATTTTGAATGCAGCTGACACCGGCTTATTTCATTTGCCCAGTTTATGCTATGAATAAATAATTTAATTGCCGTTTTGCGGCCTGGGTGTGGCATTTATAACTTTGATTCCTTACTAACGCCACTGACAAGTGTCGAAAGCTGCGACCAACGCCCGGCTTGTCAGTGCAGCACAGATCGCTAGTAAATTTCCAATGTAACCTTTTTCACGTCTGTTGACAGCCTGTGTTAATGTGTGAAATGGAAATGAGACAGAGGCTGGGGAAAATGCCGAAAAACACATTGAAGTTAATTAAAGAGAACTCAGCTTTTGGCACACCCATTAGCTTGCCAGACACTCGCTTTTCAGACCACAACGTCACATTTAACGTCGTCCACGTCAGCCAATGACAGCCCAACCTCCCCTTCATTCCCCCAACTCTCACTCATACACACACACACACACTCACACCCACATAAAAATCAGAGGTTGTTTTATGACAACTCACGGGCTCCCGCTCCCATTGTCAAAATCAAAGCATGCAAAAATGCGGCGAAACTCTTCAAATATACCACGACTACCAGACATTGCATATTTCCCTTTTGTACCCTTTTTTGTAGTTGAAATTGAGAGGATAGCTACTTTAAAATATTTGACTAGATCGAGACGGAGTGGCTCACACTGGCTCTTAGCATTATTTCGAGCGTATTAAGTCAAATAATATGAATGATTTAATTAATTCAAATAATCAGCAGCAGGCACAAGTAAGAGTGCTCTATCTAGTCTGAAGTATCCAATAAGGAGACATCCTGAACCCCCCGCCGAGCTACCTTTAGAAACATTATAGGTTCCTTCTATACATAGCTACTCAAAAACATTTTATGTGAAATGTATTCCAGAACATTGTCGGCGTTTATGCCGAACTGATATTTTCAGGCCATATATCTGCCACCTTAATGTGTGTACATACCATATTGCATGCCTAAACCTTAAATAATGTTGTTTTGTTTCATCAACTTTGTCTGGGAAATAGAGATTTAAAATTTTTAAATATTCAAAATCTGCGTTAACATGTGAACTTGATGTATCTAGCTCTTGTAATTATCGAGCCATGGCTAAATTCCAAATTTCAAAATCGATTTATATCATCAAACATATATAAAATATATATTATAAATATATCTATCTTGCTTTTGTAGTTTCTAAAATTTTGATCAACTGATCGCTTAGCTCAAAAACATATATACTCATGGGGTCGGAGATGCTTTCTTCTGCCACATATATTTGCACAAAAAGAATCTACCCTCTTTAGCTATATTCAATGGGGTTGTGGTATAAAAATAGACGCATTTTAATTCTTGAATTGCTTCGGGGCTTGTGATCCGATCCAGGAAAACGATGGTGGCATGTGGTCAATAACTAATTTAGTTTTTGAGAAACAAAGTCTTAAAATATTTGTCGAAGAAGTCTCTAGATTTAGATGTTTTAGAGATTGAGCTCAGTATAAAAGTGAGTTAAATAAATGCTTGAAAAATAAATTGGGTAATAAAATTTGTATATACGAATATGAATATGAATTCCTATCTGTAAGTACGGTCGAGTACCTCCCACCCAATACATACTCTTGACTTTATCGCAATAATGAAACTTAACTAATCATTTTTAAAGACATTTCATTACCTGTCCGAGGTATATGTTAATATATATAAATATTTATATTAATGCTCCGTTGTAGTTGTGGTTGTTGTTGTTGTTGATGTGTGAAATCGTCATCGTATGTTCAGATATTGGTTTACTAGACGATTTAAATGGTCAGGGCTTCTAAAATCGTGGTTGCTCTAGGTATTCTCTCTTCAACTTCTCTTCACTTATTGGGTGACAGGCGACGGTCGATTCTGGCACACGGATCCAACCAATTTCACTTCATCAATCAATGCCAGAGACTGCTGTGGAAGAAAGAAGTCCGAGCTTAGCTGTAAGCTGCAAAGCAATTAGAATAATTAAGCATTGAATCGTGTGTGGGGGTTACAGGTGGCCGAGTCTCCAAGTCTCCGAGTCTCCGAGCCTCTGGTGGTCCATTGGACAAGGTCAGAGCTGGCGTCAGGCGCCAAATGGCACGTCACACGAACAGAGCTCCGCGTCCAAGATATGCTGTTGTACTTTTTACAAGTTCGTGTTAATTAAGTCTAGAAAAACATTTGCCATTGTTCAGGTCCAATACAGAAGTCAAAAGAAACAAGTAAGTCGGCCGAAGTCAACTGCAACCGATTGCGCAATGCTCTGTTCAAGGTTGAAGAACAGAACTTTCAGACTGAGAAAATGTATGAAATTGATCAACACTGGACTTCTTGAATACAGTTCTGAGAGCGTGCAAGATACTGATGGAATTAGAGTATAATATGTGGATCGGACATACTTAGGTGTATATATTTCAAGTCTGACGAATCAGACGGGCAGCATACCCTAAGTTAAGTTCGTGCACAGGGTATAAAATGGCTGAATGACTGACTGAATGACTGTAGACTGAAAGAATTTCAATGCCTCCAGACTGTCGTACACAGTTCCCAAGTTTGTTTTCTGTCTTACTTTGAACTTGAAGCTGACGTCGCAACTTCTCCTTCTTCTTCTTCTACCTCTTCTTGTTGTTGTTGTTGTTATTGTGCTTGTTGTGCGGTTGTGGCTGGTGTGTTATACTTGTAGTTGTGATTGTGGTTGTTGTAGGGTTCAAGCAGCACGCGATTAAGTCGTAATTTGTAAACATTTTTAAGTGAGGTGTTTGGGTCAAGTTGACGACGTCGACGACGTCGACGACGTTGAAGACAACGTTGACGGCGCCGTGGCAGGCCGTGAATAAAACAATTTTCTATCACTTGAAACTGTTTAATACAACATTTCTGATGCGGTCGAGGTGTCATTTATTTATTTTGGTATTTCTTCGACACAAGTCAATAACAGAGAAAGTTACTCGATTGTTTAGCAAGTGCTATCGACTTCCGTCTGTATAAACAGACTGCACTTTTTATATACAGAAGAGTGTATTTACATTGGAGTTATTCTCTTATTCTAGACAACCGAAGGCGGAGAAATAGTCGTGGGTAAAAAATGTTTCGTATAATTCTTGAATATCCATTCACGAGTGGGAAGTTCCTTATGAAACAGTTCCTAAAAACTAGAGTACTCATGAATCTGAGGAAAACTTAATCAGCATTAGACTTTTGTCTAAATATTTGTATGGAGACACTCGACTGCAAAGTTCTAAGTTCAACTCTTTAAATAATAAATAAATAAAATTCATTGCAGCATCTGCAATAGTTTAGCAGAGTTTTCGTTAAGCATGCAATTTTGTTGTTAGAACATAATTATATATTTGTCTACCATATGAATATCTTGCACCCATTTTATATTTTGGGCAATTGGTCACCTTCGGCGTTGTTGCAACTCGCATGCCAAACATTGCGCCTTTATTTTGGCTGTTTGCCCTTTTTCCCCAATATGTGCAACATGCTATTGTTGTTGTTGTTGCTGCTGCTGCTGCTGCTGCTGTTGTTGCTGTTGCCGTTTTGCAATCGAAAATGATTCGAGCTGAGCTGATCGCCGGTCTTATGAAATTACCATGTCCAACCGTCCAACATCACAGGCAATCATCCCAGACGAAGTTAGACACACGTGTCCGGTGGCCATTGCACCCATGAGTTCGACTATTGTTGTTGCTGTCGCTGTTGTTGTTGTTGTTGCACATTGCCACATGGGCTCGAGTGTGGCGGCAACAATGGTAAATTGCAGCCATAAGAAAAGTGAAAATCATAACTGCTAATTGTATTTAAATGTGGTTGCCACATTGTGCACTTTGCTTACGTAAAGTCAGAAGGTTAACCGGCTACGAATCGGTAATAACATCTGGCATCGGCTTGCATTGGGGTTTCTTGCACTTTCCCGACTCGAGCTGCAAATAAAAATCCAATTAAATACGCAAACGAAATGCATTTTCTTCGACTTTTACTTTGCATATATCCATATCGCGCGTTACTTAATTGAATTTGTTTTACAGCCGCGTATTTATCGCCTGCTTTTTATTTATTTTTTTAGTGGGGTTCTTTTTGTCATTTCTGCTTTTTATGAAGGCTTTCAATTTTGCTATCCGTGACTAAGCAGCAATAACTAGACTCGGAATCTCTGTCTGAGTCTGGCTCTGAGTCGGTGAGTTGACCAACATCCCGCTGTGTTCTTTTTTTGATTTTTCATTTTGTGATTTATTTGCAAGTCTGATAGGCGCAGCTGTTGCTCTGACGACGCACTCGCACTTCGCCTTAATTTAAAAAAAGAGTGGGTCAAGTGCAGCCAAAAGTGAAATTAATATTTAGTTCCCTTCCATAAAACGGCCAGGATGATTTTAGAGCGTATGACGCAACTTGGGTGAACTTTAATATATCTTATTAATCATATACTGATCGAATTGGCAAATTCTTAGGCTAAAAAACTAGCTGCCGTAACAAACATATGAACTCCCTTTTGTGCCTTCTTCAACAACTTCGGTGTTTGTTGTCCGATCTTTATAAGATTTTTATTGCATTCAAAATTGTATATGTATCTGGGTGCAAGGCTGCAAATCCAAATATTTATTCACAATCGGTTCGCAGCTACATACTGAGTGTAATGTATCTCTAATCTCTAAACTATCTATCGATCGAGCTTTGAAGCAAGCTTGACTTTGGTCCCTAGCTAAGAGGAACAGACTGAAATATTTCTTTTAGATAAAGGCCATGCTCTGAAGTGTGAGTGTGTGTGTGTGCGCATTTCCACAGTAGACCCGAATACAGGGTATCAACTAGTTTCGACTAGAGTACTTGCACTCGTTTTGCATTGCATGCTGGCCTGCTGCATTTTGATTTAAAAATGCTCGAACGATTTATAATTAATTTTTGCATTTGCCAGCAGGTGCACAAATTGGAGCTGCACTACCGCAACCCACACACACTGGACACTGGCTGCGAATATGCACATATACATATATATATGTATATACTGTGTAATGGAGACTGGAGACTGGACATGTACTCGACTGGGCGGCCATTGCGTGTCGCTGTCTGTGTCTCAATCTTCGTCTGGCTCAATTTGAAATGCTCCGCGCTGAACGGAAAATCATTAAAAATGCAGCAATGAAAAATAAATTCCTGTTCATTTGACTGTCATGTCAAATAAATCATAAGACACGCCAAATACCCAAAATACAAAATATACAAAAAAAAAAGCTGGCTTACTAGGAAATCGGCACTCGGATTCGGCACTTTGCGTGCTGCGTGTCTGCTGTTGGTTGAGTTGGTTCAATTTGGAGCTTTTCCAGCTTTTCCACTGAATGATGAAGAGCTAACGGTAAATTATGCTGTTGTCGCCTTGGCCGAAAAATAAGTCCGTCCTGCGATTCGCCGATTCGCTGATTCGCTGCACTTTCCCAGAAATCGAGCAACCGGTAATGTAAAGCTCAGCTCCAGCGCCAGCTACAAGACCAGGCTCTGACTCAGCCCACAATACGTATACGCAATGTTAAGTAGCCAAAAGCTGGTTAAGTTACCAAAGTGCCTGCCACCGCACGTCAGATGTCAGGCGCCGTTTTCTTTCAGCTTCGGCTACAGCTTTTTCGGCTAACAATTTTTGCAACATTTTCCAATTTCCAATTTAACATTTACTTTTTTTTTTTCAATTTTCGTTTTCCATGTTAATGAAACGCTATTTCCTAACTGACCGCTGCCTGTTATTATTCACGCGCCTGGAGTCCATTATCAAAGTGCCGCACTTGACGGGCGTTGGTTGCCAGCAAGCCGACTTTGAATACTCTGCGAATGTAAATATATTTAATATGGTTGTCTAGTCTGTAATTGAGCTGTGATTCACTTCATTTTGCTAGGGTATCCAATGTTCGATCAGGCTGTTTAAATTCCGGGTGAAACAAAGTAGCAAAGTAGTTGCCGTTGCAGTTGCGCACACACTTTGCAAATATTTTCACTTTCACAAAAGGTCTATGTACGCCTCCCCGATTTCCTCTTGTGGCACGTATCTCTGCCGCACCCCGCCATGCGCTGCTCCTCACACCCAAGACCTGGCGCAAGTCGCGAATCGACGGCAAATTGGTACCAGCCATAGACTGTCAGACGTCGATTTGCGGCGTTTTTCACGAGTTTTTAGCTTACTTTTTTTTTCCTATGGGAAATTGTTCGCAGGTGGCTGCTGCCGTCGCACAGGCAAATGGTCACAGATCGGTCGCTCGGCTAGTTCGCCATATACACAGCTCGTTTTGGCTGCTCAGGCCATGGCTGACTGGCCTGGCTGAGCTGTCTGAGCTGCCTGAGCTAACGCCCATGTCTGGTTTTTTTTTTTCATTTTTTGACAGTGCTTCCTCATCGAGGAAGTGTTGCTGCCAATGAGTTTTTGATGATCAGGTTTTGGAACTGATTTTTTAATTGACTACCGTCTTAAACGGAAACTCACCAAGTGCTGGACCTCGCAGTTACCTAACACTTAAAGGCCGCTAGTGACTGCCTTTTACCATAAACCTTTTACTATAAAAAGCCAGCGGTTAGAGGCATTTATACAGTAATGCGAGCACACTCGAGTGCCATATACTTATATGCATGCAGAGCTCGAAGTCGCAGAAATGTAAATATATATATAAAATAAGAAGGCAGACTGTGGAATGCTCTGTTCTTAGCAGCTAAAGCAGCAGCAGCTAAAGTCGAAGGGGGTCTTCGTGAAATTGATTATTGCTGACGCAAAGACTGTTTGGAAATATTTTATTTATTTTGGCATTTAGTTTAGTTTACCTGTCAAGTATTGCGGCCGCAATTCAAAATATTCTTCCAGAAAGTACGTTTATGCTAACAGATAAATATACGGTCGAACAGCAAGATGGACATGGCACAAAAATATGAGTTTGAAGCTCTTCGAATAACGTACAAGAAATTTCATTCGACGTTTTCTACAAATCTGTCGAGTAATATTTTCAAATACCATAGCTTTTGGTTTCACAATATTTACCAGTTTTCTATTTCTTAAAGATCTCGCAGCTATTTTGAAAAATACAAATAAACCATCCCATTTAATTTTAATTAATTCCGTAAGGCTTATTATTTCTTTTTGGCTACCGCAATTTTAAACCAAGTCGTTGTTGTGCCCTCATGTTTAAGATTCTCGATACATGTAAATGCCTGTGGCAGTAAAAAAAGGCGGCTCGTCTACTAAAGTCCAAAAATGCCGTCGCTTTGAGCAATTCCGAAGAGTAGACAAATATTTTGATTAAATACTCCAAAGCGGCATTAAAATTAAAAATAAATTAATCAAGCGACCCTAACGTGACCAAAAGCTCGAGACAAACAGAAACAACAACAAAAACAACAACAACAACAACAACAAATCAAAATGCCATCAATGAAAGGCGTTTTTTAAGTGTCGGCCATAAAAATTAAATTGTTTTCCATATACCTGCAAAGTCAATGCACCTAAAACTGTAAAAGGACCAATCCGAAAACAGAAAATGCGCCTTATAAAAATTGTGTGTTTGCTTTTTCGAGCTCTTTTATTTTTTTTTTATTTTTTTTTTTTATAAATTAGCATAGAAAAGTGAAAGTGTGATTGGGGTCGGTGTTCGGCGGTCCGTTGTGTGCTGTCTGCAGCTGCAATCAATTTAATATATAGCGACGGCAACAACAACAACAACAATAACAATAACAACAATAACTGCGACAACAAGTTTGTATCTGGCTGGCATGTGCTGCATTTCAGCCTCGCCCGTTTTCCGAATTCGAGCCATTGGAAAATCTGCCACGAGCTGCTGTCAAAAGGGCTCGAATTTTTGATAATTACTAAATACTTTGTCGAAAGCATGACGATGCCTTCAGTCTGGCTTTTCATTTTTAAATACTGCTACTGCGAGATGCCACTTAGAGATACAGATACAAAGACAGATTCGGGAAGATACAAACATGAGTACAGCTACGAATACGGATCGAGATCGACCCAGATTATCGGCCTTATCGAGAATATATATGTAGCAAGACGATGCCTTCTGTCTGGCATTTAATTTTTAAATAATGATACTGCGAGATGCCATTTAAAGATACAGATACAAAGACAGATTCGGGAAGATTCAAGCTACGAATACGGACCGAGATCGTACCAGATTATCCGCCTGATCGAGAATATATATATAGCAAGACAAGATCCAGATTATCGGTCTTATCGAGAATATATATGTTTATAGCATGACGGGAAGATTCAAGCTGCGAATACAGACTGAGATCGACCCAGATTATCCGCCTGATCGAGAATTAATATAGTTGCCTCCTTCTGCCTGTTTCATAAATATGTACATAAACATTAAACTCTTTACAGCCATTTCAGTGGGTTCAGTGTACAAATAGCTGGGGAACTATATGTAGGGTTCATATTGTCTCCGTTTGTGTGGTGCACGGACGCGCGTGACTCGATTGACATTTGAATGAGAGTGCAAAATGAAAAAAAAAAACAAAAACGATCGTCAGCCAACGGCAGCAATAACGACAATAGAAATCAATATGCCGTAATGCATTTCGCAGCCGTGTTGCCGGTATTTCCACAATTACCTGAGAAATACTTTGATCGCAAAGGAATTTATTATCCAGTATTTAAGTTCTGTGCTCACTTCTAGTGGACAAATCTATAGTTTTGCAAAGAGATTCTCGGATAGAAGAATAAAAAATGTCTAGTTTAACCCGAAAATTGAACAAAAAGTTATAGAGTTATAGAGGTATCTATGTCGTTATATTGAGTCGATCTCTGAAATAGATAGAAACTTATAATTTATATGCCTCAACGTATGACGGATGAGCTAGAAACTTGTTATTTCAATATATACTCTCGATTATCATACGCTTGACAAATTTTTCATAATATTTTCTGTGTCTTTATATATATAAAACTATTTGTTCCGACTGACTGATTGCTGATCAATCAGGATCAGAAATCTTAACTGATTTTACCTCAGGTAATGAAGGTGTGCGCTAAAACAGAGTTTTGATATATTTCTCAATTTTCAAAAATCTCCCCACATGTTCATTTGTGTAAAATTTCACACTTTTCTCAATCCATCCGTTTCGCGATCAAATTAATTTCCAATAACATTTTTGGACGAAGCTCTAGTTTAGCTCCGATCGGCCTCAAACCTATTTTCAAAGATCAATATAAGAACTTAACGAATACAGGCTTCAGCGATTTCGAAAATTCCATTCGGATCACAGGTAAATTCACGGATAAAGGTAGTATACATTTGTTCTGTTTACAATTCGATTGGCTAGATTGTAAGTTTATCCGGTGTCTTATCGATCAGCTCGATGTTAAGTTATCGATATAGAATGAATTGAGGATCAGCTTCTAGCTTTTACTCAAAGATCTCTGTGATAATTGATTAGATACGTGTTTCGTCAATTTCGTAAAGTTTCTATCCCTCTTTAATGAAAATTACGGGTCAAAGAAGAAGGAATACGTAATTTCATGCTTTAGGTTGTTTTTCGAATATCTATATAAAATACAAGTAAAGACGTCGAGCTCAATGCTAGTGCGGATAGATTTAAATTGCCACGGACGGAAAATGGATGAAAAATTGTTTTTTTAAATTTGAAGGAAAAAACTTGGCTGGGAAATATCAGAGTATTTAACTTGCGGGTTACCTGCCTGCATTAGAAAAAGTCTCATTTCCAAATTTGGATCCTTGAGCTATGGTATTTAATACTCATTAAGGGCCCACAGTTAAGACCCAAAATAATCAAGAATGCATTTGTGCGAGCTCTGGCATATGTGTATGTGTGTGTGTGTGTTTTGTACGTATGCAGGTGGATATACACTATATGAAATACATTCACTTAGTTGACCCCTGAGTGCGCCATGATGCAAGGCATGATGCAAGGGCGTGAGTCAAAATATTTGGTCGAGTATTGCGCTCGCAAGTTGAATGCGTTTCGCACCTTTCCCTTGGCTTTTCTTCTGCCCTCATCAACACATACGAACCTAATTAATCAATTTTTTTCTACGCTCTTTGTTACTGTTGCATAAAAAGGGTTTGTTTCGGTCTATTTATCTCTCTCTCTCCCTCTCTCTCGATGCCTCTCTTCTACTGCTGTTGCGCACTCCAAAATAGGTTGTCCGAGGCAGCTAATGAACCGTTCAGTTCATTGTTGTTTATTGCTGCATTGTTGTTGTTGTTGTTGTTGCTGTTGGTGCTGCTGATATTCTGCTTGTCATAAACTAATCATTTTGGGATACTTTTCGTGATGGGAGGGAGGGTCGAAATACTCTCTAGTTTCAAAATGATCTACTTTAAAGTGAATCGTATTTAATTTATGTATATTACTGGTGGGTATTTCCTGACCTTGCTCGGGCTAGGTTTTTGCCTATAATTTCAGAAAATACTTTGCCATGCATTTCCCGCACATGACTAAAAAGTTCATACATGACATAAAACGGGCTTTGTAATGAGCTTGAAGACGAATTTTTGCGAATTAATTTTTATAAAAATATTAGAAAATGGTCGGATAGTAAACAAAATGTATTGATAAAAACGATTCCCATTCTTGTGGGTGGAATTTCCCATAATACATACATAAGAGTTGCTCTTACGGGTTGGCTGTGCGTTGATGAAGAATCAGTTAGTCAGATGTTAAAAAAAAATAATTATTAGCTGGTGCCAACATAATCCTAACTAGTAAATATAGATTTCGTTTGCCGTCCGCTTCAATTCGCGCGGGCTCCATAAAGCATTTAGCTTTTTCAAGCTAAAATTCCGCTAAGCAGTCAGCAGTTTTGCTGTCAAACCAAGTTGGAAACACCAGAAGCAGCTGTTTGAGCTGATCAGCAACATCGTTGTTGAATGCTCAGCGGCCTCGTATAAGAGAGCATTGTTGTGATGTCAGAGTACTTTAAAGCAGTTGCTTAAAAAGAAGCAACAGGTATGTATATACATCTACATAAGTAACCTAAGTAAGCATAACCTTCTAATAAATAAAACACATAAAGAAAATATATATTGTACCTATTGAGAATGGTATCAAAATTGTTTGCCTATAAAAAAAAATCTATTTCAATTTCAATAGATAGCGAATTAGAGAAATTCCTATCATACAAATTCATAACATAAGTGTTGAATTCTTAGACCATACCTCATAACGAGCGAAAGAGCGAAAGAGAGTCTAAATGTTGCGTTGTTACCTACCACTCTGGCCACCTTGGGCTTGCACAACCTTAAGCGCTCTCCCGGTTTTGTCTGTCTCTCGCTCTTTCGCTTTGGTTTTGGCGCTCGACTGGTTGCGGCGCGACTTGTTGGGGCTGGCGTGTCAGTGTCGTGTATGCATTCGAACCGATTCGTTGTGCCGAGAGCAGCATATTTACAAAGCGCGCGTCAGCGTCTAGCAAAACTTCAGCCGTGTGTTTTGTTGGTGTCCGTCCAATGAAGAAGCCAAGTGCAAAGCAAAATTGAATAATTTTTTAGTGTGTCGCGTGTGTATGAGTGAGTGTGAGTTGTGTGCGTACGTGTATGTGTATGTGTTGTTATTCGTTTTCGTATTATTTGCTTGCCATGCCAAAAATATAAAGTTTGATATCAAAATCTAAACGGCAAAGCTCAAGTGCATAACAGTTACGAAGGAAATTGAAACGAAACGTGAATTGAAACGGCAAACGACGACAGCGAGCTGATTCAGCGAATATTTTGCTACTTTTGCAGCAATTAGAAAAGAACAACAACAACAACAACAAGAACATTAAAGCCGTGCCGGCTGCTGCGCCGCTGCGTCTGTGTTCCACAAGGAACCAACACCAACAAAATCAACTGCGTGTCTGTTCGGGGCGCATTTGCATAAATATGTAAGGCTGCCCGGCCTGGACCGCGCCCGTTGTCATTGTCGTAACTACCGTTGCATCTGCTTTATCAAGTGTCGAAAAATATAAGAGAAAGTAAATTGTGCAAAATTGTTTAAATTGGCTTTGGGTGTCACCGTTTACAGGCCATTCTCAGTGTCTTATATTTGTGTATGTGAAATAGAGAGAGAGAGAGAGAGAGAGAGAGTCCAAACAGTGTGTAAACGCAATGGCGCTAAGCCCTGAGCATCAACGCTGAGCAGAGTGCGAAGCTCGTCGACAGATTCTAAGTTGAAACCGTGAAGCGGCTGAGCGAATATCCAGCCCAACTGCCAAAATGTCAACATCAACGATAACAGCAACAACAACAACAACAGTCGCAGCAGCAGCAACAGCAAACACAGCATCGACTTCAGCTGCGTCGCCCCCGCCAACTGCGAGCAGCGGACGCATTGCCGACTGCCGTAAATTCTCACCAAATATATTCAACAAGAGCAAATGCAGCCATTGTTTTCGTCAGCGAGAGGAGCACAGCGCCGCTGCCTTGGAATGCAATAGGGTGAGTGATCGCATTAGGTGTGTGCGAGTGTGTGTGTGTGTGTGTGTGTGTGCGTTTCTCAAATTAATATATAAATTTTGGGGCTATGTGTGCCCGTCTCCCTCTCTCGCTCTCGCCCACTCTCTCGCCCCTCGTTCATCTTCCGACTCTCTGATCGTGTAAATTTATCGTTAGCTGCAGTTTGTATATCTTGTAGGTTGTTTTTTATAGACTTGTGGCATGGCACATAATGGTTTTCTTATGTTGCTCAAATTAGATGCTGCTGCGATCCAATCGGATCTTGTATCTACTCCAATTTTCTTACCTTTGGTACATTAAAATAGATATATTTTATTAAATGCTTTTTGAGAGTGGAAATCAGATTTAGTTTTATAAATTGGTATATCGGCTATTCATCATTCAGTTTGTCTTGATTGAAGGACTGATTGATTGGTGATCAACGCACAGCCCAAGCTGTCAGAACTAGGAAGCTAAGATTTTCACTTATTTAAAGGAGGGGCAGGCCAAAAACTCTTGCAAGGCTGGTTGGAACAACAAAACTTCTTAAAAAACTGCCGAACCCAAACCAAAATCTACCTTATTAGTACAAAAATGATTTGGTTCAAAACAAACTTAGATTGAGGGGGAACCAGCCTACAGGCATAAATAAATTTGATTTATTTATCTATATTTATTTCTACTGAATATTGCATTTGAAAAAATGTACAGAACGGGCATTTATTTATTTTCAAATAGACAAAATATAATCCATATAATTCTTTGAAAATAAATATATGACAAATAAATATATGACAAATGGGAATTAAAAAAGTTCTTCAAGGTGTCGGGTCATCGACATTCCCGAAAATTTTAAATTTTCCTGGGCCCACGTGTAAATCGCTTTTTATTTTTGTAGGCTAGTACGCACACATATGAAGATTTAATGTTAATAAAAACGAAACTTTTATCTTTTTTAAATACAAATTCCAGCATTAAAAAAGTAACAATAAACGAATCACAATCTAAACACGGATTAAGGTTCCCTTGAGTTAGTCGTTAACTTTGTGACAGAGGCAAACGATTTTCACTTTTTCCAACGCCTAGGGGCCCCCTCGCTCGAATAAATGTTTAATATTGTGGGTTTTAGGCTTCTATGCTTTCATTGTGTTTTTGTTATTTTAATTAGTTTTCAGTGGCGTATTCCAAAAAGCGGTTCATTCTAAGAAACGATTGCAGAGAAACGAGAAAGGGAGAGTTTTTCTTTTGTGCTGCCGCCAACCTTATGTAGGTTGTCATCAAAGCATTGATTGAACAAAAGTTTTATATATTTCTCAGCTGCAAGCCGATTTTCAATAAAACCGGTTTCAACTAATAATTCCCCCTTTTAAGAAGCAAACTTTAAACCTCTAAGCATTGGAACCTTTAACTGATGCCAACCATGTATATAAAAAAAAATATATATATATATATTAATTAATGGCTTAGCTGAAATACAAACTATTTCCTATTATTATTAATTGGTTTTGGAATCAAACACTTGCATATCTTTGAACTTCTTTAATACAAATAAAGGTGCTCACTCTAGCTGCTTTTACCACGCTGGCTTGCCACACGCTTGGATCAAATTTTCTGTAGTAGAAATAATTGTGCTATAGATTATTTGTATATTTCCATAAAAACAAAAGAAATTTGTGTGTAGTTTCAGTTGATTTATTTATTCGATAGGGCGGCGGTAGTCATAATTTAACAACTCTGGAACTACAAATTTGGGGACTCTAGCTCTGTATTAAAAATGTTAAGTTATGGAAGAGTACAGATTCATAAATATTACAGTATAAGTATTAAGGGTGTTATGAGGAATGTGTTAAAAATCATAGAGGTAGTTATATATAAATATATTCGGGACTTTTTATAATTAATAAAGTTGTCCTTCCTAATCCACTTTTAATGGGTCTCTAATAAAATTATGGAAATTAAAGCTTTGCAAAGCCAGCCGGACGATTTAAGCAGTGTTCGCTCATCTCTCATTTTATATGACTAAAAGGGACTTTTATTGGTCACAATCAACCATTTATAAAAATAAATATAAAATGTTCTTCCCAATAATGAAATTGGGTTGCGAGAGATTAATTGAGCCCAACTGTTCTAGATTAACTGTGTTCCCCGCTTGTCAACAATTAACTAACGTCTATTGGTTGTTCTGTTTCTCAACTGTTTTGCTGGCTGTTGATACAGTTGTTCCCAAGAGCCAGCTGTTGACTCATATGAGTTTCTATTGAATCGGGCTGTATTTATGCTTACCTCAAACGCATGTAAATAAATATCTGGTTATTTGTAAATTGAGAAAACGCTGATGAGCAGCTACGGATCTACTATTTCAGTAAGCACAAAATTCACAAAGAGCTCAACAGGTCACATGTGCTAGGTTTCACGGCTGTTCCGATAAAGGCCTCGGGGTCTCTGACTTCCTCAATAGCAGCCCGAAGTTTGTGTTGCTGCGCTAATTTCTGGGGGTCATCTGCCGATTCTGTTCGAGTTCGAGTTCGAGTCGGAGTCGATGTGCTACTCTCTCGTCGAGTGCTCTACTCATGGACACGTTTAAAGCATTTGGCTAACAGTTTTTTTGTCTACGGCAAAATAGATTTCTACACTTAGCCCACAAACAGCATTTCGTCTCGCGGCGAGTTGAATTGCCTCGAGGCTATTATAAGCTGCAATTCACATCAATTAAAATTATGCCATTTGCCGCAAGTATACAACACCGAAAACAAGCAAAATATATACAACTTTTCAACTTTTAGACACACAAAATTAATTGCGGGTCAATGCAAAAAAAGTGAGAACAAATTTGCCACCAAAATTTCAATTTACCTCAAAAATAAATAAAGTGAACTGACAGTGCACACAAATTGTCTGAAACGAGAAAAGCGAAAGAAAAAATTTCAGTTCAGTTGCTAAAAATAAAATTAGATCAAAAAAGAAATAAGAGAATATTAAAACTGAAAAAAAAAGTTTTCGACATATTTTAAATCTAAGTAAAATTAAAAGATCGATCTAGCCATACCTGTCTGTCTGTAAGTTTAGTTATATAGAAATCTCAGAGACTATACGAGCTAACGACTTTTACGCAACTTCTATGGCTCACGTAGTTGTGTTTGTTTGAAAATATCTATAGTTTCTAAATCCAGTTATTAGACATATCTTACAGCTTATAAGAGCTAGAGACACCATCAGTAAGACTCTCGTACAGTTCACTGAAATCGAGAATATTTAACTTTTTGATCACCCTTAAGATTTCATAAAGATCGGGCAAGTCACGAAAACCTATATATATCCTGATCAGACGACGAGAGCAGGCTGACATATATCTTCGATATTTTTTCTGATTTCCATAATATCGTTAAGTAACGAAACATGGTTTTCAATTACATCTTGGCGATCAAAAGAGTTAAGAATAACGTGTTTGGATTGTAGGTTCACGTATATCCAACATAGATAATAGTATATAAAAATAAGAGAAAAAATCGTATTTTCAAACTAAAACCCTTGCACTTTTATACGCACAGAATTAAGTATAGGTAATGAAACTCTTCACGAATGTTTCTATTTCTTTGTTTATCAAAGAGTACACCATTTTTCAGAGTCTCAATGTTTTATTATTTCTACATGTACAAATTAACTCCGATATAAGTTCTTTGTATATATAATAATAAATGCGGTTTTATGCGCACACATAATTATTTGCATCCGCTTAATTAATTGTTAATTTCTTATGCCAGTTTTATTTTGATAACATATTGTGCCTGTTGCATAGATTTTCAATAAGTTCTCCCAAGAGAGTCTTCAGTGTGTGCCTAAGGCAATTAATATACCCTTTGCTGTAACCTATTTTTAATGGGTACAGGGTATAAATAGATGTCGCAGGCCTCTCGCTCGCGTTGCGCTGCAACTAGAAGTCGTCCGAAGATGCATCGCATCTAGACAACATCTCGCAGAGGGGGGAGCTGGAGGCCTGTGCGGTTAATCACCTAGAAAAGCAACCCCAGATATTGAGAGTGGGGCCATCTCACCAGTCCCCCTAGGCATTACTTCTAAATTTAGAATCACTTTATATTTGTTTTTTTTTCTTTTTCTGTCGTTGGGTTGATTCGTTGGTTTCGTTATGCTTGCTCTCTTATGTTCTCGTTGCTTGTCGCTGCGCATAATGTGAGCATAATTGTTGCATTGCACCTGCCTCGAAATCCGAAGACTTCATACAACAGAACAGTCAACTGTGGCGGCTTATGGAGCCCCCTTCTCAAGTCTTAATAAATCGCAAAGTCTAAGCCTTAAGCTAACTTTTCATTCTTCGCCACCTTTGAGTCGTCGGTTCATTTGTCTACCGTAGGCATTGTAATTGCATTTAATATTGCGACATGAAAGCTTTCCTAATGATGCTGACCATCATCACGGATTGCGGAATGATGAGCAGGTCAAAGGCTGTCTACATTGACAGTGGCGTTCCCAGACGGAAAACTAGTTGTCGTGGCAGGGCAGGGAGCAGCCATCAGGTCATCATCTAACCCACATTAAGCAAAAACAGTTACTGAGAAAAAGTATCTAGAATAGCAATCAATAAAGTCTCAAATATGTGATTATAGGAATAATAAAAAAATAACACATAATACGGAGTAGAAATACGGTTAAGCTACCCTAAAAATCAAGAACATTCCGCATATTCGACTCTGTTTCTTTATAATCATCGAAATATGCTCAGGAACTTTGTTTAAAAATATGATATATTTCAAACGCTTCGACAAACGAACAGATGATCGATTTGTTGTCCTGATTAAGAATGTATATATATACTTTATAAGGTTATAGACGATTTAATTAGCATGTGTACATTTGGACAGCTGCAAGGCTCAGTAAAATTTGTACGGGCAAAGCCGGTGATTACTAGTTGCTCTCATTTATTAGAGTTAGTTTGGTTCCACTTTTCTCGTTGTCATTCTCTCTGGTGTTTGTGTTTGCGTTTGCTGGTCGGGCATCCGACGTAGTGGCCTATCCCTCCAAAAAGATCTCAATTGATCCCCGGGGTGTTATTGTGCTATTAGCAGCACGCCAGCTTCAGTTGGACTTGTTTTCCATGCAGAGTTCGTCCTCTCCGCTCCGCCCTAAACTCCATGCTTGAAGGCCCTTTGAGGTGCCTGTGAGCCGTTCTGTTCTCTTGTTTGTCAGCTAGATATACACATAATAAATAATACCCCTAGCCACACTTCATGCGACTCTCGACAGTCCTTCTAGCTTCCTAGCCGTGCATGTGTGTGTGTGCATGTGTGTGTCGGTGTTAGAGAGCCTTAAAGTTTGCTTTGGCCCCTCCAAGCTACGTGCTTAAGTGAACTTAGTTGTTGCTGCAGCGTTGACTGATTGTTTGGCTTAAATTTGTTGCTTGTTCCTTAAGGTGGGCGTGTTGCGCGGCTGTTGTGCGGATATTTGCTGGTTTCTAGGTTAATTAGTTGGCCAGGTCCGTTGAACTTTAGCAGGTAGCTCTCCGCGTGGAGAGAGCCGGGCACATTTCTGTAATTTTGAGTCATCTCTCAGTTCGTGAATTTTTTTATCTAAGCTCAAACACGATAAAGCAATACAAAAGTCAACACTCTTAAAGATAAACTGTGCCCAAGTCCATTCTGTGTGCAGTTGTGCAAGCGAAATAACTAAAAAAACAGGTACACAGATAAACGAGCCAAAGAACAGCCGAGACAGCCAACTGCCGCCAGATAGCGCAGATAATCGCAGTAACCACTTCAGGCGTCGAATTCTATGCGCAGTCTTTAGATAAGACACAAATTCTGCTCTGTGCACACAACAGTATGCTTATCGTCAAGTTATGTTGTTCCTCTTGTTGGCTTCTATCCAATGGATATTCTCCTGCTACAATTAGCGGAGGCTCTTCGAATTTGATTTTTTGTGAACTTTATAGTTTTTTTCGCGGCAAATATCAACACTATCAGCACAAACCTTTCTGTCACTTAACATGAGCAGGGTGGCCCCACACAATGGTCAGAGTTGCCAACTTTGAGCAACTGACGATTGCCTAAGGCCACACGAACAACAAATCATCAATCAAATTAGAATCCAGCAGAACAACTCTATAAAGAGTCTACCAAGCGCTTAATTAAATCAACTTCTTGACGCAGACAGCGTAATTCTTTTCTGGTTCTTCCCTGGCCTTAGATTCCATCTGGAAAAATACATCTAAGATCTTAGTGCAGAAAGAATTTCTAGAATCGTTTAGTTCTCGATACATATCTATTGTTAATGCTAAATAAAGGAAAACTTTCAGTGATATTTATCCAAATTGAACTATAAACATAGCAGCAAGAGGATAAAGTGGTTCGATTTCCAAATTGGACTCGTTCATATATGACAGTCCGATATGTGGACCCGTTATCAGTTCGTTGTTAAATTTATATATTTATATTTATTCAGTTTGGAATATTTTCTTTAACATGTAGTACATTTAGGAGCAGGATTTAAAATACTTTCTAAAAAGCATGCTGAAATGTGAAGTAAAGTTTGTATCAAGATCAACAGGAATAAAAAATCTTAGATAGCCAAGAAGTTGAGTAATCAAAAAGAGCAACCTGCCAGTGCCTGCCTTTGCGTGGCGTCAGTTGTTCCGGGTTCTGCGACATTCTGTTGCATAATTGAACACCTATTCTTATTATTCACCCTTTTTTTTTGCTCCCCACTCAGCACTAGCTGTGCCCCAAGGCCCCGAGTAGCACCGGGCTGGCGAAGAGGTTCCTGCGCAAACGCCGCTGAGTTATGGCGGCATTTAGACGTGCGCCCAGACTGGCTTTAACTACTGCTGAAAGAAGATTGCCCGCCGCATTAGATGGTTAGAGATTGCGAGGACGGCATTTCTTGAAATTATGACGTGCTGAGAAGGGCATCTTGGTGCCGCGATGATTACTTGATAATTGTGATACTGAAGCGGCATCAGCAGCAATTTTCAGACCGTTTAATTGAAGAGCGATAAAAGTTAACGATGGCTCGCAGCGGATTTCCAGCCATGTGATACATTTCCGATAAAATATGGAATTGAAAACATATTTGAGAATTTTATTGATTATATTTATGTATTCTGCATTGGCAGTAAACCAAAAATATACTCTACCAAACTGTTTGCCATTGAAAGAATCGAACAGACGAAAAACCGTCTTGGCTACAACTCAGATCAAATTTGCATGATACCTGGTCAAGGTGAGTGAGCTGGGAGCTGTCGCGAGACCGAGACCCGAGGCAGGTGACAGGCCAAGTTCTATACATGGACTTAACACTTCCAGGAAGAAATCTCGTTTCTTTGCGTTGTTGTTGCCAGATGACAGATAAATCATCTGAAAAGCATCAACATTTTTGGCGGTCTAGCATTTGATAGTGCTTTTTATGGTTGCTTTGTTTTTATTTTTTTTTTCACTGCCGCAATGCGTAAAATGTTTTGCGATTGTGTTCTTGGAAGACATTCGGCATATCGAATGAATGAAGCTAAAGATTTGTTAATCTGATTGGGACGTGCCCAGCGCAGAGCAGAAAGACAAAAAAACCACATTCCAGTTTCTGTCTGCGGCGAGGCAAACACACAAGACGAAACAGAATCCAGCGACAGTTATTAATTCCTATATGAATTCGCCATTAAGTTGGCCAATTACCGTCTCGAAATAGACAAAACGAACAAAGACCTCAGCGAAGGCATTGCTTTTGTTTACAACCAATAATTTAGACAGTCGCCATAACAACGGGGCAACAACATATGCTAAATTATGTAGGTGGACACGATAATTTCGGTCTGCAGACATCGACACTCCGAGCGTAAGCGTGGACCAAGAGCCAGCCAGCCCCAAGGTTCCTCCAGCCGAACCGAACCAGACGGATCTAAAACAGATTTCCAAGTCGCGCCCAAAAATAGCAGCAGAAACGTCAACGTCAACGTCCCCGTCCCGTCCCGATCCGACCCGATCCGACCGTCCCGTCGCAGTCGTTGCCCTCAGGCACATTTTATTTAAATAAAATAAATTTGTTGCCTGCTGCCTAAAAACAGCCCAAGCTGCAATTACTATACATTTTCCCAGACAAATAAACGTTGGCAGACAGTTCGCTGGACTGAGAAGCCGACTTAGTCATGTTAATGCAGGGGCCTCAGAGATACGACAGGATCCAGCTAAATTTTCAGAGGGGCCTCTGAAAGTAGGTGCTCTACAAAGCTGTCATTTCTCATTGTTTAAACTTGCATTTTAGTGTCGAATAAATTTGCATAGCTCTTGTAACGCTAATTGGAACAATTATGAAACACCTAAATGTATCTATAACTACAATTTATGAACAGTAAATAGAATCTTTGGTTATTCATTTTGGAGTTTTCCATTGATTTCAACTAGCGACTATTCAAGGAAAGGATTTGCCCACCTTTCTTGATTTAAGCCTGTCCCAACTCCGGTTTCTAGCATAACAGACCCAATAGGGCAATAGGTTATTTATAAATATATTTATTAATGATGACATATGCACAGGGCAAAGAAGAAGAACTAGGAGGTCAAAGTTCAAATGTAGGCCACACAGCCATATAATTGTGTCTTGAGAACGTTGTGCTATCAGCCTGCGTACCGTAGATGTCTAAGCATCGGACTAGCAAGCGGCTGGTCCCCGGCTCAAATCCAGCACTGATCTAAAATATCCGATTCGCAGCAGCAGAAAGAATAACCTATTCCAGGTTTGATGACGATAGCTTAAGACTAAGATAATAGAAACGGGGACCGATGGACATGGCTAGGTTGACCTGACCCATCGGAACAAGAATATTTAAGTTGTATAGGGTCGAATATGTCTCTTTCTATGCAGTGCACATTTCATGAACAAATTGTAATACCCCTCTACAAGGGTACAAAACCCTTTCTAAGCTATATTTCCGCAAGGATATTCAATATTTGACAAGCAGAAGAAATCCGTTTCTTCTTGGTATTTATTTAATTTTTCGATTCGATATATTCATGTGAAGATTCACAAGATAGTCTATGTAATTTTGTGGATCACAGAGTGAACACAACTGCATTATAAAAAAAATAATACAATTTTGAAGGTATTTGCAAGCTGCAGGCTTTGGCAACGGGTGGGTGGTGCGTCTGTGACTCCCTCGCTGCCTCTGCTGTTTTATCCAGCTCCAACAATGTTTAAGTTTGTCTCCGATTTGTTGGGCTCTTATACGTGGGTCGACGTCAAATATGGCGAACTATGCTGCCGTTGCCAGCGACAAAAACAGCCATAAACAAATAACTATGCCACTGCCGATGGCGATGGCGATTGCTGTGGCTCCGACCGTGGCTCCGACTGTGACTCTGTCTATGAGCTACGACTATACGACTCTGACTACGCTTATGGTCTGTGTGGCTTAAGCGAGCTCTTTGCGAGCCGATCATGCACACCTGAATGTGGTTCAGACAGACTATGTGGCACGCTAGACACACCCGAACTCAGCCGAACCTATCAAAGTGTGTGTGTTGTGCGCATGAGTTGAAGTGGAGCGCGATGGAGCGACGAGGAATTCGGCTCATAAAATATTTAGGTGTTTGCCGTATTTGAGCACGTCTTGCATAATTTGTACGTTTGTACTTTTAATTAAAGATATCTCAGATATATGTACCAAGTTTGTACCTTGTTTGCCCCCTCTATGGCCAAAGATTTCAGCAATGAATCGACATTGCGTTGCCACCTGATTTTTCCAAAGCTCGCCCCAAGAATTTTACAACCCCCCGCGTTGCGCATGGCCAATTTGCAAGTTTGTTTCGTTTTTTCTTCTCCCAAGCTTGAAGCGTATTGGCCAATTATGAACCATTTGGCTTGACTCGAACAGATAACATGAAAAGTTCTCTGTAATACTAACGATAAGCTAATGGATTTGTTGACCGTTTTAGCTTTTTATATATTTACCTATGTTCTCTTTTATCAGGTAGTTACAATATATTTGTTACGTGAAGAGTTTTATAACAGATATTCTTGTCTTGTTGCTAAATCAAACAATTTTTGCACGAATATATCAATCTTATCGTTAACTCAAATGAAATTTGTCGCTTTTTTATATAATTCAGAGCTCTTATAAATAATAGCAACACGTTATTTCGAATGTGGCGTCTCACAAAGTAAACGGATAAGAAGTATTGTACTTTGTGGATGCGTACTACTATTAATTATAAACCCGCATTATTAATCAAAAAGCCCGCAATTTATATAAATATAAAGTCCATAAATCTTTAAGTTCATTTATTTACTGCGTTATTTATTTATATGCATATAAATTTGTATTTTCATTAAATTGAGTTTATGTAAAACATAACCTTAAGAGGCTATTTTAAACAAAATTTTCCTTGTTTTAAAATCTTGTCCCCGACATTTACCATCGTATTTATTCAGTTATCGATTTTGTTCTCTATCGAATTCGATTACAGGACGGGCTTTATAAAGACATTTTTAAAAAAATGTTCGCAAAAGGCGTTAAGGAGTAGATGATGCTGTTTATAGCCACAATTAAAATATATATAATAGGAATCTTAACTATTATCAGTGTACTCACCCTGGCAATATTAACTGGTTTTTATGGCAAATACAAAATAATAATAATAGTAATAAAAAAAGTATATTGAAATCGAAATTCGAACAGAAGTCATCGACTTCGCATGTTGCTCACAAATGTCGATCATCATTTTGTTATTGTTTTCGTTTCTATTTTTTTTTATAAGTTTTTATGGTATTGAATTTTATTTGTTTGTCAATAAAATTTAATTTAATTATGTCCAATGCCCAAAAAAAGTGTTTAAAAGTGAGCCATAGATTAAATCTACGCCCACACATAAAAGGCGGTCGTTATTGCTTCAGCTGTTGTTGATGTTGTTGCTTTGGTTGAACATACGAACTGACAGTCTTGGCCACCCGTTTGTCGAACTGAGAGGGTATACAGTTGGGGGAAACTGTGCCAAAGTTGTTTGGATGCTCGGCAGCTTAATATTCTTTTCTTTTTCTAGTTGTGCGTTTTTCGAACACTTTAACCATTTAACTGTTTATCGTTTTGTGGCGAATTTCACGTTCTGTTCGCCGTGTTTACATTTTCGCCACGTTATCACTTATTAACCCACTTCCGGCAGCAGTGAAAAAAAATTAATTTGCAATGGCAAATGATAAAAAAAAAAAAACAGAAAAAGAACGGGTAAAGAAAAAGTATAGAAAAGAGAGAAAAAAGAACAGTAAAAACAATTTAGAGAACCTAGAAAAAATCATAAATCATCATGGCAAATTGGGCTAATGTGACTTCGTGTGAAAGTCGACTCGTCTCATCGCCACATCGTGTCTTGCATTTTCCCGCGAATTAAGTAATTTTCATTAAGTTAATTAAATTATTTGCCATTTCCTATGCGACGAGCTGGGCGTGGCCAGTTCGTTGTCAACTGCTTAGTGGGACACCTTCCATTTCGATTCGCTGCCAAATCGATTGTTAATTGAACTGCCCCACACACGGCAAATCACTTCAATGAGTTTTACCCATTTTCCTCTCAGTTGACAAATGCGACAGCAACAACAATTCTCGCACATAGATTGTTCCATGCATACATGTATGTATGTATGCAAGTCTTTATATATGTGGATGTATGTGCATTTATGTTTTTGGCCCACTTTATTTCCATTCCGCAAGCTGAGCGAGTGGTCTGTTGAAGCAATAAAAAGAAAACAATAACAACAGTTGAGTATATTGACAATAAAATACCCTATCTGAATAACTAATAACATTTGTAATATATACTGTAATATTACCATACGACTCAAGTTAAAGAAAGAAGGCTTTGCTTTATTTTATAGATAAATTGATAGGCATTTAACTTAAACATTTAACTTAACATTTTCACCAGTAACAGTTGTTGCCTTATAGGAGAAGCATAGCGAAACCCAAGTAAATATTGGGGTACCCAATTTGCATAGAGTATATTATATGTGTTATGTGCATTGGTAATTGTATCTTTTTAAAATCAATTCTGATTGTTTTTCTGTGTTCATTATAGTCGCATTTGAAGTCGCTTTTGACTATTGACAAGGTCTAGGTGCAGCCGCTGGGACAGACCCTCGATCAAGCAGACAGCTCTGGAGCGCTGGACAATTGATTGCCTTACGGATTTCAATTCGAATTTGTATTTACTTTGGACCGGCTGTCATTCAGATTTCTTTCACAGTGCTCGCACGCGCGGCCAACGTCATTGACACACTGAACATGAGTCTGAGTAGCCGAAATCAAAGCGCGGTTCATGGTAATTCACACAATCTATCGCTTGTTGTGATTGCTAAAGAAAGTAGCTTTGATAGGAAATTCCATTGGGCAATATACACTGTAATCTTGGCATCTTTAGTGTGGCTTTTTGTGAATGACCCTTCCCGGAACAGAACAAACAGCTACCAACTTCCGATATGGTGTACTCCTTTTATGTGTGCTGCCAAAATCAAATAATTATCTGCGAAGCCTGCTGTGGGTCAACGTAATGCACGCAAGACAACGCGCAGATACAAGTTCACCTACTCATGACATGATCCAACTGCGAAGTATCTGCAGTTTGGTGAGCGTATAAATCAATTTCTGCGGCGGGTAAATTACTTTGATTCGATTCGTAAAGTTGCCGCGACTCCGACTTTGATGGGTACTCGCTGTGAGAATTACACCAAGAATGAGAATGAGATTGAGAATGAGAATGAGAACTCTACATGAAGATTTTTTCATGTACCGTTGGCGCCCTTTGCTGGCGATTCTCGCCCGTCTTCATCGTGATCATCGAAATCGACATCGGCATCGACAGTCTTTGTCGAAGCTGTTGCTAACTTGCGTGTGTTTTTGTATGGCAGTTTGTGTGTGTGTGTGTGTGTGTGTATCTGTGTGAAGTAATCGGTAGTTGCGACTCAAGCCGTAGAGCAGCTCAGGCTCTGGCTTCGGCTTTGGCTCTGGCCTGGCCTGGCTCTGGCTCTGGCCTCAAATGTTGTAAGTATTCTTCTCGTTCTCCGCGCCGCGAAAGGTTGTTGAACTTGTTGTACAACTCGGTTTCAATTTTGTTCCCTCAATCAGTTGCTGTGCTTTGGCTTTTGTGCTCGTTTTGTGGCCATTCGCCCGTCGCTTCCCTCGGCTTCCCATCACACAGTTCGAGCATTGAGTTCTATTATAGAAAATTATATTATTATTATGTACTCCACTCGCTCTTTGGCTTTGTTTGCGCACACATTTTTACTGTTATTTTACACACAGCCCGCGTTCTCTTTCGCTGCTACTGTGCAAATTCTGATATCCGACCTAGAATACCCTCACAGCGCTACCCAAAAATCGTTTCTTTACGAAGACCGTGAGCTGCCGCCAGCTTGTAAAAGACAATTTAATAAAAAAAGGGCTCGTTTTTCATAATTAACTGCGGTTTATACCCTGCCGTACGAATTTTGTGTATTTGCATAATAATTTACTGCACGCAAAATGCGATAGGTTACGAGTTCGGTATTTTGGTTTTAGCTCGAGGCATATTTAAAAGCAACAATGGCAAACAACTTATGGTAGTATTTCAGAAGGAACAATTTTGTAAATACTTTTCATACATAAGCTTATATTTCTTTCTTTGAAATTGTTTGATTAAGACCAGAAGGACATCGCTATAACGACTCAGCTTGTCGCCGTGATCAAAAATATTTATACATACTGGACTCAAAGATAACTGCTGTTTTGGGTTACACATTCCGAGAGAAACTAATGATTTACTCTGCAAAGGTATAAAAACCATTTGCGTTCTCTCTAAATAAAATTCAAACCTGACAATTCTTTGTATCGTTCGTTATCAGGTTGCGATTCAACGGCCTGTTGGTTTTTTTAATTAAGTCCACTAATGCAGGCCATAAAATTGAAATTATTTTTCTCCTGACCATAATTAAAATCAGCCCTATCTTTATGCATTTAACACTAAGCAATTAAATCTTATCCGTGTTTCTTAGATGCCTTCAATTCTTTAGAATGCTTTTTGTCTGTGTCTTCGTTTTTTATTAGGTTCAATTTAAAGGGTAACGCTTCTTTTTTCGATTTATTTGCGCTATTTCCGTAGCCGTCAATTAAGATAATGTAAACGAAGAGTTTGAAAACATGAAAACTTAAGATAGGATACTAAACACGGCAGGTTTATTACATCGATGCCAGCTTCATTCATTATTCTGTTTATGCTCTGGTCGGAAAGGGAAAAGGAGATTTGTAACTTTAAGTTTATACTCAGGCAGAAGAACGATCAGCTATTATACATTATATATCATATATTATTGATCAGGCCGACAAGCCGAATCGACTTATACGTCAGTCTACCTTCCGACTGAATGAAAACGTCGATCTTGGAAACTACTAGAGCCAGATTATTGAAATTTGAAACTGGTATATAGTAGACAGATTGAGTTTATTAGACACAGACTAGGAATATTGCACTTTTGGATACCTTAATATCGTCATTATTAAATTGAAATTTCGAATAGTCTGGCGCAGGTGACCGCACATGAGTGTGTGAGTTGCGCATAAATGGATCTTTAAGATTACTTAAGAGTAATGGGAAGTTTTTTTAGCGAGCAGCCAAACTCAACGTTCTGACTTGTTTTCAACTATCAGGCTTTCGGCAATCAAACCCCCAAAGTTATTAAACGAGGCGGGTTAACTTCTGAAGTCCTTTAACCAATTTTCGATAGGAATTAAAGTTTTCATTTTAATTGAATAAATTTGTATTTACACGTATTTTTTGGAATGTGCATTAGTTAAAGTGTTTAATCGTTTTGGAAATAGACTCTGTATGAAGAAGCTGAAGATCCTGGAAACTAAAATAGAGGTGTGATAATATTTTTAACTTTGTTAACATGAATAATAATATTATATTCTTGCTGCACTGGAATTTTTTTCGATTGGGGCTAGCCGACCATATGTGTGCCCCTTGCACATTCTTGCCCGACACAATTTTCAGATCGTGTCAATAAATCATCTGTGAGTCTCTTGTTACGCGGCCTCAGCCTCTCCAGCTGGCTGAATTGAATTGAGCTGGGCTGAGTTTTCGCGGCAATAAATCAAATGCCTTGCGCCCGTCAATTGCTATTAATTTTATTGGCGTTTCGCAAAATATTGTATAAAATTGTTATCAGTATGAATAAAATACAATATGCATAAGTAATTTATTGCTAAAAAGCGAATGTCATAAGAGTCTGCCATGTGGCACTGTGGGAATGTGTTGAAATGTGTCTCGTTTTCTCGTGTCAATTGGCTAAATTCGTTGACCAGTCAACCAGCTGACCAGCTGACCAGTTGACCAGTTGACCGGCTGGCAGTGTCTTAGTCACAGTTTCTAAATGTAATGTGTTGATGATAGATACTTAGGCTTTGGATCAGAGCTTAGCGTTGGAAATGAAAATGTTCAATTAGGCTATCAAATTTCCATGGCTTGGATATAAAAATGAATATGTACTCTGTAACTGCAGACCCAAGCCTATTATTCGATGGTTTCTTTTATATAGAGGGAATATCCTTGTAGGCTTGCAGACTTTGCCCAAATGAGACCTGAAGTGAACCCGAAGTTACCCCAAAGTATTACCTAATCGTGGCCTGATGGCAATCAGCGTGGATGCCGTCGAATTACGAGGCCACTTTAGCCGCCATGCGCCAACTTTCTAGTTCAGCAGATCGTAACGCATTAACGAGTGTAACATTGGCAATTTGATGTACAATTGGCTAGAACAACAAGCGTGAAGACGGCAAGCGCCAGTCGGCAACCTCCACGCAACTGGGGCCACTGACCAGAAACAAAGGTGTACGGAAAATTACAAGAAAGCCTTGACGCCCTAATGGCAACCAAATGTTATGCAATGCTGACAAAATTGTCGTTAACTCTTTTGCTTAATTTGATTTCGCGCGCTGTTAACGACGCCTTGAACGGGAACAGTCCGGGTGTACCTGGCTCCTGCTTCCGCGGTCTGATACGAAATTTGATAATGTTTATTTTTCACTTCATTAAATCGCGCGACGACTCTGTTCGCGCTCTTGCCACCCGTCGCTTGCACCCCCGCCCATATGTTATGTAATTTCCTTAAAATCGTAACTATTTTGTGTATTTTTTCGTATTTTATTGGCAGTATTTGTTTATTTGCATTAAAACGCGTTTTTGTTTAGCTTTGCCATTATTTTGACTTTATTATTCAATCTAATGCATTGTCCAGTCGCAAAGAGTGAGTAGCCCGCGAATGAGTTGGCATTAGACGGTATTGTAGGAATATCAATGATATTTTGGCCCTCGTCTTTTTGCTCACTTACTTTTACTTTGTTGCCAGTCATTGTGCAGTTAAACCAGACTTTTGATCTCTGCAAGATCAAAGAAGAAAATACCTTCCACAGAATCATATATATTTCGGAGTCTTATCAATTAATAATATTTATCCATTGAGCATTTTTCTTTGTTTTACTCGTATAAGTAGTCCCAATTTACTTAACGGCTGTGATCCGATTCCAATTCGGATTTCCAGGCCGAGGTCACGATCTCAGCGCAGCGTAAAGTGTGTCAGGGCGGGTGTGATGAGTGCGTGGTCTTCTCTGGTCTCAGCTCCGAAACCTAGGCGCAATCTTTAGCCGAGCAAAGCTATTGTTGGGCTGCTTAGAGCAGCGCAAACGTTGCCGTGACCCATTTCGGGGAACACCCACTGATCATTTTGGACGGTCGCAGTGCTTTGGAAATGAGTCTTCGGGCATTTACTTTTTGTCCAAACTTGGCTGCACTGTGCTGTACCTGCAGTTAAATAGCTCCAAAACGACTATTTAGCAATGGAGTACATGTTGATGTTACCGTTAACATTTCTGTTACTGTTGCTGTCACTGTTTCAGTTGCTGTTACTGTTCCTGTTACAGTTGCTGTTACTGTTACTGTTACAGTTGCTGTAGGCAATGCAATACTAATTAGCTTTTTAGGCCTTTCGCCACTGCACTTTCACATGCAATGAATGAGTTATTGAATTACTGCCGCCGACTTTTGTAGGTGCAATAAATAATAGAAAAGCATTCACCATTGTTGAGCTTTGCATTTCCATATTCGTAAAGCCTTGTGCAGCTACAATGCATTCCAAATTTGCGTTTCAGCTTTTACCCGCCTAATAAAATATACGAGATTATCAGACGGTCTTCCTGGCTTCTGTTTGTAATTTTGTATATTTACAGTAGTAAGCAACTAATTGTTTTTAAAGTCACAATGGAAGCAATTTAAAATATTTTTTTTTAAATAATGTACGTATTGTTATAGCAGTTATTCGTTTTTTTAATCCGTGGGTAAGGTCCATTTGTTCACAACACGATTTCTTATGCGATTCATTGCAATACACCTGACTGAAAAACAAAATAGCTAAATTGATCCAGCGAGCTGCTATTTAAGTACATTTTTTGCCCTAAGCATATTTGATTTCGTAAATACTTAGATTGAAAAACGAAAAGTATTTCATAGATATACTCATTTTTTAAGCGAGCTTTGTTAAAGTGATCCGACTCGCCCATCCTGTAATACATAAATAGACGAGTCCATACCACGTTTCATTAAGATAGCACCAAAACTCAAAGATTAGTTTTCACAGAAATAGGCATGGCTATATTAACTCGGCTTATATTTCATGACGAAATTTTAATACCACCTTTAAGTGTTGATAATAAACCGATCTTGATGTTATTGTTGTTAGTTTTGATTGCTTGACTTGCGTTAAACTGCAAGTTTTCAAATGTTTTGGATAGCAGCTTACGAAAAATCGTCGTTTTGTTTTTTAATATTTTTAAATTACTCAAGTTTTTAATAGAGCGATCTGTTCGATTGGAAATAAAGGCAACTTTCTCTTCATTTTGCCACAGTAATTGCCAAACACCAAAGAAAAGCTGCCGCCTCTTGAATTGAAAGTCTTGAATTCAAATTAAATACAAAAGTAAATTTGAAGCGAATTAATTAATTACGAATGCATCAAGCAAATGGGCGCAGGTAACTTCTTTCCTGCTGGTGAATGCCTTTAAAAATCAAATTTAAATAAACGAAAATTTTACCTATGCCTAAAGTGTTTGCAAAACCCACTCGACGGGTCTCTCTCTCTCTCTCTCTCTCTCTCACCCGGTTCTCTAGTGTTTATCTGTATCTATCTCTACTCACCTCTCATCCATATTTTTCAACTTTAATAGCACGTAAAAATATTTTAATTATAAATTATTTAAATCTTGTCTTTAAACGCGGCCACTTACGTTGCCCAGCTATTTAATTGCGGATGGTTAGAGGCCTTGAGTTTGGCAACAACGTGAGCTATAATTAAAAGAAGTGCATTGCCATTGTTGTGTTAACATACTACTAAAGGGGAAAGGTATCAATAGTTTTACCTGTAAAGAAGATTAATTGAAGGCCAGTCTCAATTAAATAATACAAATATTTTACGATATTTGCATGAAATAATTATGTTAGAATTCCAGTTGCAACAGACTGCGTAAAACTCGTTCACAGTCCAAAAACTGTAATAAAAATATTCTTAGTAATAGTAGAGCTTATCTATAGTCTACACTCACGATAATCTAGTCTATAACTTTAGTAGCACCTTAAACAACTGCGTTCATACTGACAGACTGACAAACATTTATTATAAATATTATGTATCAGTAAAAAACATATTTATCTTTAGGAGAGATTTCAAGCATCCCGATCGGCTACAAAGTTATTTTTTTAATGCTTACAGCAAAAGCTTCTTGGCCAGATAATATTGTAAACGGAAAACTGTTGTATGGAACGCTTTTGCCTTCCAGCCCGCATTAAACTCAATTAGATTTATGCAACATTTCATTGCTGTTGCGCTTCACATTCATTTGCGAAGTATTTGCCCATTACAGATATATGAATATCAAAAAATGGGTAGAAAACTCAATTTAAAGTTAATGAAGAAACTGTCTTGTTAAAAAAGGTGAAAAATGTGGTTGTGTTTCTATTTATATAAACATATTTGAATTATTATTAACATTGGGAAGTAATTTATTAAAAACTTCAAATTATTTCCTGTCATTGTCCGGTATTCGTGATTCTATAAAATTAAGTAGAGGTAATATATTAAGGTTATATAATTTTAAGCAAGTAAGAGGACCGTCGCAACATGGATTTTAATTAATTAAATCGTTCTCACAGTTCATCGCTAAGCTCACTTAAATAAGGAATGTAGGAAATGTTTTTTTAGTGACATGTTTTCTCCAATTTATTCATAATTTGATTATTAATTGCTTTCGAATCTGTTGGCCGCCTTAGATAGTCTAGTACATCATCTTCAGTATGTGGCAATATTATTTCATCCACGTTCACTAGAGGCGCATTTTAAACATTATGATTTCCCAAAGTGTGTGCTTCTCGTTTTGGCCAGGCCTTCCTTAAGTAATGCTCATGGCGAGCTCGACTGTCGCATAGACAGCGAAAGCAGTAACACTTTGTATAACAACCTTCAAGTCCAGACAACATGACTATAACCTTGAGTATCTCAGCCCACTCTGCATAAAATTCAATGATTAATGACTTATCGACGCCTAATTAATGCCATTATGTAAATACTGGTGTGAGGAAAAACATATAACTTATTTTCAAGTTTTCGTCGAGCTTTAAGCGCAAATAATCATAAAAATACCATTCAAAAAATCTTAATTTTCTAAAAGCAAATTTAAATTAATTTATGCAAGTCTAAGAAACAAAGTTCAAAGTGTATAAGAATAAATATTATCATAGGCGTTCTTGAATAATGAAAAACAAAACGAAAATTAAAATTTAATTCAACAAAAATTGTATTTTGTAGATGAATGTAATATTCTGGTCTATTCGGCCACACTTGAGAGATATATAGGCTTTCTTGAAATATTCTGTTGAACATGTCCATAAAATCTTAAAACTCATCTAGTATTTATTCCAAGTTTTAACTCCCAGCTAGAACGTATCAAATATACTTCAGTCAGAAAGGGAAGGTCACACAACGATGTGAAGTGCTTGGGAGAAAACCATTCGTTTGGCATATCGTTAACTGATCTTAACTGACCTGATAGGCACAAAAAGCCAAATTAGATCACATTTTTAAAATTGTAAAAACTAAGTGCCTAAACGTTTTGTAACATTATCTATAATTAGTCGTGGATAGCTGAGGGCGAAATGGACATAGTTGTACAATATTGCATTGGCGTTGCCAGGCCCTGAAAAATTATGCAACATTAGCAGCTGTAGCAGCAGCAGCAGCAACAATAACAAAAGATCTTGACATACTAGCAAAAAGTTTCTCACATTAGGAAAACAGCAACAGCAAGAGCGGCAAGTCTATGAGAAAAATCACACATTATCTTTTTGGAAAAATCAATAAATCAGTGCCGCAGCCAGCAAAGCAGTTTTAAACAAAGCCTTCGAAAACAACAGAGGTCGTTTAGAGTACGCCAATCTGGCAGCCAACATCTTAAATATTTCGCCATGAAAAATTGCACAAATATCATTGAAAGATGCTCCTCGAGCCCCCCCTGAGTCGCAAAGCGTTTCATTTCAGCTGCACAAGTAAAATGTCAAATATGCAATGAGAAGCAACAACATAAAAACAAAAACAAAAAAACCAACAACAACAAAAATACAAAAACTTGCCGGAGTGTCGTTTGCATTTACATTGTTTTTTCTGTTTTTTGAGGGGGCAATTGTATAATAACAACAATTACAAGCTGCAAAAAAATAAATGCAGTAACAATTTAAAATACAAGCAAAAAATCACAGCCACTACATCAGCCACCAACAAAAACAGCACCAGCAGCAGCAACAACAACAACAACAACAACAACTACAGAAGCAACAACAAGACCAACTACAACAAAACAAAAACAATCGACTGAAGGTAGTCGTTACTAGTCCCGACCACATTTTGTCGGGCCCGACCTCACTTGACTCTTTTTCACATCGAAAACTTAAAAAAAAATAATTCAGCTCTCTTAAAAAACCTGGCAGCTTAATACTTACTTAATAAGATAGCTCTGCATTGAGCAAATATGTAAAAAATGTTTTGGACCTTTGAACATTCACAGTTCCCCCCCGACGGAAAATCGGATTGTGTAATTGGGATGCGCTTGCTCAGAGAAAAATTGAACTTGCAATTAACTTTTCGATGCTAATCAATTTGCGGGTATTGTATATATATTAATATAGCTGTACAGTTATATCTAACTATAGACAAGGAGTATCTCAGTCTAAAAACTTATAACTACTCGAGAGATTCTCCGTTCGTCTATTTAACCAGTTAAGCGGTTTTTTTTAATGCAAAAGCTAATCGGGAAATAAACCGTTGAACGCAGTTGGCAAACATTATCTGAAGACCTGAATTGTAGATAACAGGCGTACGATTCATGAATGACAATTATTATGCCATAAAAAGACGAGATGCGCTCACGTCGCGTGCGAAAATCTCGCAACTCATATCTGAGGCGTAAATCTGACACCCGATCGAGCGAACTGTCGACCAGCCCGACCAAATTAAGGCCCCTAATACAACAGGTTAGATTCATTGCGATGGTCGCTTACGGTGAAAATGTCCAAAGTTATTACCAAAAGCTGACGAATTGCGATTCAGCTGCGCCATTCGATTACGCGACTTTGCGGAAATATAAATCCAGATTTATGCGAGCCGATTAGCTGGCCGCCAAATGGCCCACAGCGCTGCTCAGTCAACGCCTAGGCCTCCAGCCACAAGGCCTAAAGGCCTACAGCTCGCCAATCATGTCACTGTCCAAAGCGTAACGGTCCACTCTCAATTGATGATGGTTTTTTTCAAAGCTCAAGCCAGCTCGAGCCAGCTAGCCAGCGCGTAACTTAAGACCATGTGGAATTCCTTTTGACTGGATGCAGTAAGTCTTAGTAACCCTTATGCTAGCAATAAGATCTGCTTGATGCTGCAACACACTTATATAGCCAATGCAATGGGTTTTGATTAAATCTGTCACAAGGTTTAATTGTCCTTGTTATATGTGTTAATTTATTACTCAAGAATTGGCTGCCTTCCACTGCATATAGCCAAATAACTGGACAGTCAATGGCTTCACGGCAGAGGCGTCTGCTACTGCACTCTTGGGCCTCAAGAAGCGCTTCCTAACCGTTGATATCTGGGATCAAAGACTTGGCTGGCTTTCAGACTCGACGGCACGAACTCAACCTGCATTTGTTTATTTATTTATTCTGGCATTTTGCTTGTGTTTTCTCTTGTGCCTCTTGCTGCCAAATTTGGTTATTTTGCAAAAATGTTGGCGGCCATAAGAAGCTGACAGTCGTTTGTTGTCGTTGTATTGTATTTCTTACATTTTTTTTTGGTAAAAGAAGCCTTCCTTTCCTTTAGACTCTACCCGTCTTCCTTAACATCGTGTGACATTTTAATATGCATTTTCAACTCATTTTATGAAATTTTATTTTATAATTTTATATAAATACTTAAAGATATTCCTTTTTATTGAGGGGATTTCAGGGCGGTCGAGACGACCTGGATAATCTTGTCGTTAAATTCGGGAGGTAGACTTCTGATGATCTGCTCGTTAAGGTCGAGGCAAGTAAGTTATTTTCAACAGTGTTAAGATCTCTTGTTAGCTCGTGAACAGAGTATTCTGCCATCGGTTTCACCCGATTGTCACAATCCTACTTGCCTTAAATGTGGTTATTTTATTAGCTTTGGCAGATTTTAAGCTGTCACTTTGAATCGTTGCGATTATTTTTGGCATCAGCTCTGTGCTCATCCCGTTGACACAGATTTAAAATGTGAAAAGCGGCTCGTTGTTGGTAATTAACCCACATGCGGCGCTCATCAAATCGGCTGAGTCAAATGCTAAGTATAATATGCCACATTTGTATATATATATGTATTTTAGTTGCGTTCGTCTCTCTTTCAAGAGTTGCACAATATGATTTCATAAGCGTTGCAGACAACTGCGAGACAACTTAAAAAAAATTTCCGAATAGTTGTGGCATTTTTCCTTGTTATTTTCGTTTCGCATTTTTCTCACTTTTCCGTCGCGGTCCATTTGCGTCCATAGCGTTTTGTGCATGAGTTTTCGTTTTGATTTGATTTCGCTTTTTGCTTTTGTTTAACAATCCCCCTCTCTTAGCTTTAATGTGAGTTTGCCTTGGAACCCATGGAAGCGCTAGACTTTAGCGACTCCTCACTGCATTTTGTATGTGTTTCGAGAAGTCATAAATCTCTTGCGTAGATATTTGTGGAACGCTTAGCTTGGTAAAACAAAAGCACAAATATAAAAATACTTTTATACAATGTTGCAAACGTATGCTCTTAAATCAGAATTCTTTGGAATGGACTATGTCAAAACTTCTTGGCAGAAATTTGTATCGAAAAATATGTGCATTTTAATCTGTAAACTAAATGCGTAGATTTTCTCTTAAATTTTTAAGGGGAAGTGATGCAAATTTTCATCAATTAAATGCATTTTTTTTTTAAATGTAATACTTTAATCCATTTACATTTATTTTTGTGGTTATATTATTTCCATTTGAAAACTCTTACTTCCGTACGAGCAAATTGCGTTTATGCGGAGAGCCGGACAGCGAGACGGACATTGCAGAATTTCAATATACCCTACTCACTCTGTGAGTAATAATATAAAATGAGAGCAGAAAGCACTGCTGCAGTCCTCAATCACCCTGCTATCCCAAGTTGCTCCCATTGGACACCCCTAACAGTCATCCCCCTGCTTAAGCTCGGTTTGGGGCTGTCATGCTTTAAGACAGTTCGTCTGCAACGCAGAAATGAATATTTAATGCAAACGCAGACTATGCGTCATCGTTTTTCTTGGATCATTGCCATTGCAGTAATTGCAATTACAATGGCAATTGAAGTTGCTGATCAGGCAGTTAACACCCCGAGCCTGAGCCCGAGCGGGAGTCGGAGCCGGAGCCGGAGTCGGAGCAGGAGCCACAGTCCCAGGCTCGTTTCCAGTCAGAGCCCAGCTATGGCTGGGCTATAACTTATGCAGCCACCATGCACTTGGTCATAAATTATGCGATCGTTGCTGTTTCTTTTGTTGTTGTTGCTGTTGTTGTTGCTGTCCCACCGACTGCTGCTGCCGCAGAGATTTTATATTGTTGACCCAAGTTCAGCGGATCTGGCGACAGGCCATGTGCTGGCCCATGTGGCCCCCGTCTGGCAAACTTGAAATTTTTATTGTACTTTATCGTTGTCGACCGCTGCTTGTCGTTCGTCTTTGGTCCCAGATTGTGTGTTAAAGTTCAAATGTGCCTTACCACATGCGTGACCGACCGGGCTTGGGTCTGTCTTTCATCCTTTCTATATAAAGGTATCTCAATCTGTCTTGAGGTCTGGAGTGCACAAATTTATAGGCTGTAGTTTTTCAAGCTCTGGAACTTTGGCACTACTTTTACTTTTGTTTGCCTTGCCAGGCAGCTTGCCCAATTGCAATACGTTGTATGAGGACCTAAATGCGTATTTATTCAATTTTGACTGGACTTGCATAATATATTCATGGTTACATAATAAGCGGAGCTAGAAATTTGTTTTTAAACGGGAATTAACATTATGGAATAAAATACATCTTATCGTCCTTCCGTTCTTTCTTGTTTTATATATATTTCATTTGAAAATAAAAATTAAATCTTACAATCAATCTTGAAATAAAGCAAACTAAGTACTTCTGTTTTTTCTGAATATCGGTTGAGTAAGTGTTCAGGACATATAAAACAAATTTATCTTTAATTTGTCGCCTGCTGATAGTTGAACATAATGCATATTATTTATTCAATAATCTACTAATGGTATATAGTTGACTCACAGTTCGCGCCCAATGCAATTAGTTGATATCTCTTTGAGCCGAAGCAAACGCAAGTCGAACGCTTGTCTGGAAGAACTTAGATAAAAATAGAAAATAGTTCAGCCGGAGAGACCAACAATCCTGCGCTTGTGATCACCATCATTGTCATTTAAAGTGCTCAGTACAATATGGTGTGCGGAATTTCCATTTTAACCAAATTAGGCAAAGGAATATTTTTTCGCTGCAGGCCAAGAAATGCCATGTAGGAGCCGACTGCTTTTAGATTGGACATGCCATTGCCAATGCTCTGGGCCTTGCCTACTATGAGAGACAAGCACGGGGATGCTTGGGCCGGGCCGGGCCGGGCCGGGCCGGGGCGACTACGACTACGACTGTGACTAAGACTCGGATGGCCCAGCTGAGATATCATCATCGTTGGGTGAACGACTGCATCGAGATTTTCTTTGGATTTTGTGAAAAAGTCAATCGTTTGATTGACAAGACGGTTCGTCAACATCGTCGCTGGATACGCAGCAAAATTCAGCAGCCGTTTACTGTTTTGATAATGTACATGGCAAAAAAGTGATCTCTTCTATGCTGGGAAGTTGTTTTGCTTCCTGGTTGCGGCTGAGGGCCGAGCTCAATACTCTTTTCTGCGATTTTTGTTCAGTTAGTGACCCACTTGGACCGATACACAGCACATTTGCTGTGTCCCACACGCCCCAACTCAGTTCTCTCTACATTTGCAGTCAATTGTTCAAGCTCAGTTCAAAGAGCAGAAAGAGCTGGAGTAAGGCTCGATGTCAGGAAAAACATATAAGCATAAGAGTCTACATATTTCTTTACGTTGGTTATTTTGATTACAAATTAGTTAGCGATTAGTTTTTAATCTCAGCTTATTTTTAGATGTGATGTTCGTTAATTTTCCTTGTCGTTTAACAAAAAGCAAAACGAATTCGATGTCACCTGCAATTATAAAATTATATCACCTATTTCAAGAGTATTCCATGGTATGGGCTTAGGCTCCGTTTTGGTAAGAGATTTTTGGTATTAGGACCTATTTTGCTTTTATGCTCTTCCCCTTCATTCAGAGAGTCTTAAGATGCATCAAGGCATTCCAAAGAGAGTCGCTTGGGTTCAGCTTGGTTTTTTTTGATTAATTTCCAAGTGTGAGACTAGAAAGTGTGAAAGTTGCCAGCATACCCCTAATTAGCGTTGAGATATTTGATTTGGTACTCTAGTTTTTATTTTGCTATGGCAAATAGAACAGAAAACTCGTCTAATTAAGTGTAGCTAGTGACAGACGGATTTTTGCTGCTGAATTGCTGAAAATCAGCTAAATATTAGATGATTTATTTTTATGACTGGTCGGCTACCGCTATACGCTTGAGACATATTGCAAGTCTTAGTCCAAGTCCATGTCCGAGCCGAGCCGAGCCGAGTTCGAGTCTAACTCATAAATATTTACAGCCAACACATTCGCAAGTGGCTGACCAAACTAGTTTTCCAGCTGTAAATGGACACAGACTCGGACTTCTTCGCTGCTGCTCAGTGGCTGGTGGGTAAACTCTGTGCTAAAAGTGCAATTAGAATGAGCCGCAACACTCAGCGCGGGATGGTAGGGAGGGAGGAGGGCGGGGGCGTAGGGCAGCTCACGGTCCCAGTCCGAGTCTCAGCCAAAGTCGAAGTCGAAGTGGAAGTCGCAGTTGCAATTGCAGTCGCACTTTACCGACACTACGCAATCTTCGGATCAGAGTTTTCCACCGAAACCAGTCGGCAGGCAGCCCAAGCTAGTAATTCTAAGCTGCAAGTTGTTTTCCAAATGCCATGCAAGAATATTTTATTCTTGATGAACGTGCAGCGGCTGCAAGCAACAACAAGTAACTTGCAACTAGCAACTTGCAGCTTGCAACTTGCAACTTGCAACCGGTAACCGGTAACCAGCATACGTAGCAACAGTAATGCCAATAAAAGCAACAACAACAACAAAAACAACAACAACACCAGCCGCTAGAACAACAGCAACAATTACGAGCGAAGCAGCAACAACTTTTGACCTAAATTTCAACTTAAATGCATTTTAAATTCATTGAATCGATCTGCGCCAGCGACCACAGAAGCAGCTACATTTTTTATTCAATTTAAAATTAAACAAGTAAGAGTGCCCACGTCGAGAGTGCCCGACTAACTGATACCCTGACCCCCCTAACTAAGCTGCCTTTATGGCTTCCCTCTACGCAGCGGTCGAGCTTCTTCACTTTGCTCCACGCACAGAAATGTGTGTTAGTAGCAAGCAATACTTCCAAGAATTCGATTTTGCTATTTTGGACGGAATGGGCAAAGTATTAAGAAAGTGAAATATTCTTTATCTGTGCATGCTAAAAGAGAACATACGTAACAGCTGCGAGACTGTTCGACTATGTCTAAAAATCGATATTTATCGATATCAGCTATCGCAAAAGCTTATAGACTCATTTTATTATCTATGTTATTATTAAAAATAAAAATTTAATGCAAAAACATGTTTTAAGCCAGAAACATCTCGGCAATATCACGCAATATCATGTTCCTTATATAATCTTTATATTGAATCTTTTTTAGTTTTATTTCTCCAGTCTGTCTGTAATGGGAGCTTTCAAAGTACTTTTTAAATTTCAAGTGTATAACTTCTGTAGTTTCCGAGATCGACGCGTTCTCACAGCGGGCGAACAGATGAACAATGTTATGGATACTTTATGGAATCAGAGGTGCCTCCTCTTTACTGGGCTAGGGGGTGAAAAGGTATCAAAAGACTCGCATGAAATTAATCCGCTTATTAAATACTCTAAAAAAATATTCAAAATTAAATAACAACTGATTGCAAGGTTCACATTAATTCTGAATTATTGCTGATCTGGTGACATCAAATAAAAATGTAATTTGGAGACTTTTACTAACTTCGGCAAAGATTTATGTTCTCCCATGTAAAAATCTTTTAATCGAAAATAAATGCTTTGATTTTAAGCATTCCGTTTCAAAAATTTTCACAACAAATATATCTTATCTAACTTGTTCAGAATCTTTAATGTGGTAAATAGGTTTTCCACACATTTCATATTGCGTTCGTTGCAAACAAGATGAAAAATTGTGTGGTATCCATTATGGAAACAAGTTTAGTAATAGAAAAAAAAAAGCAAAAATAGAATTAACTATACAAGTCGCAACAAAAGTGGGGGTTTGTTGTTTTACGCGCGACGTTGGTGTTTGTTTGACTTGTTTTTGTTCTGCTCGTTGATATTGTTGCTGCTATTGCTGCCGTTGCTGCAACTGCGAGTGCACCCAGCGGCTTTGATAGTTGGCTGGCATGTCGTCAGCGTCAGTCCCCGACCCTGTCCCGTCTCCGCGTCCGTCTCCGTCTCCGTCACCAGCAACGTCAGTTCGTCGTTGGCTTGTTGGCTTGTTTTTTAGCCGTAGCCGCACACACAAATTGAGCAATTCCAGTCAACAACTCCTACTTCTAGTTGAAAAGTAGCCAAGTTGTTTTCCTCTGCCTAAGAAAACCAACGGCAACAACAACAACCATTAGGCAATATCAAATACGGTCATAAGCCGAAGTAGCAGGTTCTTTTTCTTGTTTTGGTAATTTCGACTTGACGTTTCTACTGTTTATTTTTCGTATTCTTCAGCTGCCTTGGCTGTTGCACGTTAGTTCCAAAGTTAATTTTCTGTTGTCCCAAATAATAGACCACTAGTATATACAAATCTATGTAGCCAAAACTACCGGATAATAAATAAGATTGCTCTGATCGCAAGTGCTCGACTAGGAATACCCTGAATTTTCTAATATACTTAAATACTCACACACTCGACTAGGCCCAGCTCGTGTCCACATTGAAAATATATACTTTGGGAGGTCGGAGATGCAAAAGCTAAAGACCAAGGCCACATTTACGAACATCACTTTTAATAATTGCTCTGATCTTTCTAGTGAACGTCACAGACACTGTATCATGATTCAAAATTAGCGTTAATTAACAACAAATAGAAAACTTTCATTTCATTTCTTACTTGTTATTGTTATAGATATTTGTATTATAGATAAGTCGCTTATCATCTGTTTTTGAAGTTAACAACATGGCAACGCTTCTTGGCCGCCATTTAAGACATTACAAGTTTCAGCGCCTTTATTTTTAACAACGGCGTTGGCAGACAAATTATTGGCATCACGGCATGCTTGCATACTTTTTGCCTATTTTCAATTGTCGCAGTATATAAAGAAGAAGTATACATTTATTTTCTCCCTTTATGTCGTTCAGTACATATGACCGTATAAAGTGATCTTTAGTATTGTATACGTCACCCACGAATCATTATCATCCAAAAATCAATATCGCATAAAAGAAAAATCAGATATTGGAACCCTTTAACGGTTTCCTGTTTTATGCAGAACAAGCTCCAAGCAATGTTTTCTACTGATAAACGTTTCATATTGTTCGCCTTGGACGTCGCAATGTTCTAATCCTGCCGATCTCGCACTTTTCTCCACTGCCTCACATTTATATGCATACATGCATGTAGTTGACGTGGTTTGGTAGTGATCTTTCGGCCTGGTATTCGTTCTGACAGTAGGACAGAAGTCAACTGTCATGTTGTATTCCGTGTATGTAAATGACGGAATTTTATTGCAAGCCTACTTCATGATTATACGCTGTAATAATGAAATGATGGAGGGTGAATAGAGAAAAAATAAAAAAGTTAACTGAGGTCTACTCAAAGTAATAAGAAAATCCGTAGCTTACATTTGAAGTGAGTCTCTCTTAAATGTGCAATTCTGCGGTTTCGAGTGGAAAGAAAATCGTTTGACTTCTGTGCTGTAGTGTGTGTAGTACAGGTGTGCTGTGACTTATTTTCTCTTTCCTGCAGGTAAGCCCTGCTCACAAAGCATACTTGTATCTTAAACTTAAAAAGACTGTTTTTGATATAAGCACTCATATGGCAAAGATCCGAGACGAGCATAGTGTACAGTTGTAGTCATAATAAAAAGCAAAATGGAAGTCGACGCGGGACAAGCGAGCGAGCAATGTTCCACTTTTCGATTCTCACTAATTGATCAATCGATTTTATAGTAAATGAAATGTGAAATCCGATCTAACCGATATAGTCATGCCGCATCCATAAATAGACTCTGGGCCGACTTGTATTTGGTTTCATTCATAAAAATTGTAGGCATGGCGGCGGGTGAGCCGCCGGAGAAGGCTCAACTTTCAATGCAGACGCGGCAGCCAATTTTGTAATTACAACAAAACTGTGGCCCGGCTTCGGATCAGCGGGCCATGTTTGTGCGAGTATTAGGCGGTCAAAACGAACCTTTTTGGGTAATGCTTCGAATAAAGACATTTGTGCCAGTTTTTCAATATGGTCGGACGGCCCGTTGGCCGCCTATTGTGACCGCTTGCAGCACTTTCATTCATTCATTAAGACAGCCACCTAATTTTTGTTTCCTTTATATATCATTTCAGGTAAGCAATGTTTAACTGGAAAAGTCCAGCGGTAACTCCATTCATAAAGATATACTACTTCAATGTGGCAAGGACGGGGTGAACATATGTAGGTACTCGGATACTGATAAGCATGAATGTGATCTTATGGCTGAGCAGGGCAGAGCTAAACTCTTAAAGATGATTTAACAGAATATGGTTTGCTAGTTTATAATACCAATTAAAAAAGTCAAAAAAACGCAGCAAAAGAAAACATTTGTGAAAATTCATAACATAAAGGAGTAGAAGTTATATATGGACTGCAGGGCAAGCCAATTACATCAATTACATCATTGACTGACCTCGTCGTCCCCTTTAAACTTTGGTGAACAATCACAGTGATTTAAGACTTCAAAACTCTTTAAAGCATCGAACGATCATGAATCGATGACGATGACAATGACGAAGACGCCGACATCCACATCGACATCCACATCGACGACGTGGTCCCATCATGTTCACTTTCACTTAGTGTCAACAAGGCAGTTGCAGCTGCAGCTGACGTTGATAATCATTGATCTTCATCGCAGCGAACATTGCATTTCAGCTCGGCTCCACTTACCCCTTGCCCGAACGGACCCACAGGTCGATCGCCGCAAAATTAATGTGCAAGACTTGACTTTGCCTATCGAAGGTTTGTTGCCGTTTTTCGATTGTCGTACGAACACCGTACAACCGCTTTTCCATCTCCGTCCTTAAATTGAAAACGAAAGTGGCTTTGCCTTCGACCGTCCCGCAAAAATGTACGCTGTCGCGCAATTTTTCGTATACCCCGCACCCATTGCAAATGACTAAAATGAAGGGTGTAATCGTTTTAAGGAAATGTATGTAACAGGCGGAATGCCGCATAAAGTATAAATACTCCTAATCAGGACGACGAGCTGAGTCGATCGGGTCTTTTCCGTATATAAACGCGGAAACTTATATACACTAGAAAAAGCCCGGAAATATATTTTTATTAAAATGTATCTGACCATACGAAACAAATTCATAATTAATATTTCTCTTGCAAAAAGTTCTCCCCAAAATCACATAAATTTTATTAAAATAAATTAGTTTGAAATAAGATTTACTTTCTTTTTTTTTTTTTTTTTTTCAGTTGGGCCTACCCTGCAAAGATTTCTAGTTTCGCCTCCAAACGTAGGCCGCCTTGTTAAGTTACTTAATTGGCAGCGAGTGGTTGACCTTTTTGGGATGAACGTACCTGATTTGCCGTTTTCCAAAACGTCAAACTTTCGCATAAATGCACCCAAAGCGTTGACATTTAATGGTGGATTTGACACACAAGTACTTTGTTGTTTATTTACGGACTTTGATTGAATGATCCCTTTTAGATGATTTATTTTTCACCGGCTTACCTTCTTTTACTGGGGGTGCGTGCAATCAACCTTAATCATATTTATACCAATTTGTAAACAGACAAATCACCTTTCCCATACTCAGAAAAGGTTTTTAAAATATGATATAATTTCAGGTGCCGTGTGATCAGTGTGTGTGCAGTATAATCATGCATCACTGAACATTATCAATGATAGTAATTTTGTAATGTTACCTACTGGAAATCCATTTGCCAAGGTGGTCACACTTCGCGATTGCAAAACTTTCCTTTTCATTTTGCATTTTGTTCACTTTCGTTTTGTGCACTTGGAGCGCAACACTGGCAAAGTATTTTATGTATTTTTAAATGCATTTCTAAATGAATTGTAATATGAACGACTGTATGAGTCGCCCGTCGCAGTCGTCGTTGCCAGGCACGACCTGCGATGCCTATCTATTTTTTCCATACAGTCAAAACGCTTCCATCGAGACTGCTGCTCCGACCCCGACTTCCAGCCGAATCCATTCCACACACAACTTGCATGCTCACGTGGGGCAGCAAAAATAAAATTCAAATGCAAACACAAAACACATGTGGCGCCCAAATTCAGAGAAACAATCCAACCAGTCAAACAATAAAGCAGTTGAGGTGATTTTTACTTTTACTTGCCAAGGCTCATGTGCACGATTTTCCAACAGCCACCAGCCACCAGCCAAACGTCGATTCCAAATGCCAACTTTCAAATGGCATAAATGAAGAGACGACAGCGTCAGACAACAACAGCCATGATTGTACAATAGTTTTACGCAAAACGTAAACGTTAAGAGGCGAGATAAGATGATAAAGCTACACTATACAAAACGCCCTAGGTCCGATTCCGACTGTTTCCTCCGTGGTCCCTCGTATTCCGTCAAGTGTGACGTGGTCTCTATTTTGGGCATTGTTTCATTACAATTGTTCCGCCGACTCCACAATTTCCATTAGAAAATCAATTTTTGACAACTCTTCCATGGTAATACTCAAACAATGCCTTTATGTGTGGCCAGCAATGACGTTTTAGTTTTTATATATTTCGACGATATGTAAAGCCTCAATCATTTTCAATGTAGGTGGGGGGTCAGCATTCCCCTTCATTCATTGTATCCAACTCGAACACAATAAAGCTGTGCATTAATTATTGCGTCTGATTATCATATATTGACCCTTAACTATATTGAAATTTAGATCGTTAAATTTCTTTGAAAAGAGATCAAATTTGTGAAAAACCATGCTATTTGAAGCTATATGTCAAATTTGGTGACTAGTTTCTAAAACCAGAGATTTGGTCAACAGTATTTTATTTTTGATATTTATCGATTGCTTGGAAACTCGATCTGCGCGGGCACTAGGAGGACATACTTTTAAAATATCAATGCTCTAGCTCTAATTGGTTCTGAGATCCTTGCATTTATACATACGGACGGACAGACTAGATGGACTCGGCTTTTGATGCTGATCAAGAGTATATATATGGGGTTACATGCATGGATCTCTCCTTATTTTCATTACCTTTATATCTTTAAAACTAAGAAATTAGTTTGTATAAAAAAGTTCAGCAAAACCAAACTAACCAAGCGACCTTTAGGCTGGCAGGACCATCTAACTGGTTCCTCCATCATCTCTTTGCTATGCACAAGCAGCTCCTTCAGCTCACAAACGAAAGTGAAAATGCTTTTGACACAAGTTCCCCCCAGTTGAAGGTGCCTAAAGACATGTTTTTATTGTCTTGTTTCGCATGTTACACAATGGGCAAGGCCTTTAAACGGCGCTGAAGATGAGACAATGAGACGAAAGACAACACACAACACAGCACAACATATAAGCCCCGAAAACTTACCCACTCCGCTAGTGGCACAAGTGACCAGATGAGAAGGGGCAATATTCTTGGCATGCACGAGAACTGGTCAACCGATTTATCGGTCGGTTAGTTGATCGCTCGCTTACATCGATCGGGACAGACACAATATCTCGCACCGCCCGAAGTATATATGTATGTATGTATATGCAGCTCTCCGAGTGCTCCGCATTTTTTAATGGAGCTTGAACTGTATCGCACTGCGGGGCAACGACCACAAAGAGCGACCGCAGCGTCGCGTCGCGTTGCGTCGACGACATTCGCTTTCATTTTGACGCTGCAGCCGCGTCTGTTGGTCAGTCGCATTTGCGACTATCCGTGTCGTGCAGTGCAGTCGGTGCCATGGCGTGCCACTTCGATCCACACCCGACTTCCCTCTCGCTCACTCTCCCTCTCTCTCTCTCTCTCACTCTCGTCTTACCCTCTCCGGAGGTTGCCATCTGGCATGCACTTGCCGCGATCACTGCGCATCGGTTCATTCGTTTGTTGCACTTGATGTTCGGCTAGCGCTTTCGGTTCGCGTTCCCATTCCCATTCCCATTCGCTTTCGATTTCTTTTATGCTTTCGATTGTATACCCTTGAAACTCTACAAGGGTATAATCGACAGTGCAGCTCACCAATGGAGACAAGCGCGATCATTAAAAAAATAAATATAAGCTATTAATTAGTAATTAGTTTATATACTTCACATAACAAGATTGTGAACCACTTTCTACTTATAACTGGAAATATTCAAAAAACGTTCCATACGAGAAAAAAGGAGATCGATAAAAACTTTTGTAAAATTAAATTGATCAAAATTTAAAGTCTACATCTATGATACCCACGATCCTTTAGCTTTCATTTTACATATATAAATTATGTTCTTTATTTATTTCGTAAATAAAGGTATTTATATGGAGTATATCCCATTCAAAGTCAACGTCGATCAAACTGTTTATTGTCAAGGGACCGTTTTGTTTATTTACAATTTGTCAGATACTCTCGACCTCGGAAGAGAGTTTAAGTAAGCGTGCGAAACTTATTAATCATATCCCATCATAGCCGCGACTGCAGACGTCTCGACTTTCGTGTGTGGTACTTATGCATGTGCCAAGATTAGCCTCCGCTGGTTAAATCGCGGCTAATAACCGATGGTGGCCCTTGATCAACAACTGGCGGGCGACCACTTTCGATTTTTTTATTTCAAGTCATGGTCGGATTCATACCGGAGATGACGTTCGCAGTCACAACGGCTGCCCCGTCATTGATCATTGGAAAGTTGTTCTCGCACACACACACACACACACACACACACTAATTATAAGGCTGTTTTTTATGGCAATTTATCGTCGGATGCCAGACCTGGCGACCACACGTGCAGCCCCACATCAATATTCGATTCCGAAATCAAAATGTTTCATTCATGCATCATATTCACACGGTGGGCCCAAAAAAACGCATATATTTCCACATATCAGTTGTCCCCTCTGCCCCACTTAACAGCATGTAAAGTAAATGTAAACGCTTTTCTGGTATGACAGTAGTTAACATTTCGGTTCGACAGGTTATCGATTGCAATTTGATGATTATATCAAGAGAGTCGAGTTTACCCTTGACGGATAAATTAAATATTATTATTTCTCATATTTATATTTAAATGTTTAAAAATAAGTATGAAACCCATTGAATTACGAACCAAAATTGGGAATTAACATTCAAGTCTCGTGGCTTGAACCTTGAAGCCGAAAAATACACCTTTTACCTCTACTCCGGAATTTTCGAAGTGTTTGAACGTTCAATATTAATTTACGATTAATAGTATACTGACTAGTTATAGCTTTCTTGATAATAGCGATGATGTTATTATGCTTTATCCTATGGCTTCTCAAATAAAAGAACTGTGAATAATTTTAGTAACTACCAAAAATAGAAAATAAAATAATCCTGTCTAAATTTGTTCATTTGATAAGTATTATGAAAATGTAGAAAACTGAGGTACCTAAATTTAAAATATCTCATCTGCCTTCGAAACTTTAGTATACTACTATACTCTTTGTACGTTTTGCAAGCAGGGTATATATGTATGTACACACATAGACATGTAATAGGTTGATTAATCTTGTTGCTTCTGCGGTATTTGCGGTTGATAATGATTAAGTCTTTGCTGATTTTGTTGTTGTTGCTGTTGCTGTGGATCGCTTTGGCCGCTGCCTTGGTTGCTTGAAACTTACCAACATTAAAAATACAAGCGTATAAACAAACAAGCGAGCAAACAAACAACAATTCCAGACTCAAATTGAGTCAAAAGAGATACCACAACAACAACAACAACAACAACAGCGACATCAACAGCGACATTGCAAACAACTTTCCAACCACAGTGGCAAGTTTGGATATAGATTTGATTTGGACTTGGACACGTACACGTGAGCGTGAGCGTGAGTGTCTCGCAAAGCCTAAGCAGGTATCTTAACACACACTAGCATATGTGCGTACTCGTGTGTGTTAGTCCATTTCCAAGCTGAGTGTGTGCCGCAAATTGTTTATTTTTCAATCGGCATTGGCTGCAGCTGCTGCCACTCGAAGAAAAGTGAAATTTTTCAGCAACACCCCGATTTATGATATTCATGTTAATGACTAGGCTGCGCTCGGCTGAAAACGTGATTTTCATTTGACATTTTGCAGCCTCTTATGACTTAGCTGCTTCGTTATCAAATTAAATCGAAAACAAGTTTTCGGTAATTTCAATTATTTGGTTGTGGCTCTGAGCAAGCCGTAGAGCCCATCTTGGGGCTCGTCACTTGAATGTCATCTGCCAGCTGGCTTAATGTCATGCATCTCCTCCTCCTTCCAATTCCCCTCCCAATACTATATGCATACCTATACTCCAATACTAATCGATTGCATTTTATATCTGTATCTGCACGCTTACGCAACAGTCAGCGACTCTGGCAGACACAGTAAGTACTCTATTTAAGCATTTAGTTGGTGTTGTTTTTGACTTCTTTACTCGATTAGTGTATAACATATAGTACAGCTCTCTGTTTGCATGACGGCCCCGGAAGGTTGTTAGAAATCAATAACTTTTTATTTGCATTAGGAAATTAAATTTACTTATTGTTGCAATTGCTTTACATAATGCTGTTCTATATTATAAACTTTTATATATAAACATGTGCATTGTTTTATAAATAAACATGTGCATTTGTTTACATTACATTATCTAATAATATTATGTTGCAACTGTAGACTTGGGCAATGTTCCGCCTTCCTTATGCACGTAAGAGTTTTCATCGCTTTTAACACTGAATACTCAGAACTTAACGTATCTCTGATTCGATCTGCATGTTGGGAAAATGGGGTTAATGTTTGTACAGAACGAGCACTCTGCCATATACGTGTATATGAATATTTGTCAGACAGACAAGAGACACAAACGAGGATCGGACCATATGGAAGCCGGGCTCTAAAAAATTTAAAATAAAATTACTAATAGGAGCCCAATCTAGAAAAGTTTAATACAAAATATCGGATATAACTTATGTAGTGTGAATGCATGTTTGTTTGTGACACAGTTTTAGTTTTATGAATATTGATCACAAAACACAGAACACAAAAGCAATTAAAATAATGATCAGAACAATTTTTATGTTCCATGTGAAGTAAGGGGGAATCGTTCAATATTAAAATACAAAGGGCACAATAAAACAAAAAGAAGTGACATTCAATATAATATTTGTATTGTTAAGTAAAAGATACTCCTCATATTGTGTTTTAAACAACAAACAACTCAAAGAACTTAATTTATAACTTATTGTTAGGAACATTAAGTGTGTCATTTATAAAAGAAAATTGCTGGCAGGAGGCCGATTCTGAAACAATTGTTAACGTCGCCGTCGGGTGTAACCGACTGTGCACTACCTTGTTGTCAGTTAATTAATGAGGGATTAAACCCCGAACAGTCTTGTTGATTATTGGGCTGATGACAGAAGACTTTAAGACCTTTAAACTGTGACTTTGCTGATTGTTGGGGTCGAGTTAGAGCTTAATTCAGACAAATTGTTATTGCATACAAATAATATAGTATTAATCGTTTTAATACGACCAAGGTATAAATACTTTGGCGTCTGACTACACACTCTGTAGTATGCAAGAGAAATTGACTAAGAAAAGTCAAACGAGTCCGTCTTCCTGATGTCCGTTTCTGTAAGCCTGCTTTAAATTTGCATACTCAAAGTAACAATCGAACTTCAAAATGAATATCTCGGAAAGACATCGAATTATTTCTCCTTAATCAGTGCTGTACGTATACCATCTATTTACACCGAACCGATTTGGGAATTCCCTGTAATCTTCTCCAACTGTGCAGTCTTATCGAGGCAACTTACCTAACACCTAAATGATGATCAAACATTTGGCTTTGAATGGCGCGACAAGTGTTCAATGAAGAAATGTACTCGGGGCAAACCAATTGTCGAATAGCTTTTATCAGGCGACGCATGTTAATGGCCAAGGGGTGCCAGCTTAGCCGCCAAATGTTGTCCCCTTTGAACTAAAGGCGGCGAGTTATAAGACATTGCATCTATTTGTCGGCAATACTTTAAGCATGTCTATAATTTATGGTATTTGCATGGCCCCAAAAATAACAAATATTTTCGATAATTAATTTTCCGGATTGCCGTAAGTATTAGTCATGCGTGACTAGGGCTCCTATATCTGCAAAAATAATTAGTACTAGTTGGACACAACATAAATTTCGACACTTTTTTATGTGTGCTTATCATTGTTCGCTTATCATTTAAAAACATTTGAATTTTTCTTTTCTAAATACATAATTTATTGTTTTTTAGCCGCCAAATATTGTATTTTATAATAAATGATCATTTATTTTCCTTTTCAGGCATCACGTAAAGTCTCCAAATGTGGCTATTTGTTTGTTGCGCCGGATTGGGACTTTTCAAATCCATTGTATAGAACAAAGGTGAGTTTTCTATTGAATAATTAATTAAGTGATTAAGAATACATGTTGACAAAGCCTCGAACATGAATTTTTCACAGACGGTTAGATAAAAGTTCTTGTATGACCGAACTAAGCTTTTATCGAGTTTTACTAGGCTTTAAAAAAAAATGTGTTCCTGCTTATGAATTTTGAAAGTATCTTGACCGAATTGCGCAGTTTATTGTTCTCTTCATATATACATGTCAGTCAGAAAAATCATTTTTAAAATCATCCTAAGCCACATTTCAAAAGAGCATTTAATCTTAGGTGTGCTGTTGTTTCTTTGATCGTTATATAATTTTATTGTAGACGTCTATTATTGCGGAATTCAAATAAAGGTTTAACTAATACGCGTAGCTCACTTTTTTGTACTCAAATTGCTTCTAATTTATTATCAATGTAAGGGTTAGTTGACTGGAAAATCAAAGCACAAAGCCAAAATTCCAAAATTGGTCACTTTGAACTTAAGCACTTGAGCAAATATTTGACAGCCCGGCCAGGTCGAGTGAAGAAAGTGCCACTGGCCGTAATAAGAACTGTACGTCCCTGACACTGGCACCCGTACCCGGTACGGTTACAGCAGCTGTTGCTGGTGTGGACCAGGCAACGCCTATTCCTCTCTCGCCGATTCGTATCTCGACCAATTAGCGAATGACGTAGCGACGTGACGGCAGTCAGCGCATCGTTAAAGCCGCAAATACTTGTATGCAAATGTCTGAAAACGGTTACCAGCCGAGGCAAGCATCAATGGGGGCTTTCTAGAAATGGTCAAGTGTCCACTGGAGCTTATGCGACGTTAACGTCTACGGTGACGGCGACGACGACGGCGACGGCAATGATAATAATAAAAGTGTACTCATGCGCATTGCGCACTTCCTTGTTAACAACATAAATTTACGTATGTTTTTAATGGTTGGACAGGTATTTAATTAACAATTTCTGCGTGGATCCACATCAAGAGTATCAACCGGATGTATGCATGCTTCTCTTTCTCTCCCGTCCCCCCCCCCCCCTCTCTCTCTCTCTATATATATATGTTAGAGAATGATGAACTTATGCAGAGAAATCAAATCCAACCAAACAAGTAGCTTTAAGAGGAGCGCCACTTTAAGATATTTTCATATTGGAGACAACCAGAAAAATTGATAATAAATTTACCAGACACGTTAGGGATTAGTAATAAAAGCTAAGTTAAATAGGCAACCGATGAATAAGAATCTGTACCTTTAATTCACAATAGTAATACCAGGTATTCCCTGATCTTGCCCGTGGTATATATTGTTCCCAGTTCCGCCCATGTAAAATTTAATTTTTTTTTGAAAATATGTTCATTGTTATTGAATATCGAAAGATCTTTCAGCTCTGGGTTACCTACAACTATTTTCGCCTGCTAATACATTTTGATCTATTTGCCAAGCCCTTTGAACCATAATTTGCTGTGTGCAGTTGAGCAATTATTGCATTTCACAGTTCATTGCTTTAGGTGCAGCCAGTTTGTATAGGCCCATGCAACTCTTTGAATCTTATTTATTCAGTCGAAGTGCCCGCACCTCAATTCTGAACATTTTGCAAATGCCAGAAGCTTCAAACTTGTTCAATTGGCGCAGGGCTTTCTCTTTATTTAAGCTAATTACATACATATTTGTATGGATGATTATATGTATATATATTTAAAAATCTTTTATTGTATATTTATTGTCAAATACACATTAATGCTAACATTCTGGCTAGCTCCATTCAATCTTCCAACCTCCTCATACCTCACATCCATACAAAGAATACGATTTCGATGAAAAACGAGAACAGAAGGGCTCAAGAGGCTCATTTTCGACCGATCGTTCCTATGGCAGCTATATGATATAATGCTCCCATGTAAATAAGATTTTGCATAAATGTAGAGAGCTAGTGAAGCTCTTAAATGTCGCAAAATTGATAATAAACGATTTCATGTGTGCAATTTACGCCCCTTAATAGCATTGGAACTTTTAAGCACTTGTCAAATTTTCATGAAAGACTTTCTTATCGATAATCGCAACGCATTAATTCATATTAAACCTGACCGAAAAAAGTCTTACTGACAATAAAATATATTAAGACCTTTATGTGGTGCAATACAAATTTTGTATGCATAATTTGCATTGATAACTTAAATGGTGTAATTTGGTGAGATAATTTATCAATTCACTTGATAATGATTACAATTTGGAATGCACTGGAGTCCCTTTTGGACTCCCATTGCAACACCTGGTGCCAACAGGTTGGGGCGACTAGCTTTTTCTTTCCCTCTCGGTGCCGCATTTATTAACTCGCTAGGAAACGGCTATAAAACGTACAGCTAAGAATTATGTAGATTTTTATCGGCGCACCAAGTTTTCTGCATACAAAGTGCACAATTTTCATTTGAGACGGCCGCAAGGAAAACCTGCCGAGCAACCCAGAACGGAAAGACGGTCGTCAGGACGGACGACCGGAGACACAACACGTGGGCAATATAAGCGCTGACTGAGCAGCAGCCGATAAGCCATTATGCAGACGGGTTCGGGCGAGGCTCGACCAGCGCTGGGACAACCGGCCTGCCGTGCAGGATAAACAAACCAATTTCAGCTCCTGAAGAAGTTCAACGACCCCGGCTGGCGAAACGGAAGTGTTTGCTAGCCAATTGGCCAGCGACCGCGGTCGGTCGCAAATCCGAGTAATGCAGTAGATGATAGTCAGAATCATCTTGGCTACTCTCCAGAAATGTTGTTGATTGACAAGCTGGCGAGTCCAGAGAACTCTGCGCGTATGTCTTTTTAATTAAACCAGGAAGTGACTAGGCCCAGGCACCAGTCTGACCTGCAGTCATTTATAAGAACTTGATGTATTTATTAAAAATTATGCACGCATTAGTGGAGCGTCTTTCTACCGTCTGTCTGGCTGAATGACTTACCTCTAATAAGGAAATGGTCTGCGTTCTGAAGATTACACAAAATGTTGCGTATTATATTGTTGTCGTCGTCGTCGTGATTGCTGTTGTCCTCGTCATGATTGCTGCCTTCGCTCTGGCGATTTGAGGCGGTTCAGTTTATAGTCTATTCCATGGCAGAATTCACTATAAAAGCTTTACAGCCATTTCGGCTATTTCACGATACGCCCACAGTGAGTTGTCTTAATTTCCTGTTAAGTGATTAGAAAAACTAATTACACGTCAGAGAGCGATGCAGCTAGATAGAGAATGAATATTTGTTGCCTTTATATGTGAATATTACAACTGAAACACGTTTTGAGTCTCCAAATAACGTAAAAAAGTTCATTTCAAGCAAATAATAGTTGCACCGAGTCGTTAAGGGAATCTGGTGCGGGGAGCGGGGGGCAGGTACAATGGAATTTCACGTTTCGCCAGACTTCAGACCGCAGACTGCATGTGGGCGTACCAAGTGGAACGGAACGAAACGGAAAGGAACGAAGTGTCTTTTAGCGTAGGTGGCACATTGGAAATGAAATTAATGCATGTCTAATGAGCATAAGCGAGGTTTTTGGTATATGTACACAGAAGCCATTGAAGAATGCACTTCCCAAAAGGGTTAGAGAAGATGAACTAGGTTATCGTTAAGGTTTTTTTTGTATAATGGTGTAAATTAAATTTCTGTAACTAAATTGTTAAATTGCAAGAACTTTAGTACGATCTCTGTATTTTGGAACATACCAAGAGTAGTGTGGTAATCCTTGATACAAATTAGGTGTGTTTTTGGAATCAAATTGTTTTTAATAAAATGTGGGAATCATACCATAAAAATGCAATAGTCAAAACTATTCTATTTCCTATTTCATAGGCATTACATTTAGCGCAATTAAAAACAATATTTAATTACAATTTATTTCAGTCTGATTGCCAAGCACGCAATTTTAAATTGAAAAATCTTTAGAACATTTCTCATTGATATATAAAAAAGTTTATCCTGACTGACTCAAGTTGCTCGAATTGTTACTGAAGATACCTTTTTTTCAAAAGTGACCCCCAATTGTAGAAAAGAAAGAATAGTGAAATTTGTTTTTAAAATTTTTCTACCGATTCTTCCTATTAAGCTATATAATTGCCGCGTTTGGTCAAAATATCTTGATGAAGAAAAAAGTGTTTTCTACAATGCGTTACACATTTCATGACTTAATTATAATATGCTCTGCAAGGGTGAAAAAATACATAGAAATGCGGTGGCAATTTAGGTCGTTTTATATTTAGGTGGAGTTTAAGCTTAGCACTCGATTGTAAACATCGGTAGAAGTCAGGAAATTTTATTTATTGTTTTGGTTTCTTATCTTGTTGATAAATGTACTTATATGTTTGACATGACATGTATTTTTTAAAAATATTTGTGCTGTTTGCTGTTTGCAATGCAAAGCCGCAAGTGGGTTAAGCACATACAACTAATTTGCATATGGAAGCTTTGACAGCATGACGCAGAGTGCTTGACTGATTGACCAACTGTCGTTCTGTCTATTTGGCTTTGTGCTGTGGCAGCCACATTCCCGCTGCTAATAAATTGCAATTAGAATAACATGCTGATACATCTTGGCATGCTAAACTCTTTTTGCATTAAACTGCAACCCGAGCCAGGCTTAGGCATGAGCATGAATTGACCTTGGCTAGGAAACGAGATTCATTTGCCTTTTCATATTTGTATATCTGTATTCAAGCTCTTCTACAGAACTTTCAGGTTTCATTCATAAATAAAAATACGAAATGCAATCTTAATTAATATGCTAATTTCTAACGCGGACACAACTGCGAATTAGCCCACGGCTAATTCCGACAATTACCCTATTATGATTCAAATGGATTGGCAGCAGTCAGCAACTGGGCGGAGTTGGATGTGGGCTAATTAATTGCTCTGGGGTCCTAAACGATAATCACCATTCCGTGGACCGCCAACGCTTTGTCTTTTTCAGCCCCAGCTTTTGCGCGAGCAGCAAAAGCCAAATTCAGACAAACCTTTCGCCTAGGAGTCAACTCGAGTCCAGACTCGAGTCAGTCACATAGAGCACAACTTTATCCAGACTCTGACGAAAACATGCACTTCCAAATAGCTGAAAGTCATATTTCAAGATGACAACAACGTGTCTGGCTCGCGCCTCTGAGCATGGCAGTTTTTCCTCTTATTTTCCCATTACATAAACGGAATGCTGACGAAACTTCTACGTTTAACGGAGATGACGTTGACTTGGAGCAGCGTATCTGGTTACAACGCCATCATTGTCGTTGGCCAACGGAGCAAGGCGGCTCGGCCAACTGCGTGGGGCCCGGGTATACCAACTCGAAAGGTAACTGGGCATATGTTGCTTTTTTGAGGAACCGTCGAATAGAGGGATAGAATTAGACAGACTCTGACTTCGCTTAAGAACGAAGCCGCGAACAACTTTACTATGAGAATGTAGAGAACTGCATCGCAGATACGCACAGACAAATCTCACAGAATACAGGGTATTTTCCGGCTTTACTTAACTGTAATTTTTAAAAACAATTAGAAATGTACGAGTCGTAATACCTCTTTCTTACCCTGCTACGAGAGATTTCACATCGTTTCGCTGGTTTGCGAATTTAACTTTGTAAGGGGATAGGACGCTAGTTGGTAAATATATCCTAATGTATTATATAAGAAAATTTTATGATTCGTGTAAATGTGTGTAAAATGCAGAATGAAGCTGTCCATCTCAGAAACAATAAGAGTTAGAGACTTTAAAACGATAACTTGTATCTTTTTTGGGAAATCTATAAAATTCGAATACTACTGTATCTCCTCGTGTATCTCCTGGATTAGTATATACAGATCAGGTATATTTCATAGGATAATATGATACTCTTACTTGTTTTTGGTAAAACCATTCTGCAGATCGCAAACAAGTTCGATTTATGAAGTCCAATTGTGGCATTCATCACTCTGCGTCTGATCTGATGTGCCAAAAGGGCGCTAGCGCTTTGTTTTAGCGTCTTGCAGAGACGAAGACGAAGGGCGTCTTAACCTATCCAAGTTACCAAGTTGCCTGTGGAAACTGCAGCTGGTGCTATTGCTGTCTGATTTATAAATGATGGTCTAACGTTTCCTCGAGAGCTAGCGTAGCGCCACATGCCACGGCAAAAGATCTAAAACGTATGCTCTCTGTATTGCTGTCTGAGTTTTGTGCAGCCCACGCATTCCAAAGGCCAAAGAGAACGGGCGCAACAGAAACAAAAACCTGCTGCATCATTTTTTACTCGAAGATTACATAATGATTGACAATTCATTATGCCAGCGAAGAGTGCTCGAAAGGCGTTCTATGTATATGCAGTCCAATCGCAGGCCTAGGGTCTCAGGACTGGATACTGTGCTTGTTTTTAATGGCTTGTAAGATTAGCCGGCTCTAGGCAATGAGGAAGTGTTCTGCTTGGCTTTTGGGCCCACATCTTGCAGCAATATAAGTTATTAATGGCTGTTTATATTTTACCTCTTCAGGTGAGTAACTGAGAGCCTCTCAATATGCAAGCTGCACTCCCATGGGCACAATAATTAAGTAACTAGATACGCTAGTCGGCTCCAAGGCCAGGCCATATTATAATTGACATCCCAGAGAGGTGTGACCGCAAATATCGTGAACTTTCAGAACAATACAATACAACACAAGTCGACTTCTTTTGACTGGCACATTGCGCAGCTTGTTTGAGGCTTTGCACACCTGCTTCTGGGCTCTGCTGCTAATTGAAGCAATTAGTGTGCTCTTAAATGTCATTTATTATGTGTTTTTCAATATTTTTTCTGACTCAATCAGCTTGTTCTGTGGTGAGCAGCGACTTGAGGGGGGGAACTTATAATTAATCTAAACATTGGCAACTCGTCGGCATTTGCACCTCGCTGTCTACTCATATAGCTCCAAAACAAAAATAAACATACATACTACATGACCTTCGTTACGTTAATTTTTTTTTTGAAAAAAATGTTTAAAAAAAAATGCTGCTCTCGAGAGTACTCGACTGGAAGATACCCTGGGCTCAGAGCTATTATTCCCGGCTTTGTCCGTGGAACATTTTGTGCTAAAACTTTTATATATTATCTTTCAACTAAGTCCAAGCCCGAGAAGCTTGGGTTCTGCGAAAAGTGTTAATTACGAACATGAAACGTCACCCACCAAATTTTTGGCCCCATTTCCAAAAAGGAGGAATGCATTATTCTAATGAATTTGAACAAAGATCTTTGAAAATGAATTTGAGGCCGATCGGATAGTAAACACAAAAGTTTCATACAAGCTCTTTTCGCAAGCTCTTTTTCAACATATTCGGGTGGAATATCCCGAAAACCCGTCTTAAAGTGCACCTTCATCACATAAGGAAAATGCGGTTCCCAGCTTCCTAGCTCCTACGGTTTGGGCTGTGCGTTGATCACCAGTCAGTCAGTTAGTCAATCAGTCAGTCATTCAGTCAGGATAAACAGTTTTATATATAGAGATTCATTCACAAGCATGCAAACTAGAAAAGGAATCATGCTTAAAGCAACCTAATACTCTTTGCAATACATTTTTTAATTTATTATCCCATCAGGTTTTTTTTTTTACTCATTTCGGCGTGTGGCTTGCTATCGTAAGTGTGTGTGTGTGCCCAGTTGCGTACATCCCTGCCTGGGCGATATACGATGCACAAAAAGACCTGCATGACAGAGAGCAATCGTAGCAAATCCATCCGCATCCACCTGCCGCGCCCTGCCCCAACACTCTGACATCGTTGAGCGCCTTCTTCTCTCAGCTCGAATTTGTTGCTGTGCTTGTTGTTCTTGCTAATTTTTCTGCTGCGGCTGCTGCTGCTGCTGCTGCTGTTGTGTGAAGCCCACAACAAAGATGTTCTAAATGTTACTTCTTCTACTGAAAGCCGTTATTGTTATTGCAGTTGTTGTTGTTCTGTGCTATTGTGTGCTGCTGTCGCTGTTCTCTCTCTTAGCTTTAGGCGCTCAGAAGCTTTGTAGCTGCTGCTGCTTCTGCTGTTGCTCATGCTATTGTTGTTGCTGCTGCTGTTGCTGCTGCTGCTGCTGTTGTTATTATGGTCGCTTTTATTGTGTAATCAGCAAATAACGGCACTTAATGACTGAATGAGTTTTTCAGCAGAAGCCAGCAAACGGTAGATGCATTTTGCGGTATACGCCATTTCCAAGCTTCTTGGCTGCAACTTGCAACATTACTCACGAGATTCGAGGCGTTACGCGCACATATCCAGCGCGTCGATAACTTTATTTTTGGGCCGCATTCTGAGGTCCCCATTTATGGCTGTGTGCCCGCTGATGTCTACGTGTACGTGCGTGTGTGTGTGTGTGTGTGTTCGTTCTTACAATTATCTAAGACATGGATAGTTCTCTGTGTTTCACATAGTAAAGCCACCTCCTGGCACTTTCTACTAAAGCGCGCTGGTCGCTGCTGCCAATCGGTTCGCAATCCATTTAACGGTTATACTGCCTTCAACACACGCAACTTTTGATTGGTTGTGATGTGCCTCAGTGACTTCCACTACCTTTTTTTTTATGCAAGCCTAAAAAACTTGCCCAATTAGGAGATGCCCGTTTTCATTCCCCGTTGCTCTCTTCATCTCTAACTGATAGTCCTGACTGACTTACTGATTGCTGATCAACTCCCAGCAGAAAAGGTAAAAGATAGAAAGCTGAAATTTGTAGTGTAGTTTGCTTTTATGATGGATGTGCACGCTAAGGCTAAAAATAAATCGTGTCTAACATCCAATCGGCCTTAAACTTATTTTTAAATGATGAGATTTGAGCGAATGATGGGCGTGAGAAATTTTGATTTATGTCTATGTAGGATATTTGATATATCACTCGAATTTTGACCAAGAATAAAATTGCCATATTTAGATGCCAAATTGATCAAGACGCCAACCCATGAACAAAGAGCCAAACCTCGTGAAAATCGGATAAGATTTAACCGAGTTACCCGCAACCGGAACGATGGTCAGAAATTAAATCGTTCTTTAAAATTAGTCTATTAAGTGCATACTTTTAGGTGTTACAGAACTTTACTATTAGAATGAGCATTAGCATCTTGTCATTCAATAATATCTAGACAGAGAGAGCAATTTGATCAAAAGCTGATGCTCAAAATACTTTGGCTATTTTGCAGCACCTACAACTACTTCTGCTGTTGCCCCAAATTCAAAGACAATTTATGTTCATTGTTCATTTTGCATTTAATAATTTTAAATTTTTGGACTAGCAAAACTGATTATTTTAACCTATTGAGTAATAAATAGAATTTGTACCTTGCTTGAGTAATAAAAGCTCGAGTGAATTTTCTTCTACTTTTATTTTGAGCAAATCTCTTAGGCTTTAAGGGCTAGAGTCACCAAATTTGACATATGTTATATTTAGAGAGGGAAAATATCGGTGGTAACTTGCAGACGGAAGATTTTATTAGGAGGAGGGAAAGTTCTTAAGATAAAAGAAAGATTGCATACTTTCATGCGTCTCAATTTATTGTTTATGGACGGTGGAATGCTAATTTAAACAAGCTTATTTGTATCCATTAAATTAATATAATTACTTTCTATACTTTTTCAACTTGCAAAATACATTTTTGACCTCCAGATGCGGCTTATGACGCGATGTAGTACTTATATCGACTATATTAAGCCATAATACGAAAAACTCTCCTGAATATGCTTTAAAATGTTTTTAATTAATCTTACTACAAATTGTTTAACATTGGAGTTGGCAAGCTCTGCCCATACATTCGATGCATGCCTGTGCCTTTATATCAAGTTTCATCTACTTAGTCTTATATCAATTTGTATAAACTAAGGATAAACGTGGCATCCATTCGCACTGGCAAATCTCTCTTAAGCTGACATTGAAAATGGATTAACAGAGTTTATGAAACTGAAGTAATCGAATTTGCAACGTACGTCGATTTATTTGTATCGATAGCAATTATTGATTACTAGCCCTGCACGTATTGTTTGTCAGATTGGGTACTTTATATAAACCTGTTATGGAACTTGTTGAACGGGAGAACACTAAATTTGTATATAAAAGCGTTCCAATGATTTGTTTTCCAATAGATTGAAAATCTTTACGAAATACGATCGTCTTTTTATGCCTGCCCATCACCGAACAGCTTATATGTCGAACAAATTTCATTATATTCATTAAATCAGCTTTGTTTTTATTTTTTGGTTATATTCAGAATTCAATATTACACAATATGTGCGTGTGAATTCGTACATCAGAATGATTAATGTTCAGCCTTTTATAACAATTTAGTTCCGTAAGATTCAACCTCAACCAATTAGGAATTTGTACGTTGAATCAGATATAAGTCGCCTATAAGGTATGGGCTTTTAAATGTAAATGCTCCTTGCTCAGATTTGAATGGCTTAGATGTGCGAGTCCCAGTGCTTGGTCCATTCGACGGCAATCAGTTGACCCAAATCCAGTTGCCAGATGGCCCCATTTTTGTTGGCCTCAATGGCCTTAACAAAGTTCTGGGCGCACTCCAGAGTCGTCTGAGTGGGATGCTCAAGAAGTAGCTCGCCCACGCGTGGCTCGACATCCAGCCAAGAGTTGAATTTGTGCACCAGGGGTGTCCTTGTGATGCCCGGATTGATGGAATAGGCCGTTACACCGGTAATCGGTGCCAGTCTCTATTCAGATTAAAGAGATTGGGTAGTTTAAATTCGATTTGCTATCTGGTTGTTATTACTTACCGCCAGTGAATTAGTGAAGCTAAGAGCAGCCGCCTTTGAGGCGGAGTAAACAGGCACCTGGTAGATGGCATTAAAGCCAGTCACCGAGCAGATGTTTGCAACGACTCCGCCTGGTCCGCCCTTGCGCTTATCCCAGAACTCCATAATGGCAGTCGTGGTATTGACCGTACCCGTGAAATTCACCGCAATAGTGCGCTCAATCTGGTGATCGTCCAAAATTCCAGCGCCATTGATGAGCAGATCCACTGTCTTCAGCTGGGCAAAGATCGTCTTCAGCAGCTTTGTGGTTTCTGCCACCGGCACAGTTACATCATAGGGATAGAATGTAACTGTCACCTTGGGATTGATTGCCTTCAGCTCGGCAATGGCAGTCGGGTTGTCGATCCGGTCAAGGATCACCAGGTTCTACGCAAATACATTTCTTATATATACTTATAATATTCCATCTTGCAAAGATCTGAAACACACACCTTTGGTCCACTCTTGACAATCTCCCGACTGGTGTCCAGTCCAATGCCACCCAGTCCAGCGACAAAGATGATGTTCTTGTTTGCGATCGCCATACTCTTAGTGATGCTTTTTTAGTCAGTTCACCTGTTCAGACGAAGAACGAAAAACTGTTTCTAAGTTTTTCAAGTCTGTGCCTACTATTTATAACCGCGCAGCCGGTGGCTTTTTTTAGTGCTCCCTTGCCGGCCAATCTTAGGGGGCTTATCAAGAACGCCGGCAGCGAAGTCGACGTCGAAACTGACAGAACTGTTCGTGTTTTGTTTTGTTGCGTTTTCTTTTGGTTTTTTTCCAGTCAACACATGCCGCATTTGCGTATGTGCTTAATTTAGACGCAACATTTGTTTATTTATTTTTTGTTTTGTTTTAGATTCGTATGCTCGTTCGGCTGGCTGTGTATATGCTTTGTGCGTTGGCAGAATATTAATTAAGAATTCTAATATGTCACAATATCTCTGCATGCGCAGCTATTTGGCTAGTTTATTTAAAATTCAAAAACCAGATCAAACAGGTTGGAGAACATAACAAACAGATGACCAACTATTAGATACCCTCTCCGGCACAGCACCTACAGTGTTAAGTATGCAAATAGGGCTGCCTAGAATATATGAACAAAATCTTTGATAGCCAGAACTGTATTGGGAAAATATGTACATATATTTGTGCCCCGGGCTGTTTACTACTATGTTCTGTTATTACGCACAAAACTTACTCTGTGGTTGAGAAATAATAATATGAGGAACGTCCAACTGATCCGCTCCGCCTGATTACACTGTGCTGATTGACACTGTACTCTGTGCGAGTAGCCCCTTAAATACTTGTAAGTCCAATTCCAAGTCTCTGTCGAGGAGACGGTCGCTGTCTAGGTAATATAACGCTCTTGTGTAAATTCACGAAAACAAATGGGCGTGTGCTTACATTTGTACTTGTATTGAAACATCGAGTATTGAGATAGGAGAGAGGCACGGAACGCAGCGCGCTTGGAGATTCGACCTTCAATGAATGTCAAAGCAATGTACGTGGACAAAATGTTTGCTTTTTATGGTCGCAAATTGAGCATCGGCTGATTTGCATCTGCCGACTGGTGCGGCGGCTGGCATAGGGCGTAGCGAATTGAATTATCATACTTGGGTCAGCAATTGCTTAACACGAGTTCCATTAAGCAAGAAACCAAGCCCCCCCCCCCACACGCGAAGAACGCTTGCAATAATCTACCTAATTGCCAGGTATTCATTTTAGCACAATAATCTCTGCCCTTTTGAGCAACTGCAAGCCTATAACAGTTCAGTATCTCAACATTTGTGTGCATTTACATTCGAATAAAGTTGGATATTATAATATCCCAATTAAAAGGTCTCAACAGCGATGTCTCGACTAGAAGCTGTCTAAGCCGAACGCCATCGTTTAAGCTATACATTGTAAAGAAAATGAAACCAATAATTATTAATAATAACAAGTTTTCACCTCGTTTGCCGAGGTTACATTAATAGCCTTTTAACCTCATAATCAAACTTGAGTATGTCCTGAACCCAGCGTCAAGCTGCCTTCACTTACACTCTACATAAATATGTGTATCGCAGAATGTGAAGCTTGTAAATGTAAGAAAGGTTGAGCATAATGGAATCAGGCTATAAGATATAGGTTCAATATGGGAGTGGAATAAAAAAAACTCTTAGACTTGAAAATTGCGAGTAATGCCTGCTAGTAATTTGTTATATGGTCATATATCAAGTAAAAGTTAGTTTATATATGCATGTTTTTATTGATATTTTTCATACTTATCGGTTAAAAAGTACACTTCAACTGATAACTTTTGATTAAGGTATTTCTAATTTTAAAATGTTTAAACGTAGCTATTCTATTCTCGCCTGATAAGAGTCAGAGCCCATTTAGACAGAAGTCAAATGGCTTGCCGGCTTAAAAATGCTCTAGAATAAATTGATGGGCGAAAAAAGTTGATGCTAACTGTGGATTCCCCATTTGATGGAGCTTAAACTTATTATGAAACATCTATCTAAAATATAACTTTGCACGCGGAATTGAAAGCATGCGATTTAACTTTCTTATTCTATTCACGGTTGCTAAAATAATTTTTCTGAGCTGTACTACACAGTGAAAAAATTGTTTTTATTTAAATACCAGCTTGGCTTGGCATTTTCTACGGTATGTCACACTTTGCGAAATATGATACGTTGATCTCGGGAACTATAAGAGCTACAGACTTGAAATTTTAAATATATATTCCCCTATACTATACGTTAAATAAGCGGAGGATTGGACAACATAGAAGGTCTTCAACATGAAATTTCAATTAGTGTAGCACAGGAGAAGGAAGCTGTGGAAATTAATGCTGGGCTATATTTTGTGGCTTGAAGAGTTCAAAGCGTGGTATTAGAAGCCATAATATTATATTGCCTGAGGGGTACAGTCGACTACAGCGTTCTCACATGCTCTAACGTAAAATATACATTATATATTGTCCTATTTTTTGATAAAAGTTGGCCATTAAATAAGGAGCTTTTTTGCTTGAGGTATCTTGTTCAAAATAAATATGCTAAAATGTGGCAGTATTCGTTGCTACATTGTGTATACGATTATGAATCCACTCGTAAATTGACTGATAAGCGGGACTGCTGTAAAAGCCTGATAAGAACGTCTATCGGCAGACGTTCGAGCTGTCGTGGGGTTCAATATTTCACGACACGTTCTGCTAATTGTTAATCTAAATTAAAAAGGTGACGATTTCTTAATTACAAAAATACACAGCCCAAACCGTAAGAGCTATGACTGGGCGATTCAAGCAATCAGAAGAAGTTATTGGGGTTTCTCCCAAGTGCATGAAGTTGAAGATTAAAATTTAAATTTAAAATATTTCCATTCAACGATAACGTACACATAAGCAAGTAGGCTTTGGCAAACTGCCAACCGGTAACTGATATATTGTGTGTACCCTGCACCCATTGAACCTCTTTAAAATGGGTATACGCGTTTTACTAGTGTATGTAACAGGTAGAAGAAAGCATATCTGTCATCATGAAGTAGTTATATTCTTGAGCAGGACATGGTGAGTCTTTACTTTAAGCTTCAAAACCTAGAGTCTTGCATTTTGAAATATCTATTCTATCTATAAATGACAAAAATATCACTCTTTAAAAAAAAAAAGGTTTGGTTTTTCCTCCCAAAAGTCAAGTAATAGTAGAATATCCATTTAATAGACTCTTTGACTTCTTTAAGTTTTAATGTGGTAATGATACTATTCAATTTTTCATAACATCGATACGATATATATATATATATTATAGTGGATCCACGAATCAAGAAGTCAGTCTTTCAGGACAAACTACAGTACAGATAAAAAAAGTAAAAAAACAGTATAATTTATATTTAAAACCAACCGTACGTGTTATCTGTTGGTTATTACATTTGGTATTTTATGCAATCGATCTAAAACTATTTTTAACTCAATATCAAATGTTGTTTGCCCTGGGTGGTTACCCCCCTTACTCAATGTAGTTACCGTAAATATACTCTTCAGTCAAAGAGGTGTTAGTAGACGTATATATAAAGAGGGACTCAATCGGGAACTTAAACTCTATTTGAGTACTAGCATAAGTTGAGCAGCTCGGTATACATATGTGCCACACCTCATGCACGATTTACTTCAATAGTTGTCTTTGCAGGGAATATAATAAAAGTATTATAAAGTGTTGGGGTTCGGCATCTACGTGAAGCTTCGGCTTAATTTGTTTTGACTTTTAGCAATTTGCATAAATACGAGCTCCACCATAAATATCATCAGAGCCCGTTCAGAGCATGTGTCTGCGGGTAGATGTATCCTCTGCCATGTTGTTGATGCCATGCATTTGTTATGATTTCTGTATGCATCTGCAGCAACAATAGCAATAAGAACCAGTATAAATGCGAAGGCATTGGATAGTAATTTTTTCAAGGATGACGGCGGCAACCAAAGCGACATGTAAAAGAATTGTGACTCCTTCCAAGGGGGCGTTACGGCCACGGCCATGGCAATAATTTACCATCACCAGCAACCGTAGGAAGACTAAAATGTTAATAATCTGACAAAGCAGGGGCTATCGCAAATGCCTGAAACGCAAATACATTTTCCCCATGAACACGGAAGCAAATTAAGTAATTCCATTTTGTATTGGATTAACTTGAGAACATACCAATGGGGAAGTGTTGATCAAATCAATTGCAACATAATATTGACAGAAATGAGCTCATACCGAGCTGTTCACATAAGTAAATGCATATTGATCGCCAATAATAGTATGCGGTCAATCAGTACACACAAGTAAACCAATATACGTATATTTATTATATATTATTAATTAATTTTTTTTATTATACTAAAACTTGCATCAGATTCATGTGAGAAATATCACATTTACACAACTAGTTTAATTATATCGCAGCTTAAACTGAATGTTTTCTTTTTTACCCTTAATAGCGTTGGCAAAGACGATGGTTTGTTCTCTACGACGATGGTGAGCTGACTTATTCAGTGGATGATTATGTAAGTAACTTTCCGTTGTTGGAATTAATAATAATTAAAATTAGAATTAATACAAATATTCTAAGTCCCAGAATATTTGTCACGTTGAAGAAACTAATTACAACATAATACTATAAAAAAGCTTATAAAATAGTGAGCAAAAATATGTTTGTTTAGTGGAAAATCCGTACGATGAACGCATTTTATTCCGATTGATCAATATCAACATTCAAATCAGATTAGCCACGTCTGCCTGTTTCTATGCAACCTTTTCTAATAAACCGCCTTTTCACAGCAGGCAGCCAATGTCGGTTGGGTCGGTTTTTTTATGTTTTAGGAGACAGGACATTTTACACTGTAATTGTCAGAACTATCTAAGATTTCTCTTGTTTTGCAGCCCGAGACCGTGCCACAGGCTTGCATTGATATGACCAAAGTACTCGAAGTGAGCAGCGCCGAGGAGGTTACAGGCCATACAAACTCAATTGCCATAACTGCACAGGACCGCGTGACCTTCGTCAAGGGCATCAGCCCAGATGAGTCGCAGTGGTGGCTCAATATATTGACCGGCTTTCCCAAATGCAAGGGCCGTCACAAGCGCAGCACCACACTGCCAGGCGGTCAGATCAGCTGCCTGCGGCAGTCCTCGAATGTGGACATGGCAGTCAAGTTGGGAAACCGCCATAGCTCCTACCACAAGGACACGCTAACGTCTTCGCAGTCGGCCGGCAATCTACTATGTAGTCTCGACGACTCCAGCTCGCCGACGACAGTTGGCCTGTCAGTCACAGCTATGGCAAATGATGACGAGGACGATGGGGTCGAGACCGGCGAGGATGAGGAGGACGAAGACGAGACGCAGCAGCGGCAAGTCTCAAACTCAAGGAAGACGAAAACATCGTCTTCATCGAGCTGCCATGGCGGACAGGACGAGAACAATCGCAATGCTGGCAATGAGATCACAAATCGGGGTAAGTTTTTGTTCACAAATCAACGATCTATCATACCTGGATGACTTCTGACTTTTAAGACTACTTATGCAATAACGAGTTCCATCTGTAGCCCCTACAGGAGCCCCTACAGATTCTTTGAGTGTCACAAGTGTCACAAGTCATCTCCCCAAGTTCTCGCTCTTTACTAGCAGACTTGATACGCACACATTTTGCCATTCATCACTCGGTAGTTATTGATGTACATAAACAGCAGCAAATGTATGTATGTATGTATGCATGTTTGCCACACGTATGTATTATAAAGATGATAAAGTGACTTTTACTTTTCGCCTCAAAGCATTTATTTGCACAATCTGTTTTATGATTGTGATTTTATGCGCCCATCCCTATCGAGGCATGTTGTACTTTTTGTTTTTTCTTTTTTTTCGCTGCCCTCTTTGTATCGGCTGCTATAATTTTTATGATCATTTATGGCTTGCAGCAATCAAAATTATCAAGCACAGCCCAGACAGACTCTCAGCTGGGTGGCATAAGGGAGGCGATGCGTCGCGACGGCTGTGCAGACCATAGGAGAGGGGGCTGCGGTCCGTGCGTGTAGCTAGTTAAAGACCCGGCTACAAAATTAACCTTGAATTCACACAGTAACAACAACTCAAGTCACAAGCGTGCAGCAACAGGCCACCTTTTCTCCAGCTTCCTACTTAATGGTAGGCTTCATAAATTTTCTTTAGATCCACCAGACAGACGCATACAATGGCCAAATGGCCCCTGCCCTAAGAGTTCTCCTAGGCTCTCTAGGCTCGGTCTGGTAATTGCAGTTACTGTGAATGTTCCCACATGCCTTGCTGTAGGATACTTGTTCATGGAAAAATGATATTCACGCTTAAATTATAGTGTATCTGCATCGTTGTTCTGTCCATCGTTGTTGCTATTCTCGGGGTTGTTGGCCCACAAAGACGTACACGCATAGGCATAGGTTCATGCCGTTACTTGATCCTCGACAATCTTCTAGGACTTGCCACATGCAACAAATCTCAATATTTAGTTGATAAATTGCCAGTTGATGACGAGTCTGCAGGCGGGAATGGCAAATTCTAGCTAAAACCGGCAAAGAAAACGAAAGACTACAGAAAATAAACCAAGAAGTGCTTCACTAAAAATGTATTAAAATAAATTTGATTGGGATAGGCTAATTAACCAGAGCGCAGTTGTTAAGAGCGCGGATAGAGATATTATCAACAAATATACATAACTAACGGGTATTTCCCGGCCTTGCCCGTGTCAAATTTAGTTCACAGCATTTTAGATAGAATTTTTTCACTCAGCTAAAGTCCATCGAATCACGAACCAAGAGCTGGAATCAAGGGTTTTCATCCATGTTAGCCTTTTCTATTCGAATAAAAAGTCGGAAAGATCTTTGAAATGAGTTTTATGCCGATTGGATAGTTAACAAAATAGGTTTAATAAAACCGCTTTCCGCGTTTTTCCCACACTTGCAGGTGGAATTTCCCAAAACTACGTTTTAGCATGCACCTCTTTTACGTAAGGTAATTCCTGGGAACATTTCAGATCCCTAGCTCTTGCACTTGTTAACTCCTGAATTAATATCAGATCTTCTCGGAGGTCGGAGATGCCTCCTTCTGCCTGTTACATACATGTGCATAAATACATTATGCCCCTTTTCACCCATTTTTAATGGGTTCATGGTGTTTTTAAACAATAAAGGCTTTTTATCAATACCTAATATATTCTGCCATATTAACCGACTTATTATTGCTGCGCTCTGGACAATTATGCAGAATGCACAATGACAGGAAAAATTTAACATGTAACTAAGAGGAACAAGGGGCAGAAGCGAGAATAAGAGAGTGAGAGAGAAAGAGACTAAGTCCTGTAGACTTGGGGCACCAATAACCAATCAATATTCATAAGTATAACGAGTACGTTTACTGGCAGAAGCCAACTTCAGTTTATGCCAACGTTCCAGTCAGTTAGAAATTTTTCAAAGTCATGGTATAAGGCTTGCCTTAGGCTGCCAGCCTGGTTGGTTGGCCAAGCTTTTATTGCCCAAAAGATGTGTCCGGACTGGCAAATGAACTTGGAATTTGATTATTTATTATACCAAGGCGGAGTCGACTCGTACGCGGATAGGAAGCTGTCCATGACTGAGTGGATTGTTTAAAGTGGCTAAATTGCAGTTTTAATTAATCAAACGTGTGCAATTAAAGAAGAATCTATATATATATAAAAAGAAAATTCCAGGCTGAACAGTGCCCAACGTATAGCCCAAACATTAGGAGATATGTACCTGAAGTTTTAGGAATATTTTCGGATTGAGGGTGAGCAGGAAGGGCAATTTTAAATTTTGGTGTGGAAAAGTTAAGGATTCGAGCTACTGAATAAACAGTAGAATATTTGTATACTACTTCTTTTATTTAATTATAAAAGTATTACAATTATAAAATACAATTAAAATACATGATTATGAGTAAGGATATCAGTAATGGGTTTCTAGGTTAGCTCTTTATTTAGTTTATCCTGACCTGACTCTTTTGATGCTTAATATTTCGTCTGCATAAACTGACGGCTTAGACTGGTCTGTGTGTATGTCTGTTGTGATTTTGCCTGCTTGTATTTATTATATTATAGGCTATATAGTTGCTAACCTTTTGGAGCTGAGCGTAATCAACGGCTACTTCGTGGTCGCTGTCTTTCTTAAACGACTGAGACCGACAAGTCGGCTAATTAAAGGCATGCCCCACCATTTAGCACAGTAACCTTGAACCTGCTTGGTGAGTCAGTCGCTCAACCAAAGGCGACCGTCGCACAACTGATGCCGGAGCAGAGGCTGAGCTTACGGAGAAAGAAGTCTTCTTTTTGTGGCGAGCCCACAACTTAATAATCAAGATAAACGCAGCGAGTTCGACTGCCCGAAAAGTTTATTATGCTAGGAGTTCAACCTGTTCGACTGACCGAATTGAGGCACACTCAGGCACAGACCCGGTTGGTTTTAATGGCGAGTCAGAAATGTTTATGATTATCATAATAAAGCGAAACGGGTCCAGCAGAGCCAAGAGGCCTTCTAAATATATATTCTGTAATCATATATATTTATGGGACAACTGCAGCAGCAGAAATGCCGCTGATAGTTGCCAATGGATCGTTTGCTCGTTTGGGTGTTAATAAAATTATGGCACTGCCTATCTCGTCACTCTCTCACGAGAACGTTTTACCATGTTATCGAGCATCTTCTCGCAGGGATCCTTTTACCATTCAACTCGTTTTTATAATTTTCCTATATTTGCACACAAATAACTTACCGCACAGCGGATTATGGCTCTATGGATGGCACAAGTATTTCCAGGGAAATGGAATCCTCAAGCAAGACTAGAGCCAATTTTAATAAATGGCCCTGATAACTGAATAGTTTATGACCAATCAGCATGCTTATTCGTATTATGTTTTGCGCTTGTTCAACAAACACTTGGGGCACTTAACTAGCCTACGAGATTCCGCATAACATCTTTCCTTGGGTACAAAATTCATGTGGTCTAACCAGAGGAGGGTCTGCTGAACAATTTGATTTCAATAATTGACTGGCAACAATAATTCTGCTTGCAGTGTCTCAACCCACGGGCTGTCTGCTGATCGAGGACATTCGACGAGATGAGAAGTCCATCAAGGACATGGCCAACACAAATCTAAGTCAACACCAGAACAAGCGTTGGTCTACGGCTGTCAACAATGCCCTAAATAATCACCATCATTACCAGTACCAGACATCGCGTGATGAGACCGATTTCCAAGTGACGTCCACCGGCAAATCGACGAGCGCCAACTCCGAGCAAACGAGTGTCAATCTGAGACCAAAGTCATTACCATTGGCGGCCAACTCAACGCCAGCAATTGTGTCCGCAATAGTCAAAAAGATACCCACAGTCTTGGTGTCCCAGCAACAACAACAACAGCAACAACCTAAGCAGCAAGTGGAGGGCGCAAAAAACGGAAAAGCTGGCGGCCGATTGCAGTTGCAGCTAAAACCCGCCAAACATTATCAGCACGAACGTGGCGATCCCGATGGCGGCTGCAATCTGGACGAGCTGTGCGCCAACTACCTGGCCAAGGCGGATGAGCTGAGGCCCGCGAGCAAGTCCAGTAAGTGCACAGTTTCCAGCAAGGCGTCAGCCAAAAGCCTAAAGGATACGCTTAACGCCAAAAAAGGCTGGCTAATGAAACTGGACAATCGCACGGGCGAGTGGAGCAAGCACTGGTTCACCCTGTGTGGTGCAGCGCTCTTCTACTACAGAGATCCGCTCTGCGAGGAAAGGGGCGTGCTCGACGGTGTCCTGGATGTCAACAGCCTCTCGAATGTGGTGGAGGAGCCCAGCGCCAGCAAACAGCATGCCTTCCAACTGATTACCTGGGACAAGCAGCGCCTGTTTCTAGCCGGCCTCTCGCCCAGCTCGCGCAACAGTTGGCTGGCAGCACTGAGGAGTGCGGCAGGGCTACCGCAACAGTTGGAGACTTCGCCAACGACGGGGACGTCATCGGTGATCAAGCAAAGCGAAATTGAACAGGACTTTATTAAGGCACAGCTGCAGACACACCCGCTCAGCTCTAGTCCGGCCACGCCTGGAACTCCGGCAAATGCACCGCATTTCTCCTCTGACGAGGAGTACCGCACTGCCTCCGAGGGTGGTCGTCGGGACAGCCTCGACTGGGGCTCACCGCTGTCACCGTCTCCGCCTGTTTTGCGCAGCTGTCTGCGCAATCGCAGTTTGGCCAGTCTGCACAAGCGTAGCCGCAGCTCGCCACCAAGCTCGCGCCGCAGCACGGTCGACAGTGTGGCCAGCGATGAGCTGCCATTAATGGCCGTGCCCGAGGAGATGCGGCCAGACCGCGAGCTCAAGCAACAATGCGAAACGCTGCGTACCGAAGCCAAGCTGCGCGAGGCACGCATGTCGGAGCTGCTCACAACACTGCAGCGCACGGAGCAGGAGCTCACAGCCCGGCTGCAGGAGCAGCAGCAGCAACTGAATGGCGAACTGGCCAGTGCCAAGCAGAGTGCAGCGGAGCTAGTGCATAGCCTGAGCGTGCAGCTGACGGAGAGCCAGTGTACGATTAAGCAGCTGGAGGATCGTCTGGCGCAGGGCATTGAGGAGAACGAGAGCCTGTACAAGCGACTGCGCGAGTTGCAGGCAGACAACAGCCAGGTGCCCAGTCTCAGCAACTTGCAGCGCCACAAAATGAAGCGCATGGACTCACTCAGTGATCTGACCACAATAAGCGATATAGATCCGTACTGCTTGCAGCGGGACTCGCTGGCCGAGGAGTACAACGAGCTACGCAGCCGCTTTGAGAAGGCGGTAAACGAAATTCGTGCTATGAAGCGTGAGCTTAAGCAGTCCCAGAACCAGTACGATGCGCTCGAACTGATCCAGACGGCACTGCAGCAGAAACTGGAACGCAGCCAGATGGAGGATGGGGCCCAACTGCAGTTGATGGCTGCACGGATTCAAGATTTGACGATCAAGTACAGCACTTCGGAGCGCCAGGTGCGAGCGCTTAAGCAGAAACTGGCCAAGTCCGAACGACGACGATCACTCTCATTGAAAGGCAAGGAGCAGCTGGAGCTCAAGCTGACTGAGCTCCAGAGGGAAACAGTGGAGCGCAAGCCTGCAGCTAGCACTAACCCAAGCCCTGAGTCCAGCAGCGATTCCAGTGTTCAGTCATCGCCCTTGAACTCCCATCTGCTGCAGCGTCTGCATAGTCTGGAGCATGTTCTGCTTAGCAGCAAGGAGCGGCTGGAGCAGAGTCTGACCCAGCTGCAGCTGCTGCGCGCGGGCCATCGCAGTCGTCGATCCGTTTCGCCCCTCAATGAGCGGAAGGACGGACTTAGGCAATTGGAGCGTGCCCTGACCGAGACCTGCATATTGGTCAGCGAGCAAATGGAACTCTCGTGCCTGCAGGATTCCTGCCATAAGTGCTGCGAGTTTCGGCAGCGAGTCGAGAAGCTGACGGCACTTCATCAGCAGACCGAGACGGACCTCCAACGAAGTGAACAACTGCTGGAACAGCGTGAGAACGAGCTGGCGCTTGCACTGGAGAAGTGTGCCAGCCAGGAGCAGGAGCAGCAGAAGCTGCTCAAGCAGCGCGACGAGCTCAACGATGAGCTGGGCCGACAGCAGGAGCGCTGCAAACGGATGGAGAAGCGTCTCGATCTGCTCGAGAGAGAGCACGGCAAACAGCTTGAATGCCTCAGGGAAGTCTATCGACACGAACATGCCAATGCCGCCGATGAGCAGAGTTTTCGCAAACGTTATCAGACGGAAATTGAACAGCTGCGGGTATGTCTCCATCTTCAAGTCATTTTATGCCTAAATCTATATTTTATGAATTATTTGAAAGACACTCTGCGAGAAGGGCCTGAGCGCAATGGAGTCATCGCATCGTCGCCTAATCTGCGATATGGAAGAACAGCACAAGCAGGAAATTGAGCGTCTGTTGGCGGAGAAAGAAACCGCTTTGGCTGAGGAAACACAGGTATGTATTGTTACCCACATTACTTTCTAGCCTGATCTCAACACTATTCACCCTAGGCAACATTGGCCGCCCTGGATGCCATGCGCAAGGCCCACCAGAGCGAAGTACAGCGCGAGGTGGCACGCTTCAAGGCGGAATTTTTGCACCAGGTACAGCGAGGCGAACACATGCGTGGAGATGGCGTCAAGCTGAAGGAGTGAGTGACCACCGTCTGCCCAGCTCGAACACTAATACATGTTTGACACTCCTTTTAGAGAGGAGCTCGATGAACTGCGGCTAGAGATTTTGTCATTTTCCGAGAAGTACTCCATCAAGTGCGTGGAAAACGCTGCGCTTGAGGAAAAACTGCACCTGGCCAACGGCAAGTTGAGGCACTTCCAGCAAATGCAACAGCTGGAGCTGAGGTAAACGCTTAACAAGTATATGTTCAAATACTCAGCTCACTTATCTGACTCTTACCAAAGAAATCGACAATTTCGCGCACACTTGGCCTCAGATGATCCTGGCAGCGATGTGCACTTTGTCCAGGGGCTGACGACAGGCTCGAAAGAGGACGCTGCATGCCAAGATAGCGAGGTAAGCCCTGCTTATTATTTGTTTGGATACGTAAGATAGATATGTAGATATATAACTAAGCGCAGCTTTTACCGGAATTGACATCCAAATGGTAGAAATTGTGGCAAAACAAACACTGTGCAACAAATATCTGTGACTAACACTAAAAATTAGAGAAAACCAAAACAAAAACTAATACACTTTGTTACCATCTTCCACAACACAACATCACAACCAAAGCCTGTTCAGTGCCCACCACATATAATGGTTGAACCAAACACAACAAGAACAATCAATCCAACAGCATCTATAGACCCAGACACAGACACAGACCTCGTAACGGCATCGAGAGCGCCCGACAATATGGAGCAAAACCCGTTTGTGATACCCTCCAATAAGCTCAGTCGTTCCCAAGCGTCTGCCACAAACATTTCTGATTCCGGCAACGATATCGATATAACTGGCGAAGAGCTAGCCTATGAGCCGTGCTACAAGCCCTGCGATATATTTGCCATATATCAGAATCGTTTATGTTTTCAAGGTAAACGAAATGCATTTCACTTTCCTATCACGTTGGTCTGCGCACCGCCGAATAAGAATCTCTTTCCACTGTATACTGTATACTTCACTGTCGCCCTCTCTATCTATCTAATCTCTCTTATCTCTCCCTACTGCAGCGATATATATGTAGTATGTCCACATGATCTACTTATTATTTTTTGGTGTATAAGATAACTAATGTTGTTTTCCATTAACATACGGCACACACACGAACACATACATATATCAACACACATTTATTTGTAACATTATATTTTTCATGTACCAATACTAAAGTATTTTTCATGAATTTTCTGTCTATGTCTCTTTTCAAGGTCTAAAACCGAGCTCAACCTTTGGAAAGAATTTACGAAAATCCACTGCAAAACCAACATCACCAGCATCATCATCAGCATCGGCATCGGCATCAGCATCAGCATCAGAATCAGGCATTATAAGCCTGCCCAATTCAAAGGGACCCAGTCACAAACGAAGAATATATAAAACAGCTGCCGTCATTAACATACAGCAACAGCACAACCCCGACAATGCAATACAAAAGGAAAAAGCACAATGAACAACAACAATGAAATAATGGAAAACAAAACCGAAAAACAGTTGAAAGGAAAACCATAACCAAGAACGAACAACAACAAAACCAGTGGAATAACCAAAGAATAATTAGTGCTAATAATAAATAAATTATTATAAATATTTAACATATAAAAATAACTTAAACCAAATGCAAAATCGAACGGAAATACATAAATATAAACATGGCTAATAAAGATGATGTTGGTGATGTTGCAGCAGCTTCTCTTAACCAAGAGCGACAACGAGAAAAAGATTGAGTTATACTAACAACAAATGTTCGCCCCCTTCCGCCGTAAGCTGGAAAGGACGCTGAGCAATGGAAAAACTAATCATAATACCCACACAGCACCAATAACACTTACAACAACAAAATCATCGTAAACTAGCCACTATTTAAAGTATCGATTATTGGCAAGAAATCAATTTTCTTCTTCTTTTTGACGAAATGTATTTATCAGTTATTCTATAATCGTATTGTATCTGTAACATTTACCCAAAAGTTTCTATGTCCATTAAATGTGTCATTTACTTATGTAGTATTTAGGACAATCGAAAAACAAACCATAAATATGCTCAACTATTTATACACATATGGCATTGTCAGTATAAATTTACGTGCATATAAGTAACTTGTTAGGCTTTTGACTTTAATATCGAAATTGTTTCGCGGTATATATATACCTAAATATATAAAACACATATAAAACATGTAAGTGCATTATAAATATTAATAAATTAAACTCTATTTGTTCTGTTAACCATTGGTATTACTCAAACATTTAACTACTGATGCAATTTTAATTATGTCACGTTCGTGGCAAATAAAATATATTTTTATTGTATTTACAATTAAGTCGTTATTTGTGCAAAAATTAAAAAAAATACGCAAATTTGTTTATAATTTGAAGTTAAAAAATTTCATAAAAACTTAATTTTCTTGGGCTCGTCCGGGATTTGAACCCGGGACCTCCCGCACCCTAAGCGGAAATCATACCCCTAGACCAACGAGCCAGTTAACGCTCTATTGTCAACAAAGCTATTTGTTTCAGTATAAGAAGATGACAGGTATTTTCTTGAATTGCATGAATAAAAAATAACCAAATAAATTTAATTATATAAAGGTTTAACACTGAATTATAATTTAACCAATAACTTACAAATTAATATTGAATACATAAACACTATTATTAAATTTAAGAATGTCGGTAGATATCAACTGGCTCGTTGGTCTAGGGGTATGATTTCCGCTTAGGGTGCGGGAGGTCCCGGGTTCAAATCCCGGACGAGCCCAAGTGATAAATTTGTTTTTATTTTTACAATAAATGAGACAAAATAAAATATGAATAAAAAAGTTCCGAACTTGGGCTCGTCCGGGATTTGAACCCGGGACCTCCCGCACCCTAAGCGGAAATCATACCCCTAGACCAACGAGCCGATGCTTCATCGGGTGACGAAAAGCAATTTCTAACAAAAAGTACTTAAACAGCAAGTAGGTAAAAGCTTTTGTGAGTTTAGCTTTTGTAATAAAAGCTTTTTTCATTTATGCATAATTTATATTTATATCTACGAATTAAAGATGCTTACATTTCATTTAATTCCATTTATATTCGATTCCATTTTTTGACAGTTTTTCTTACCTTACCAAATATATTATTGCTAAGTTCATTTATAATTTAGGTATTTAGGCCACCGATTACTTGGCTGAAGTTGTGAATATTGAGAGTATTTGCATCTGGATCATCTGCATCATTGGTACTAAGATAGGCGAATTTATCACCTTTTCCGTTCGATATTGTGTTGACTATGCAATTCCATTGTGAAGAAGTGCTACATCAGCCCACACTTATCCTATATTGATATACATGTATATATAGGAAAAGAGTTATAACTTTATTGAGGATATAGCCTACATATTTATTTAAAAAAATATTGCACTCAAGGATAAACTCAATGTACATATATCAACGCTGTCTAGTTTTATATGACTGGGTGACAATCTAGAGTCTTTCCACTCAACTGCTAAAACAATTATTATAAAAATGTAAAGAAAAGAAGATGTTGGTGAAATAAGGTTTGGCTGATTTGGCATATTACCGACTAGAATTTTTTATTTTCTATTTCAATAAATAATAATAAATAAAAAATATTGTTTATCGTCCAGTTTTTGACTTGCTGGTCCTAATAAAGTGTTGTTTTGATAATTTTATTAAAATTATATAATTTATTCCAAACCTTTCATTGTAAAAGTTCACACATATTTGTAATAAGGTGTAGTAAATATTTTAATTTTGTCATGAAATGTGTAACGCACAGAAGAAGATATCTTCGGCTCTCTGTTTTAATCTTCATATGACTTTGAATACTTTTTGTCTTTTTATTGCAGGCCGTACATAATTCTGAACCGCCCGAATCGGTGGTTTTGATCCTTGGCCGAATATATATGTTCTTTATTATTTTAAATTTTAAAAAATGTATAGATATTGTATAGATTATTCATAATTAATAAAAAAAAATACAAATTAATTTGATAGGTCTACAATGAACTTAAGTACCTACATACCTTTCCATCTTCTACTCTTTACCTCGATAAATAAAAAAACGACCACCATGACCTTTAAACAATTCACTTTAATAGCATTTCCATTTCTATACACGTGTATGTGATTAAATAAAATTAGTTAAATTGAAAGTCACAAAAAAGCGTTATTTGTTAAACTCAAACAACGAACAGATTCCGCAAAACCTTGAACAAATTGCAGAAAGAGCGCGGTGTTCCTGATCAAGATAACGACCAATTGATGGATTTACAAAGTTTCCGACCAAAGCTCTGGCCAACCAGCCCACAAACAAAGGCCGACCGACCGACTACCGAAGAAGCACTGTGGCAATTGTAGTAGCAAGAGCAGCATCAATAACACGTTGTAATATAAACAATTGGTAATTGATACTGTTTGTGCCACATTCAGACGATTGGGGCTTGGATTGAGTTTCGGCCTGGAAATACTTAACATACAGACCCGATAACATACATTCTCTGCACAATTCACATGTGCAATTGTAAAGTCTGGAAACCGAAAGTGGCACACAACTTGTCTGCTGTGATCAGCTACGGGTAGAATAGGTCAAGCTAATATGCTCAGTCGTGGCAGCATCAAGTGAGCCTTCTGGGAAATCTTTAAGGATTTAGGAGAAGCCTAAGTTGCTTTACCAGATTAAGTCTACCATATAGGCTTATTTTTAAGGACTATAACAATTTGTTTGTGTCACGTAATCGCCTGAAGCATGCGGAGAGAGGAGGGAAGAACTACATGATCGCAATCGTATGCGCTCGGCCGATTGGCATGCCGCAACGCCCGTAAAGAAAGCGGAATACAGCAGCTCTACAAACTTCAGCTGTTGCAATAAAATCACATTACATGGCATAAACATTGCGGACAATGGTGCACCTCAATGTACTGATCGTAAATTGCGGTAGTTGGGCCGCATAAAAGCCGAAAGGTCTGTTCCCGTTCACAGTTTTGTTCACGTTTCCGAGTTCGATTTCGTGCGAGAACTTGGAAGTCATAAATTTGCAGCCCGTTAAAGCATTTTTCTTCGCTGCTTTAATAGGGCACACACACAATGACTTTGGGAGACAACAGAGAGCACGCCCCAGGGAAACTGATCAGTTGTTCAGGCATCTAAAGTCTGAGTGGAAAAGCTAAGCAATCTCAGCATTCCTCAAATATAGCAAGGTTTCCCATGTGGAAAATGAGCTAACTAATTAAATAACTTGTTCTATCCTTAAACCTTACTTTTACATCATTAAACATTTTTAAGAGTAAGTTTCAAGGTGATCGATTTATTTGGCGTTGAAGCTCTCTCGACTTTTCACTTGGGCGTATACAATTTCAATAAGCGCTAAAACTAGAATCAGAATACGTCCAAGGGCACCTCATCGAACAACCCTGGATTAGCCCAGGGCGCACTGGTCTGGAGTTAAAGGTTCTCTTTACGAAATTATTCTGTAGTATAGTCTAGCTTGCATAGAAACAGAAAGTCGGACAGGGTGATATGGCTATACCGACTTGTTGATATTGGTCAGGAGTATATATAGACTATAGGGTCGGAAATATCTTCATTTATACTTACGCATTGCACGACATGATTAAAATACCCTTAGCAAGAATATGAAAATCATATGTAAGAATGTCATTTACAGCATTTTAGAGTTATCTATTCGGGAGGTCCCGAAAAGCAGATTCTCTGAAGCCCATGCCGAGCTGCCGCCACAAACTTTCTATCTTTTTTCTATGCACATATGCGTGCCCAAAATCCAGTTTACGCTGCGGCTGCGCCCAACACAATGGGAAATGCTACCGTGATTTGCTTCACTGTTTGTAATCCTATCTTTGTGAAGCCCCTAAAGAAAAACACGTAAGAGGCTCTAGTCGAGAGTTTCGGACTAGGGGATACTCCGAACCTTCTTCTACCAACACCAAATGCAGCTCGCGTTACTCTTTCCTTTGCTTCAGCAGTTATATTTTAAATTATGAGGACCTACACTCCAAATTTTTTAAACGATAGGAGTCCGTACGAATTCAAAAAGGTATAACAATTCAAAATCTGACAATATTTACCCGAGAAATCAAAAAAATCATCAAAAAAGTTTTCATTTTCGAACCGACCCCGATTTTTAGAAAAAACGTGATGTAACCCCTTGCCATTTTGTCGATTTGGGTGAAAATTTAGATTTTCATTTTTTTGATGCCAATCGATAGAACTGATCCTTACGAGTCTAAAATGGTATAAAATTTCCAAATCGGACATTATTTGGCCGAGATATCCCAAAAAATCATCAAAAAAGGTTGACTTTACAAATGAATCGGTTTTTGGTCAACCAAATTTTTTAACCCATCGATTTTTAAAATGTTTTAATGGCAATTAATAGTAGGGATCCGTGCGAACTCAAAAAGGTATAACATTTCAAAATCTGACAATATTTACCGGAGATATTCAAAAAATCATCAAAAAAGGTTGACTTTACAAATGAATCGGTTTTTGGTCAACCAAATTTTTTAACCCAGCTATTTTTAAAATGTTTGAATGCCAATTAATAGTAGGGATCCGTGCGAACTCAAAAAGGTATAACATTTCAAAATCTGACAATATTTACCGGAGATAAATTTGTCGATTTGGGTGAAAAATTAGATTTTCTTTTTTTTGATGCCAATCGATAGTACTGATCCTTACGAGTCTAAAATGGTATAAAATTTCCAAATCGGACATTATTTGGCCGAGATATCCCAAAAAATCATCAAAAAAGGTTGACTTTACAAATGAATCGGTTTTTGGTCAACCAAATTTTTTAACCCATCGATTTTTAAAATGTTTGAATGCCAATTAATAGTAGGGATCCGTGCGAACTCAAAAAGGTATAACATTTCAAAATCTGACAATATTTACCGGAGATATTCAAAAAAAATAATCAAAAAAGTTTTAATTTTCGAACCGACCCCGATTTTTAGAAAAAACGTGATGTAACCCCTTGCCATTTTGTCGATTTGGGTGAAAATTTAGATTTTCATTTTTTTGATGCCAATCGATAGTACTGATCCTTACGAGTCTAAAATGGTATAAAATTTCCAAATCGGACATTATTTGGCCGAGATATCCCAAAAAATCATCAAAAAAGGTTGACTTTACAAATAAATCGGTTTTTGGTCAACCAAATTTTTTAACACAGCTATTTTTAAAATATTTTAATGCCAATTGATAGTAGGGATCCGTACGAACTCAAAAAGGTATAATATTTCAAAATCTGACAATATTTCCCCGAGATATTCAAAAAAAATAATCAAAAAAGTTTTAATTTTCGAACCGACCCCGATTTTTAGAAAAAACGTGACCCTTGCCCCCTTGCCATTTTGTCGATTTAGGTGAAAATTTAGATTTTCATTTTTTTGATGCCATTCGATAGTACTGATCCTTACGAGTCCAATTTTCATTTTCGGATCCGCTCAAAATTATGTGTCAATGTTAAATAGCTGTATCTAGAAATGGTTTCTGTATTGGCTATTAATGCAGTGCACTGCTTAGCTGCTAAACAAGACGTTTTTGTGATGAGGCAAGCAGTTCAAACCAGCCAGCTATGAATTTAGATGAAGAAACAGCTGAAATAGGACGGATTAGGAAATGTGAATGTGTTTCGCACTGAATTGCTGAATTCATAAACCATATCCTGCTTCGATTAAATAACTTCTTCAGCTAAAGCCAATGAAGTTTCAATAAACAAAAAGAAAACTTAATACATACTATGTAATACAGATATGACAATGTTTATAGCAACCGTTTTGAAAGTCTAGCCAAGAATTAAAGAGAGATAATGTGACTTACAGCCTGAAGACGTTATAAAGCGTTTATTGACCGAGATGAATATATCTTAATTATACAAGATTTTGGTTGTGGCTCAGAACGAATACTTTGCTTCGCCCAGATCGGCAGCGAACGTTTGTTAAAAAGATAAGAGATAAGAGGGGAATGTTTAATTATAGCAGCCTTGTTTACAGCGATAAACTAAATGCAACGACCTCATTCCATGTTTTAATCTTAATCGAATGTTTTGCTAGTCCTGCAGGATCCAAGAGCAATAGAAAGCGTATGTGAATTAACTTGAAGTTTATTTTTGTTAAATTAATATTATAATTTAAGTATAATACATTTGTACAATTTAAAATTAATTTAAATTAAATTAAAAAAATTGACATATCTATATATAGACGCGTAAATCAAAAGTGACAGACAAAACATTGGCCCTCCTTGGCATACATATATTAAATTATTGAAATACATATACACAAGCTTTATTATATATATGTATATATGTATGTAACTATGTACGATATGTATGGTAGTCAGCATATGTATGTGAAACTTTCTCGAAAGTAGTCGATCAAGAGGTTGTGGAAGGCTGCATCCAAGAATAACAGTTATAAACATTAACCATATATGCATGTGTGTGTAGGTAAATACTATAAAGTAGAAGTGCACTCGTTGTTGTTTTTTCTAAGGTGGTCTTGTGGGTAAGCTGGTAGCTTGGTCTAATTCGGCGTGCTGATTGTTAAATATGCGTGTAATGCAATACACGTGGCCAGGTGTAAGCAGTGTGTGTGTGTGTGTGTGTGTGTGTGTGTGTTTGGCTTATATGCGTAGTTAACTTTACTTTATGCGTAGCGTAATTTGAACGGTTTAGCCGTTTATGTACTTTTATAGTATAATATATATATATTTCAACAATTGTTTTGTTTGCGTTAAGTACCTGGAATCGAATAGCAGTATCTTTATCTTTATCGTTATGTTTATCTTTAATCTATCTAACGTTCTGCGCTGTCTGCCACATTACACTAAGTTACGTTTTTCAAGTGAACCACACTTTGGATCGCCTCGTGCCCAGCCCGTTCCCCTCACTGAAGCACTGCCTACAGCTGCACCTGGAATGATTGCGCTGGCGCCTTGGGCGGCGAGATAAACGGATTCGTGCTGTGCCTGTTGCTGCTGCCAGTGCCCATTCCTGTGCCTGAAGCAGCAGCTCCTTCCCCCATTCCTGTGCCCGATCCCTGCACATCCGGCGACATTTTCTTGGCGGCTGCCACATTGGCCGCCCATTCGGCATCGAAGGGATCGGGATCAGTTGCGCCGCCAACTGTGGAGCCCGCTGCCAAGGTCTGAGCACGTCCCACGTTGGCCAAGTAGGTGGGCCTTTTGGGCGGCACAGCGGGCGAAGTGGTGCGGACCACCTGGCCCAGCCACTGTTCGGCATTGGGCAGCTCGACGGCATCAGCGGCATCTGGCGTCTGCACTGCCGGAACGCTGGCCACAAATGGCGTCACTTGGGCTGTGGGCGTGCCGCTGCCACTGGCGCTGCCGCTGCCACTGGTGCTGTACGAGATTACCTGCTGCTGCTTCTCGGCGGCAATGATGTTCTGGTTGATGCTGCGGTTGTTGTTAAAGTTCAGATCGTCACCCGCCGCCAGCAGCGTGTCCGTCTGCGTGAGCAGCGACAGGCCCTGTCTGAGCTCCTGGCACAACTGACTAACTGTATCGGCCGGTATGACGGCAGCATTATTGCCGCTCTTGACCGGCGAGACCTCCGCAATGGGCGAAACACTGCGCTGTGGAGTGTGTAGCGCATGTGGAAGCGGGTTGCCGGCAGCAGCGGCCAGGAAGGCCTTCTGCCTATCCGCATTGGACGGAAGATCGTTGACACGCAAAGACATCTGTCGCTTGAATGGTGACTGGCTGCCAATGGTGCTTAGCCGGAAGGAGCTCTGCCGCTCCAGCATGTTCGGTGTGGCGTGCGGCCGCTCGATGGCGAAAGGATTGAACGGCTTAACCGTGGCGGCAGGCGGCCCCGGAAGCGCGGGTCCATCCGCAGAGCGCTCATTGCTGCCCACAGTGGCCATGGCCAGGCGCTCGGTGAGCGTCTGCTGCCGGAAGGAGCCAGTGCGCGTAAACGTCGAGTTCTTTGTGTCAAAGGTCATCGTTACGCCGCACTCCTTGTCGCGTCGCTGCTTGCGCTCCAGACAAACGGCGAAAGCGCAGCCCACAGCATGAGATAACCTTTCGCCGGAGTCCTTGCATGCGAGGAAGCCATGGCACATCCAGCGTCGAGTGGTTCCGTCTCGGCAAATGTAGCTGAATCCACGCTCGTGATTCCGATCTGGCGCACAAAAGCTCACCTTCTCAATGGTCTGGTCGACAATGAGACCCTTCGTCTCATCGTCCACAACACGCAGCCCGTCTCCACTCACATGGAGAAGACCTCGCACAGGACGGCGTCGGGATTGCTGCAAAAGAATTGATAATTTTCATAAATAACGTGTTGATTCCTTAAAAGAGACATTTAACGGGAGCTCAGTTAAATTTTAAATTCTGATACCAATAAACACAGCATAATTTGGTAATATATATAATATATGTTACTCTAAGAATTAAGGATTTGTTTTTACAGATTTTGCCACTATTTTAGACTAGCCAAATTCGATCAAATTGGGTAAGTACGACTATTTGCTTTTATTTACTGTTAAGATCGTATTGCAAACTTGGAAATTTTATTCATTGTCTTCTTTCTTAATAATCGATTTAATTATTATACCCCGCAACCCCTGAAAGTTTGATAAAACTAACATATTTATATAAATAGATAGCCATATAACAAACGGGTGACTCGTAAAAATATGTCTTACGGCCTTGCAAATATGTAAGGAGACTAATTTGATGATAAAAACAGCCCAAGCCGTACGATCTAGGAAGTTTAAATTGCTACTTAACGATAAGAGCGTGGTATGAGAAATATCGGCTTCAAACAAATTTTCAAAGATAATCGTGATATTCAATTTAAAAGTTTTTCGCAATATTCACCTCTCTTGTACGGAAAGTACGGGTGAAGGGTTTAATGAACGAACGTTTAAGTTTCTCCAACTATTGGTTCTTTGTTTAATGGACTTTAAACATGATTTCAAGATGATGATATTAGATTAAAATTTCCATGGCCGGAAGAAGTAATATCTATTAACTTGCTAGTATATATATATATATATTTATACATATACATACATATATTTTCTAAGAATTGGCTCATATGTGAAGAATATTTGGGAAATAATAAATGACAAGTTTTGTCAAGATTTCAGAATAAACAAACAATATTTTTTCATGCAAAGATCAAATGTTCGCCCTACAGTTTCGGTGACATTATCTAATTGTCCGATCCGGCTAGTTCCAAAATCTGCATTGCTCATGCATAGTTTCAAGCCAAAAAGACTCTTAAATAAGATATCTTAACTATTGGAAGTTACCAGCTTTAAAAGTTTCTGCTAATCTATGTATTATACTTTATATTATTATATTAAGAAAGATAAAAGAATTATGTGTCAACATCAAGTTTACAATAAGATTTTATATAGATCCAAAGTGTGGTGTTCATCTATCTTTTGAAAAATGCCGTGTCTAAATTGGTTTCAGAATAGATCGAATGCCATTTGACTCACCCTTAGCACTTTGAGCGCCTCCTCGCAGACCTGCATGCCGCGCGACTCGAAGACCTCCACGCAGCCCAAGTACTTGACGGAGAAGGAGCAGGTGGCGGAGCGCACGGCCTCCTCGTCGGCCTGCCATTGGTGCGGCTTGGAGGACTCGGGCACTCGATCCTTGCGGCGGCGAAAGGAGTCCCGGAATGAGCGTCGCAGTCGATCCATCTTCTTGGGCGACTTCTTGCTAAACCGAAACGAGGCGGATTTCTACAGATGCAAATGGAAATGGTTAGGATACGGATTCATATAAGGTGCCTTATGGCAGACAGAGGCGAAAGAGAAACAAGTGCCAAACAAGCGCGATCAACCCCTATTGTTGTTGTTACCTACCCCATTCTTGACATCGCCGAATTTTCCACGTGTGAAGCCGCGCTCCAGTGGTTCGTGCGTGTGTGACGAAGAGTTTCCCATGCTTGTGGTCTGCTCACTCTCTCCCTCTCACTTGTGCAACCACTGTTTATCTGGCTGTCGCTCTCCTTGTCTCTCTTGACTAACTCTTGTGCCTATCCGGTTTGGCGTTGGCTTTTGCGTGAGTAAAATGCTGCCGATAACCGTTACGGCTTTAAACTGACAAGCTCGGCGTTGCCAGATGTCAGATGACAGCTGCTTGCAGTTTGTATTGCTCTCCTCCTCTCTCTCCTTCTATCGCTCTCGCTCTCTCGTTCAATATCTTTGTTTCTTATCTTGTAAATGGCACTCTCGTGATGATAGATGATATATGTATAAATACTGTACTTTATATTATTTTATTGTTTTTTATTGTATTTTATTTTATTGATCTATTTATTGGCGTGTTGCGTGCGCAAATTTATTTGTTCATTAAATTTGATTTATGGGTTTTGATTAAATTAATTGACGACTTTCTGTTCCTCGCATGCGATCTGCAATGTATTCAAAACGAGTGATGACTGTTAAGGGGGCCAACTATCCGATCGAGCAGCTGTTTGAAGTTTCTGATACGCATTGATTCCATTACCATTACCATTCCGACTGTGACTCACATTCAGCTTATCGAGTGAGAGTCGTGCGGTAACGCCCCCAAAATTAAAACGACAGCAACATTCAACTCGGATATCTATCGGCACCTATCAATTATTTAAGTATTCTAGTATTATAACGATGGGCAATGATTAGGCGGCAATGACAACCACAATTCCAGCCTTCCTGCCCGAATATCTCTAGTTCAACTGGCTACTGCTACTCCCAAAGCCCATGTGAGTAAAGCCCGTACAACCTCCAAAACTAAACACGTTGACAACGGGCCCGGGCCAGGGCGAGGCCCAGTCCGCTTATCGCCTGTCTCACGTAATTGTTTACACATATTTAGTTTTATTTTTTATTTTGTTCATATTTATAATTTTTGCTTTTCTTTTTGTTCAACGCTCTTATTTATTTATACCTTGTGGGGCTTTTGTTTTCTTTGCGCTGCGGCGACTTACGCTGACGTTTTTGTGACTTTATCACATGTCTCATATTGCGGTAAACTCTACCGACTATATATGCGCTATGTGTGCTTTAATTTAAAATGAAATTCCCGCAACCCTAGACAACAAACCCCGCGAGTTACCCGACTCGTCCGCCGACTTGCCTAAGGCAGAATCAACACTTGCAAAAAATTGCACCAATATTAATCGGTTCTTTAAGAAATGCAAGATGAGACTTGAGTCTCAATTTAAAACCCAATTCTAAAGAGCGGAAATATTTATAGATAGTACATATCGCCAAAAGACAGATGGAAAGTATAAGATGGAAGTATAAGACACATGTTGATATCTAGTAATAAGGAATTATCTATTACTCGTAATAAGATATTATCGATAGTCTGATTTGAAATATTGTGCAGAGCGGACATAAAGAAACCGCGAACTCATTTAAAGAAAGTGTAAAGTAATTATATATATATATCGAATATAATTTATAATAATGATTAATCAAAGTCATGGAATGTATGATAAACCATCCTGACAAATAACATAAACACACCTTGTGACAATTTGTTAAGTACATAAGTAAAAATATCTTTCGAGTGTGACTGCGACTTCAGCGACAACTGCATTGCCAGCGCGGACTGAGAAAGAACAAGCACTCATAACTGTAAATGTTACCAAACAGGTTTGAACTCTTTGTTAGCTAACGCCCAGTTCTACTCTGTCTGACGGTTCTTGGTGCTGCTGGGCTGAAGCTGGGGCTGGGGCTGGGGCTGGGGCTGGTGATGTCGCCTCCACAAGGGCACTCGAGAGTTTAAAGCTTCGGTTTCCGATTGTCCATTCTAAGTTGGTCCATTCTGCTGGATGCTGTTTGACTACATTTCTGGCCAGAAGCAACTCTATTGGGATTTGGGCGTGACTGCGACTTTCGGAAAGGGTCAGCTAGCTAATCGAATTATGGCCCTAAGCCGTGAGATTCAGATTTGTGTTGGCATTGGCGGCTGCTTTTCAAAGTGGGTCATTCGAGTTGTATTGTGTTTCGCTTTTCAAAATGGGTTAGCAAACACTTTACAGTCTCAAAGAAGTTGGTTTATATTTTTCTTACAGCCAGCAAGGCGCAGTTAATTAAAGATAAACTCTCTCTCTCTCTCTATATATATAAGCATTAAATTTAAAGTGAAAGAATATAATTAAAAGTCATATATATATGTATATACTTTCATCACGAAATGTCTAACGGGTTGAAAGCCAGATACATTACAAAATCGAATTATTTTTCAAATAAACCATAGACTAATAATTGATTTATATACAAAATGACCGCAGTGTGGCACATCTTATGTCTGGAAGGGTTTTAATCTAGGAACTGTTAGATAGATAACTGTTCTACCTTGTTAGCATTAAAAAAATCGGAGCTACCTATAATTCTTTAAAAAGTGTGATTCATGCGCCAAGAAAGCGATTAAATAACACGTATTACATATAATAAAAATGGTCAATGAAACTGTAGAATTTCAAAAGCCTATTAAGTCACGCGTAAGAGCTAAAAATTTCATAAATGACAGCATTGGACCAAAAATGTACATCATCTGAAGGGGGTTCATTCAACCAACAGACAAAAAAAAAAACAGGTTCCACTCGACCAAAATAGAGGTGGAGTTACGTACGCACATATATGCGTAAATATATACTTTAATATCAACGTGTAGATGTGATTAATGTTTACTTATTTACTTCTTATAAATCTGCATATTTACTTTTTAGACTTATTAACAGAGTTCTAAAACGTACATTCAACCAAATACATTTATATATATTTAGATAGGATAGCACGAGTTATAATCTTAATTGATCGAAATAACTCTGCATGCAATATCATGATCTTATATATCTTCTTACTCTGAACAACCTTTGTCCAAGCATGTGAGTAACCAATTCGTTGGATCGCAGACAAACATGATATACGTGATTGGATCGTATGTCGCTGATCTGTAACACATGGCATTATTCTATGACATAATAAAATAATGAAGTACTGTAAATTAGCGTGCCACTGAAAATGGCAATTTTGCCTTTAGACGCCATTAAACAATTAACCCTCACGACCACATTGCAGCGCAGTCATTGACACCGAGCTAGACGCATGTCTATATCTTTATATATGTCTTGATATGTACCATATATGTTTATAATTAAGGTTGCATAACTACAATCAAGCTGGCGCCCACCAGCTGCCAAGTGATGATACTACAGACAGTTGCCCACTTGGCCACATCTGCGTCCATCCAGCTTGGGTCAACTGCCAAGAGATCCGACATGGATCCTCAATCATTTTTTGGCTGGGATAAATTTGACTGCCGGCCAGTACCTTAGAAATAATTAGCAATCAGGCATAAATTGTGATCATGGATTAGTACCAATTGAAAATGTCGGTCGGATGAAGCTTAACACAACATATTCGAAGGATTATACTCGGAAGAGAATATGTTGAAATCTAATGACACATTTTTTCTTCAGTTCTGAAGCTTATTATGCACGTATGCGCACTAAATGCAGAGATCTTCATCAACCCGAACCTATCAGGGTCAGATCTATCAAGGCATTTGAATTGTACAGCTCAGGTCGACTCACAAATTGTTGCTTGCATTCCTGGATGCATTCGGGAGTTCACACGCTTTATGGTGGCCCGGGCAGAACGGACCGAAAAGGATATACATTTATGGCTTCCTCTTTATTCTCTCGGCCAGCTTTGCTGCGAGTACTTAATATGCAATTATAATTATGCCGCCCTGCGCATTGTCTTCTGGCTCCGCCAGAGGGGTATTCAGAGTTTACCAACCACCACAACTGAAGCCTAATGTGTTCACGACCACGTCCTTTTCGCCAGCGTCGTCCTTTCGAAGCAACTACATATTGTTTTTTGTGTGAAGCCTATCAGGGGGAGGGTTGCTTGTCAGAGTGTCGGAATTTTGAATTTTTTCTCTCGCTGCTTGTGTTGGTGTTCGTGAGAAAAAAAAAACAAATGTAAAATTAATACGGCATAGGAAAAGATATGAGCGAGATACAGAGGACGTTTAGTAAATTAATTACTAATTGTAATTAAGAATATTTCCCTGATAAAAACGACGTTAATTAGGTTCTACATATGCATTTTCAATGCTGGCTAAGTTAAGACGAATCACATAAAAAGGCACTGCGAAACCTTCGCCAGAAATAACAGCCTGAATGTGAGATGAAAAAGGATTTAGTGCAAAAATAAGGCGAAGTAAAACACAACATTGCCGCATTGTGCGCGCGTTAAGTTGTCTCAGTCGGAACTGAGATCCGAGCAAAATAAAAAAAGGGTAAGTTGCCAAATAATAGCACAGAGTAAGATTTGCTACTCCTCAAGAAGACAAATCGTTTCGTCTCCTCCGTTTGATGCTATACGAAAGAAAATATACATAGAAAAATTCACACGGCGTTGTTAAAAGGCACCCTTAACTACCCAGGGGGGCGAAGAGGGTAGAGGGTAGACATTTCTATGCACCCAGGCCAATGCAGTCAGCCCTATTTTCCAGCTGCATTGCCGCGTTTTCTGCTGTTGAAGTGCGTAATTAGTAGCTGTAAATTGGGCGTTGATCACGACAGCATGAGAGTTTACCTGAGCGGAGCCTTATGGGAACTGCTGCGCCAGCGACGTGTGAAAAAACTAATTCTGCATCATGGATGCATCTATGGGCTTTATATCGCAAAAGCATTCAAATATTGATACGATGTCATGACTTCTATTGTGTTCCTTGCAGCTGAAAACATATTTAGGCCTGAGACTTCTTGTTTTTTCAGCACATGGCTTAAATCTCCTCTTTGAGATTTGATTCAATTGGGTTGTATCTGCGTATCAATCAAGAGGACACAAATTTTATCAGGACAAAAAAAAAGGAATACAGATAACACGAACCACTTGAGAAATTGAGAAAAAAAGCAAACGGAAGTCAAAGAAGAAGACAGAAAATATGACAGCATTTACGTACACAAGCAAGCAGAATTTAAACATTTTCCTCTCGTCCCAGAGACACGCACACACACTCACACACGCAAGGAAACTCGAGGCTTATGCCAAAAGAAAAGAATTCGTTCGACAGCCATTGCAATCGGGCGCATCTGCCATCGCGTCTAGACTCGAGCCATGCTCCGATAATAATGCGGCTGACATATGTACGCTTGTTGCACGTGGCACGGCTTTGGGTTCTCTGCAGAGCTGCAGAGCCACATGTCCATTGCGGAGTTTAGTATATGATTTGAATTGCCTTTCAGGTAGAGAAAGAACATTTTTAGTTTGTGTCGAGTTTGCCTGGCTGGTGGATGCTGCTGATTCTGTGCAGCAGCTGTGCTGCTATCTGCATTTGTATCTGCGTGCCACTGGCATAGGAAATTCCTGGTCTGAGCCTCTGTTTTGAATGCCCAACGAAAATGATCGAATGACTCAGTTGAATACATGCACAATAGTCTGTTAACAAGTACACACTCATTGGAAAACCTGTTTGCACACAACTCGTTTGACTGTCAATTGGCATATTTACACTTGGTGCAAGTCGTAAGACTCGTCGTGTCAGAATCATAATCATATGCAGTTGATTGAAGCCGAGCGAGCAATCAATAACAATCAAACATCAAAATCCGACACGCTCATAAATGCTTTAAAATGCATAGCTCATATCCAAAAGACATTTTAAGCCATGTTCGTACAATACGGGGAGAATTAAGAATTATGATAATTACCCTGTATCATAAATAATCCTATGCAAAAGAATTTTAAAAGACCCAACCTAAAAATTCATTCAAGAAGTAACGAAAAAGTAAAAATAGTAAAAAAAAAAAAAAAATATTTTCAAAATTTTCAAAAAAAAGGAAGATGGTAAGAAAAAAATTTTTGTATATAATTATAGCCCGATTAGATCTACAGATGAACTACTTATATTGAACATCTTAAGGAAACTTGTTGAACTCGCCGAATTTGATTATCCAATCAAGAACTTTGTATGCATCCAAAATCTGCGTACTGCGCGTTTAAGGCATTTCGAGCTGACATTGGCAAACATTGCTGTCGCGCGGACATCAACTTTATCAGGCATATTAAATAGAACATTTTAGCTTTTAAATTTTGTGTTGTGTCTTGTTCAGATAAGGGCGCTTGACAGCGTGCCAAATAAATTCAGTTTTATAATCCTCGTGCAACGTCCGCCAAAAGATGTTCATTTAATTTCAACTGCGATTACAATTAGACACGAGCAGTATGTGACTTTTGCAGATTATCGCACAGTTTTGAAAAACACACTTCCCGACAATTTCTGAACGTGGCAGCCAGGTCTATTCGAAGCCAACGAAGCTTGACACTTTTCACTGCTATTGCAGGCGCTTTGAGCCCCATTCTCTGCTCTGATTGTTATTGTTAACGGGAAGCAAGCGATGGACGATACGCGGTGGGCGGTGGGCGGTAGACTATGGGTTTTGGTCCGTGGGGCTTTTAGAAGCAAATCAATTTAATTGTGCGCGAGAGTGTGACAGTTTTGTCGCTGGCTCCCTCCAACAATTTGTTTATTTGGCACAAACAACTTCTGCCACTCGCAACAGATGTTGCCTAAATATATGCTTCGCCTCGCAGGTGAGTCCGACGTGGTTCTGTAAAGCAATCGATAAAGCGACGCGACGTGCAAACAGAGCCGAAAACTATTTACGGGAGGAAGCCCGTCATGTGTGCTCCCAGTTAGCTGGAAAAAAACCCGCTAAGTAATCCACACTGAGAATGGTGACAGGTATGGAACACTCTAAAATTTACACTCTGCACGTGATTGAGTTGCTCGGATCCCCCAAGAAAAAGTACGACATTGGGATATTTAGTTAAAATTCACTTTTAGCAGAGCCTGACAACAATTCTGAGATTTGCATAACGAGCGGAAAATGAATCATGCAACGAACTGAATTTTGGAAAGTTTAACTCAAATTAAACTGTTTTTTTTATTTTTTAACTCGAACACTGACTCAGAGCATATTTACAACTCGATCTATCTCACTGTAACTCACTGTAAATAAAAAGTATAATATTTTTCTAAATATTATTGACTGCAATGGGAAATTAACGATAACTGTCATTTTTATTTATTATACAATTTTGTAGTTTAAAAACATCAAGTGCGTGATGAAAAACTTATGAGTAAATTCTCTATTAAAATGCTCTTACTTATAATCCGCCCAACCACCGATAAATACAGGCACGAGCTGAGTGCAGTCCCAGGCTCCGAAGCAACAGCACATCAACTAAGATAATGAGTGTGTTTGCCAGTTAAAACAATAAAAAGTGAACGACTACTGGATTCCCTGTAAGATTAAGAGTTATCTTCCAAACAATTCAAGCCTATGATGTCTCCAATGTAGACAGTTTATATTTAAGCTTAATAAGCAATAAAGTATCGTTATAATGTAATGTATCGTAAATATAAGATTCTCAGACACATGTTAGAAACATGTCTCAGACGGAACTACACAGCTACAATAACTTCGATAAATCTCTGACACCATCATCATCGTCAACATCATCTTCTGAGTTGGCTGTTGTTAATCGACTGTCTTGCTGTATGAAAGAATTTAACGAAAGTCTTATGTATGCCCGTAACAGAGCCCCATCCCGACTACAACAGCGCCCCACGAGTCCAAACTTACGCCGAAGACGAACACGAAGTTTAGTCCGCGAAAGCCAGCAGCAGCCAGATCCATAAGAATGCAGTTTGGCATAATCGAAAGGCAAGTGAGAAAAGTGGCGTCGCTTTGCCGACAGAAACTGGTTTCCTTCAAGCGATTGCACCAGGCACAAACAGTTGTTGTTTATTCTGTATTTTTGTTGGCCTGATGTTCTTACTTTTTGCCGTGGCTTGTTACCGGTTTTGGAGCGACACTGGCCGGGCTGAAAGCTCTTTGTGTTTCTTGAGTTTCGGCTGTGAATTTTTAGCCCCAACATTTTCTACTCCAATCGTTAAGTTTGTTAAGAGTACGCTTTGCGGCTACACTACTCCGACAGTCAAGACATTTAATTCAAATAGTTGGGGCAGTTGGACCAATGATTCATCAAAAGCTTTATCTTTTAAAAATACTCGAAATTTAAGCTAAACTAAAAAGCGATTTCTGCCCAATTAGGGGTGATTAGAATTCTTGCATCAATAGTCGCTGTTAGTTATTAATATATATCTCTTTCGCCCCAAATATTACAAAGCCATATGCAAATATACAGTTTTAAGTTTGCTCCAGTCGGCCTCAGGCTTATTTTCAAAGCATTACATAAAAACTAAAACAATATTTCTTTCACCGATTTTTAAAAATTCCACCCGCAACCGTGGAAAAGTAGCGGAAATCTGTTGCATGCTAATATTTTGTTTCCCATTGGGTTGGCTTCAAGGTAACTTTCCGAGATTTTTATTAAAATTTATTTTATTGGGAATGTTGGCCAAAGGTTGAATGGAAGAAAGCTTACTTTTCGGCTTTAAGATTCTCCCATATGGGCGAAATCCGTTAATTCCAACTAATGGTTTTGTATTCGATGGAATTTTTAAAATATTTTTAAATAGAAGTGGAGTTCATGATAGGTAGATAAATTTTATTACAACACATGTCACGAGCAAGCCGTATATATAATATATATATATATATATAAACAATGAATTATTCAACTGTCAAATAAAAGTAGAGAAAATGATTATAGGTTCGGAGAAAATAATATTGAGTGGCTGAGAACTGCGACATCTATTGTTAAGGAGACCTTCTCCCTCGCTTGCTACCAGCTAATTTCATTAGTTTATAACTCATTTATTATTATTCAGTGGTTATATTCACAGCATAAATTACAATAAAATCCACTAAAGAAAAGTTTACGTTTCAATATTTATGTTCCGCGCTTAACAATTTCGCATTGGTAAAAAGTATATAAATTATTCGGCGTTGCATAATGATTTGTTTACTTAGATGACCGTCATTCAAAGCCCGAACCAAACAAAAAGCTGCTTTTAGTCACACACGTTTTTTAATGAATCATCTTTATATACGTGCGAAAGATGGCAATACTAGATAATAATAATCTTTTATATATATGTATATTTGTATCTGTAATGAGGCTGCTAATTGCAAGTGTCTTTAATGCCTGATAATTGCCATTTTTCAGATTCATTATATTGAATCGTCATTGGTAAAGCAATACCCATATACTTTCGGAAACTAAACCATGTCAGCCTCTGTATAAGCAATACCCCAGTCAGTTTAGACAGCTGTCAGCTGTATGTCGAAAGAAAAGGAAGCCATATCCACATACATAAGTGCACAAGTATGTGCATACGTGTGTTCAGCGAAGATTCTTAGCGGCCATCTTAGTTCTTGGTACTTACTTCCTGTTCGGTATACAAATACTTTCCAGAGTTAAGATCTAGTATTAGTATGGTAACTAGTATTTCAATGCATATCAGAAACGTCAAAGTTTGCCAGCGAAAAACTTATGAAACACAATCCAAACAAATCACAAAACCTGAACTGAACACCAGCAAAATATATGACTTAAGAATCCAAGAATTGTATGCAAATGATTACATTTCATGCAAAAACTTGTTTTCGGATTGAATCGAAAGTCTTTCAGAGTCGTACCATCCACATGTGTGTGTATGTAACGTAAGCTTTGAAGGTGTTGTCGCGAGTTTACGTAGCTGTTTGTATTATTGGATGACATATTGGCAAAACATACCATTAAAGTATCATGTTTTGTTGGTCTGTTCGGTTTCTATCCAAGCGCAGTTAAATCCAGCAGTAAATAAACTGTTTAGGCTATCATTTGGCACGGTCAACTATTTTTGTTTAGGCCACCAAACCGGTTTCGGGCATTATATAATACTTATGTACCGATTTTTCTTTACGTGTTTCATACATTGATTTTTTACATAGCACTTAACAAATTTCACGGCACCGAAAATGATTGTGAAACAGCACGATTCCGAACCACTAGAACAACGGTTGACCAACCAGTACCAGAAAAACGTAACCCCCCCGACTTGGTATAAAAAGTTACGCGGACATGGGCTCTACGTAGCACCAGTGGACTCTGCAGACTGACGAACTGACGGTCAACGGTTGACGCGTTTTCCAGAGAGGTTTGCTCGATTCGACGGCTCAGATTGGTCTACTGTACTGGCGCGGTACCGACTGGTTCGCAACTCAATTGCCCAGCGCATGGGAAAGAGAGTGAGCGAAAAAGAGAGGGAGAGCACAAAACTGAAAGAGTGTGTTGCTGACAGCTGTTGGCTTTGTACACAGGGCGACTGTGTGCATCTGTGTACACACATGCACACATTCATATATATGTGCGAGCGTGTGTTTGTGCCGTACGCTCTTAGCGCGCTTGTGTGCGTACCATTGTATTATTTACTACCAACAACGACAGTTACCTCGAGACCGAGAGCGACACCGATAAAATTGCGACGCGCTTTGTTCAGCCGTAGATTTTGTGGAGTCAGCCGAAAGACATCGGCCAGCTAAATTCCCAAATGCGCTACCTAGTTCGCGATCACTTACAATTGGTTAATAATGAAGTAGTACAATTTGGTAAAATATTAAAAAACCCATAAGTCTGGCTCGGTATGCGTGAGTTTATCTAACAGCTTATACGAAGTACAGGGATCCAACTGGGTAGTTAGGTTTTCGTATACCGTACCGCTATTTTCCATACATCGACAACCAACCGTTTATATATTCAAAATTTCGAGATATCAAACAAAATTTGCAATATTCAGTCGGTTGATGTTGAAAAAACCATTTTTGAAAATATTACATACAATTTATTCGCGACTCGCGACGGTTTACATAGACTCTTGTAATCACACGGCCATATGCTCTTATGTTTGAAATGTAGGGCATTCAAAACCAGTTGTTAGGTCTGCAGCTGCCAGTTTTGCTTACGAACACATACAGCTATACCTTCGGGTCTGAATAGTTGACACTGGCTGAAAATGACTACGAACCGAAGAGAATGTTAATGATTTAAGAGAAAATAAAAAGAGTGATATTTCACAGACTAACTATTTTTAGGGATCGATGTTAACAAATATTATTATGCAATGGAATGACAGTAGCTAGAAGCTTATTAACCAAGCCAAATTATCAGTAATTGAACTGATCGCGTTGTAATGTTAATGTGCCCAACATGAATTCCACGACAATAATATCGAATGATCGATCGAGCTGACTCCGAACAATGCAATAAGACAAGGTCGTTGCGAAAAGAGAAAAATAGATAAAAAAATTAAAGAGAGACAAATCCATTAAACTGTTGTTGTGTACATGCAATGGAAAGGTCGAAGCCATCTGAGAGAGTACAGAGAGTGACTCATGGCTCTCAGTATTGGAACGTGCGAAAGATTGCAATGCATCGGCTTAAAGATATGTACATATACATATGTATACATATATATATATTTTTATATATGCGTGTGTATATGGGCAGAAATACTCAAAGTAGAGATAGGCTAGGTAGCTGGGTACAGACAGGTAAAAATGTTCCTGCAAATCGTAAAACTATCCAAAGCAACTAATTTTTATTAAAGATTTTAATGGGTATAAAAAGTTCTTAGCAAGAACAATGAATAAATAAAGCCGCTCTCCCCGACTTTCAGTAGCGTTTGCATTATAAACCAAACATCTAGGCAAAAGTTTAGAAAAAGTCGATTGCCATTTGCGTAAAAGCTATCGCCAGCAACGAGCTGAGCTAGTAAAAAGCCAACTTGCTAACCGAACTACATTGCAACTACATAGTTAAATGTACAATGTGCAAAAGCAAACTGGGCGCTCCTAATGCGACCCCGTACACTCCCACAGCCACCCGTTGGATGGACAAAAGATAAGCTACTCTCACAATGCCACGAATGTGAATGGGATTTGCAATGGCCACAAGCTGAGAAATCAATGTCGACGGCTAGACAAAAGCCACATGTTAAACTAATCAGGAATTCAATCAAAATGCACAAATGCAGACCTCGAATTGAACAATATAAAGTTGATAAAAAAAAGTAATAAGCACAATAAAATGCTTTGCATTATATACTTAAAAACTTTGATATTTTCTATGCACCCGTTTATAAAATCACTTTTGTTAACAAAAACTCTTTGTGGCAGTATCTACATATATCTGAAAACGCGAAGAACACTTTTACGAACATAGCTGCAATGGTTAAAAATGCTATTTTTTATAAATTTCTTATAGTGGGCACTTGTTTCTCTTTTTCTGAAATTTAATTATGAAAAAGTTACTAGACTTACCTAGATATGAAAAGTTAACCGTAGAGCTCTGAAAAGAGAGAAAAGAGCGAGAATTAGATTCGTAGAAAACAAAGCAAATACAACTGTTAATACAATACCACTGGGACAATTATAAATATGCTCTTAGATATATGTAACTTAAGAGCTAGACATTGTAGATACTTAAAGCGCGACAATTACAGAAAGTTCTCACAGTCATTAGGGTCGTAAAGCATCGCTGGTCTCGTGTTCACAATTTGTTTTCCATGCATACATATATGTACATGTGTGCATGCATACATGCACATATTCCCCAAGATTAACGGGCAAGCGTGCAGCAGGTTTGTGAGCAGAATGCTGCTTGAGTGCTTCTTGAGACGCACGGAGTCTGAGCAGCAAAGCTTGAGTGCCTTTCAAAGCTCTCTCAGGCTGTTCATGTGGCTCATGCTGTAGAGTTCTTTAACAGCGTAAGCTTGGCTTTTGAGCGCGGTTCAATGAACTTAACACTATTTCAACCAAAGGTGTCAAAAGACACCTTTTCCATTTTAAACTTGAAATTATTTTCCTAGTTGAATAATTTTTTCTTAATTTACTTTTTGATAATTCATTGATTGATTGTTTAAATTAAGTTAGTGGTATCATAATCCTTGACAAAAAAAATAAAAGGAGAATGATTTTAAAAACTGTTTCCTCTCCAAAGACACATTTTGGTTGAAATAGGCATACACAAAACCTTGGTAGAAATAGTGTTAAATCATGAAACGATATGTTAAAATAAAGATATTTCAGTTTTCAGACCCGTTTATTTGCTAGCATATCAATATATAGAATTTATGCATAATGCGAATTTACATTTATATATATTTTTTTTTTTTTTTTGCCAATCTGCCTTCTAATTGGTATTTATCTAGCTCTCAGCTCGTCTGGGGTGGCAAATTCAAGTATCTAACATTTTACACCCATCGCCCAGACAATTAGCTAAGGGTTGCAGAATCCCCGACAATATTCGAAAGCAAATAAAAAACTGCGTTCGCCCGTCAAATTTTCAAGTGCCTGCACTAGTATTTAATGCAATTAAAAACAATTTAGCAGCTTACAGGCAGTTAACGATAGATTGCATAAAAAAACCTTTCGTAGCGCAGACCGGCATTATCTGGCATTTAATTAGGGGCGACACCGAGGCGTGTGAACTAACAGACATCGTGTTTTAAGTGGGCTTTTATCCTGTAAGTGGGACTTGCATCTAAGCCTCTAAGCCACCCCATTACAACGTGCAAATATTCACATCTGCAGCCCAAAATTTTATTATGGCCAGTCATGATTTTGCTTATTTCAATAAACATCGATTTTAATGTTTCAAAATATATAAGCCTATGAACATTTACTTCTGGAAAATGTCAAATGAACACTCGGTAAAAAAGTATATAAGATATGCAAAGTTCTTGTTAGGGAAATATTAATTTAACCTCCAGTGCATACTTTTAGGCACACTCGTTAAATGAGGCACGTCGTAACTAGGCACACATATGTGAGAATGGAAGATTTCGAGCTATTAGTTGTTGTTGTATTAAATAAACATTTCTGCTTAAACGTAATAACTTTAAAATCCTAGCAAGAGAACGGCATTGTTATATAATCAATTTTCGGAGGGATTGTTGATTTTAAATTTTATCCCATTCGATTTTTATACGATGTCACGATTATTACCATCTCTTTAAAAAAAGTAATAGTGCTCGGGCATATTTTCCAAAAATAAATTATGTTAGATTCAGATTTTTAGTCAAAACTTGGTTAATTAAAAAGAGTTTGGGCCGCATATTTTAAATATTATACGAAAACTTTTTAATAGGAAGAATAGGAGTTACGTGTTGGTTGAGGTTTATTTCCAAATACGCAGGTAGAGCCTTGCTAACTCTACTTTAAGGCTCCTGTGGCAAAGAGTATCGTGGAAGTAAACCATAAAATAATAATGAAAATCAATACCGAAATCCTGTTCTTTGAGTAAATATCTTGGGTTTCAACAGCTAGTGTCACCAAAGTATCTTTCATTTAATAAGTAGGTCCAGTTCAATTGAGGGAACTTTAATTTTAAAACGAGCTCGTAGCGGTCAGGTTATCCCCTAGTCGGGAACTCCCGACTAAGGACTCTTGTTGATTTTATAAGTGAGAATAGCACGAGTAAATCAAACCGCTAGCTGTGAATCAATAGTAGGAACTACGAATACTTATGTTGCAAATTCATGATTTTTGGGACATTCAAATTTATGTCACAATCGTCGACTAACGTCTCAATTATGTGGCGCCTTTCGCATCCCTGTCGGGTAAAATACATAACTCGATTCCATTTATTCCATTAAACATTATTTCTTCATACAGTCCGCGGCTGTCTTCAATGCGATTTCCTTCTCTATGTGTATTTTGAAGGGTTTATTTTTAGATTACAAGCTATACAGCTGTTGCGATGTGCTCTCTCTCTTCTAACAATTCATACGGTAAATTAACTTATTCAAATTGAATGATCACTGTTTCGATTAAACCTTGTTTCTCGTACTTCCTGCATTAATTGCATTTAACTAAAATGGATATAAGATTAATGGGCTTATCACCCGTTTCCGTGAAAGCGAATACGACTGTAAAATAGATGTGCACTTTGCCGTTGCAGCCCGTTTCCGACTGCAGTCGTAGTTCCAATAACATTTTCATGGCCCACGTGAATCAATATCATGGAGGCGCGGCAGGGCCCCGAACCGTGGTTACATTGATTGTACTCTTGGCGAGCATGCCGCAAGATAAATGACGGTTATAAAGGTGCCTAAAGTTATTGGCCTAACCCCGACGCCCACGTCGTTCGCCAGCAAGCCTCTACACACACACACACACACACACACACACTCACACACACTCACACACACACACTCACACACACATACACCCACACACCCACACACACACACCCACACACACACATACACACACACACACACTCTATACACACTTGCAGAAGCACACACATAAATTTTCTTACACCCATGTGAGGCACGCCCAGGTCATTTCCTCTACCATCGCCCGGTTTGCTATGAATGTTATTTTTATGCAACTTATTTTTAATCGCACTTAAGGTGCTGCTTTAAAACACATTGCAATTACTATAATAATAAAAGTCTGATGTCAATTGAATTGTTGATGTTTTAATTGGCAGTTGGTCTTTTTGGGTATTCATCGAAAATAACAAACGCTGAAAGAGTATTGAAATAGCAGAGAAAAGAAAAGAGTTTTAAAACCAAGTAATCAAAAAAAATAAATCAAAGGTTTAGCCCAAAAGGAAAACCTCGTAATGATGCAAGTTTCTGTTAGACCTTGAATCAATGATAAGTCGCAAAGGATCTTATGAAGCCCATTGAGATAACTTTCATAGTTCAGAGGCTCTCAACATTATTTTATTATTAATAGAGAAGACAATTTAGGAGGGATAATAATTCTTTAGTAACTAAAACAGTTATTAGGATTATATTGCGACTTAAGACATTTCAGACCCGATAAACAAATATAAGTATAAGTCCTTATTAAGTCCTGTTAAATAGCTAAATTAATGTTCATCTCCTTCTCTGCCTAGGATCTCACATTTTAAATTAAATAAATAATTGGTAGAGCTTGTCAAAATAAGAATAAAAAAAACTATAAAAACTATACATGCTATACTACATAGACCTAAAGATATTTCTTTATTTGATCTTCTAAAATTGAATCGTTGTCTGTAGGGAATAGAATTAAATTAAAAATTTCATTTGGTGTAAGCTATACCACAATTCGTTGCAGGATGCACCTAGCTTTTAAAATTTTTGTAATACTGTTAAATATAAGAAGAAGGGTTAATGAATCGATGCCGATTCTTGAGAAGGGGCAATAAGGGGCAATAAGGACAATACATTAGATACTTTTCTGCATAATAAGGATACACAGGCAATGATACCTTTAGTTCTTCTACAGTTTAAAATAAATTGTTGTATTTTAAATAACATTAATATTTGATTCTTAATTAAGATCTGCGATATGCAACACATTTTCGCACGCCCAGGCCATGAAGTTCTAAAGATTCCCACGGGAAATATGGCTGGCACGCGCGTCGATTCCATTCTATCGTGTACTTCCCCATCTGAAGTCTCGAAACCACAAAAAGCTGTTCTTGGCAGTTGCACTTGCCCCGTGGACACAAACACACACACACACACAAGCGCCTGCCGCAGCGACGTTAAAGGATAATGCGCCACACGGCAGCGCCGTCGAACAATCGTTGGACGCGCCTTTAACTTGGGGTTGTTAGCCCCGTCCAGGATTGGGTGGTGGGTGGGTGGGTGGATGGTGGTGTGTGGTGGGTGTGCCGTGGACGGAAATCATGCAAAAACGTGCCGAGCACGAGTCGAGTCGTGAAGAACTAAAACAAACCTTCGAGCCGTCTCCTGCTAGTTGTCGACTGCTGGTGACAGTTCTTGGTTTTCTTACCCTGCTGGCCCAATTTAACTTCGGACTAGTCCCATTAGTTAACTATTTGCAGCTAACCGACATAAATTCTAGCCCATTAACTGCAACCACCACCAATAAACGGCTAGCTCCAGAGCTAACCAGCTTGTGAGTTGAACTCTGATCAGCTGATAAACAAATATATTCTTCAAAATAATCAACGCTTGTCAATGCCAATAATCTACCAATGGATGGCAGCCTGTTAGATTAGCTGCCGACGAGCCCCTTACTAAAGTATTCGAGTTAGTGTCCAATTCTTCCCTAACAGTCCGATGGGGACTATCAAAGCTTCGCTAGTTGGTTCCCCTTCTAAAACATTAGAAGTAGGTAGTCTTCGCAACTTATTTTTACAGATGCACAGATCAGATGTTGACCAATATCAAATTGACAAGCCCGTGCTTTTGACCACATTTCAACGATGAGGGCTGGGACAACAAGTTAATCTAAATATCTACGGGAACTCACCGAACATTCACAACTATGAGTAGTAGTATAGTAGTAGCTTGCCGGACGGCCTATAAAATTTCCCCCACTGGGGGTGATTTCCCATCACTATCTCTTTATCCTATCTACTTAACACTCTATATAACTAGTATACATTTTTTTACTTTATTAACAACTTCTTTCATTCTTTTTTCCTATTAGTTGTATTTTCTTAAATAATATAGTAAATGTTTTATTTGCAGACAGGAGGTACGAGATTCGAGAAGCGATACGAGCTGGGAAGATGCGTTTCATCCATTGTTTTATGAGGCCCCAATTCTCGAATACTGTTGAACTAATTTTGCGACTTTTAAATTAATTTCTTCTGCTTTAAATTGTGAGAATCTAAGTTTATTTATGCCGTGTGTAAAGTGCTGAATTGTCTTTCAGTTAGCGATGCACCTTCAGGAGCTTAAACGACCTCAATTAAAAACTTGTGCAGGACGCTAGAAAATCTAATTGCCTTTATTAATCGATTGTCTGTCGACTGGCGTTGATTGCGATACTAAGTACAATTTATGTACACCTTATGAGTGCCACAACCACATGCCCCGCCTCCGCATCCAGCAAAGCCCACGACAGTGGGGATGGCCTGATAAAGTTCTGCGAATAGAACACAGGGAACTTGGGTAGCCTTCTCAGAACCCGGCTAAATGAGGGGCTGCGGTTGTCGCTGCGAACGCTTTCATGCTTGGCTGCTCACTTATGACCATAGAGCACAGAGCACAGAGCGTAGAGGCAGTGAGTGCATGTATCTCAAAGATACACGCACACTTAGAGTGCAATGCTACTTTCAATCAGAGCTGTGGTTGACGCTTCAGTGATTGTCGAGCCACTCTTCTGCTTGCTTTACCTGCCAGAAATAGCGTATTATTCGTTTGACTGTGATTTCGAGTGCAGTTTCAGGCCAAAGCACAGAAACTAACAGTTGGGGTAATGTTGTCACGCCTGAAGCGCACAAAAATTAGACATTAAAACAGGGCTGAAATCGCCCTCAAGCCGTTCAAGATTGTCAAAGTTATTCTGTAAACATGTGAAATATACGTTTGATCAGCAAAAATACCTTTATTTAATATTAGCCCTTGTTTAAATCTCATACTAAGTTTAGACTGTAATCTAGCAATGAGATTGCCAAGGACCACAAGTAAATGCTCAACATGCTCTAAAAGTATTTCCAGTATCCATATCTTACGGATTTAAATGGATTTTAATATCTATTTGAAAAATTATTTTAGCTGTTTTAAGTTTTCCACTGAAGGAAAATCGTGAACTAATGACCGGGAATACCAGCTATATGTTTATAAGACTGTTGTTTATAGCCGTAAAAGGACGAAAAGTTAAGATTTTTCCACCCGCAAGTGTAGAAAATTGGAAAAGGCTTGAATGGACATGTTTTGTTTGCCATCCGATCGGGCTTTAAATGAATTTGAGACGTGTTTTACATTTTCGGCACCTCTTCGATTGCAAATAACGGTCGGAGTTTGTATGGGCGAAGTTTCGGAATGATGGACGGGTTTTTTTAAACGGTTTTATATACCAATAATAATGCAATAATGTTTACTGATTGTCAAGGTTTTTAATATTAAATGTATCAACAATGAAAGCTATTTGTGTGCCTGAATTAGCAAATTTTGTTGTTCTTTTGTTTTAATTTAAACACCGTTGGCGTTTTAATTAGCATTTTTGTGTAAATTGGTGCCAATGCATTATTTATCATTTCCGACACGAAGGTCAATGTATCTGAGCGAGTTTTGAGGCTCATTATAGAACAGTCAAGCTTTTAAGTAAGTTTGAAATCGCAACGGATTCAATACCTTATATATATTGCATTAATTTTAATCTTTATAAATATAAATGTTTCTCCTGAGAGAGTGGCTGGCTGACTAATCAGTGATCAGGTGCTCAGCGCACTTTGTTATTTATTATGAAAGGGTTGAACACTAAGACGCGATTTTGGAGAATTCCACCCGCATGTGTGGAACAATTACGAAAATCGCTTGTATGAAACATTTTTGATTATTCGATTGGCCTTAAACTGATTTTCAATGAAAATTGTGGATCATAGATTTATTGGACAGTTTTGAGGTTTGTTCCATTCGAACTTATTTTCCATTCACTACATAAGAACTTAATGAATAATGAATAACTGTTTCAGAGATTTTGGAAATTCCACTCGAAACAGTGGTAAAATGGCGGAAAACGGTTGTAAGAAAGTTTTTTGCTTACGATCCGATCGGATCAAAAGTGTGTGAAAATTTACTTGATTCATTATTAGCAAAATTCCGATTGACTATCTATATTTTCAAATACTAACGGGGTTATAGATAGATGGGTAGTTTTAAATTTTCCAGAGGCGGTAACTGGTAAAATGGTAGTTTTGTTTTAAATTTGAAGCTCAAAACTTGCCACGGGCAAGGCCGGGGAATGCACGCTAATACAATATAAAACACATTTAGTCGAGTTCTGGTTACTTAGATTACAAATATTTTAGAACGAATTGCGAATAACACTATTTATGAATTGACAAGGTTAAGCGCTACTCGCTCGACATAAACCAACCATAAAAGAACGATATTTTCATGAATGACGAAGCGGTTAAAAAACAATCGAACTCATTTGATGACTAACTTTTTGCGCACTCAACAGACTAACTGTACTTTGCATAATCTTAAAATTAAAAATAGCTAAAAGCAGAGAGTTCTTACCATGCAACCTGTACTTGACAGTTAATACGCTAGCAAGATAAAGCTGCGTACATCTGGAGTGGGATCCCGCCCGCGCCCTTACCTAATCAGGTCATGGTAAGCTAGTTGACGTCAATCCCATAACCAGCATCAGACAATGGGAAAGGTCGCGGAATCCCAAACGAACCAGTAAATATTCAGTGGATGCAGTGTACAAAGCAAACGATCGATAATCCCGACCATATGGTAAAAAGTCAGACACACACACACACACAAGTACACAGAGAGAAAATGTGTAACGAAAAGCAAATGCGAAAAAAAGCCAGTTTAAGGTAAACGGAAACGGAGCAGCAGAAAAAGTTTCGTTATTGATGAAACTTACAAGCACATGCAGATGTACGTACACATACATAAGTACATATGTATATGCGTGTGTATGTAAGTTTGCGTGCACACGAAATCGGCAGAAATAAAAGCGCCAACGCAGACCTGCAAAGGAAAATCAATAGTACGGCATTTTTTGGCTGTTGGCTTCTTTTCTTTCACCGAAATGTGTCATGGAGTGGAGCACGAAAAATTGGAGCAGATTTTTGCTTGTGAACGAGAATTTATGGCTATTAATAATTGGCTGTTTAAAAGCCAACTCACCTGTTTTAATGGACTTTGTGACTGCTTCAGCTCGAGCTACCCACTCGTTAATTTGTTTTTGTGTCCGCGTTAAAGTTGAAGTTCACGCTCAAAAATTTTACCAAGCTCAAAATGCTTTAAGAAATTTGAAACATACCGCCGACCTGTCAATGTATATGTGTGTGTGTGTGCTGCTGCTGTTTCTGTAAAATCGTACAATGCAAATACACACACACAGAAAGGCAGGCACAGCTTTAACTCCCGTACAGTTGGGGGGCGATTACACAACACCAACGTAAAACTTCACAGTCCAAAACGGAGTTGAGCGAAAAGGCGCTGCCGATAAATCCCCGGCTGTTTTAATAAATATTTTACTTTATCTTCAACTTCTGCTTTTGCTTGTGGCCGCATTCGCACATTTAATTTAATAATTTGTTAGCTGAAATCGGTTGGCGGAGTTTTACTTTAGTCGAAATGTACTCCAATGACAGCAGCAACAGAAATTCACACATGCATACATAAACGTATGTATGTATGTAAAACACACAACGCTGGCGTCAGCCGCCCTCCACAACGCAACAACTGCGATACGCGAGCGCGCACCAACAACTGAGCAGAAACCGAAACCGAAAACGAAACGGCGAATAAAACACAACGTACCCGACGTCGTCGCTGACACGGGCTTGCTTCGTTTGGGGTGGGAGGGGGGACTGGAGTGCGGGAAGCGCTTTTGCGTTAAGCGCGCTCAGCTGAGCGTTGTTCGAATTTCGAAAGAGCTTTTGACAGCAACTTCTTCGGCATGCAACGGTAGCGGTAACGGTACAATGAGCTGAGCTGTGAATGCCTAGCAAAAATGCAGCTCTGTCTGACGATACTGCTAAGCTTTTTCAAATGTGAAAGCGCCACTTTTAAATAATTTTGAATTTTTTGTTGACTTTTTGAAATTTTGTCGTCTATTCACCAAAAACTATGTAAATATTAAAAACTTGATTGATTACTTCGGCCGCCAAACATCCTCCAAAGCCTCTTCAATGTTGATTATGTCACCCAAACGAACGGGACCTGGCGATAGGGCAAAATAAGGCAGCAACTTTCACAAAAAGCACGTTTTTGTTTTTTAAATCTTACTTACCTTTAACAGCTCTGAGCATTTGATTACGCGGAAACTTCAACAACTCCACACGGACCGCAGTCATAAGGCCACGTGCCCCAACACGACCTAGGACTTTTACGACTCTGGCCGGGGCGGCGGGCGATTCCATGCTCTAGATATTTTACAAAATTCCTTTTATGATATGAAAGCTAGCGCAAAGCTTAATACTAATATATTAGCTTACTATATTGAGAATCACAAATATCGGAATCGGACAGTTTGGATTACCTAATCATTAATGACGAGAGGCTTATTCGAATATTAATATTTATATGGTAAATGCAAGAAACAATATCCTATAATTTAAAACTTTCCCAAGTCTTTCGATTTTAAAATGTTCGACATACAACTTTATGTAAGGTAGTATTTAGAGAATAAAAATTATATATAATATTTGAAGAAAAAGCCTTGATCGGTTTTATGAGAAAACGAAAAATTAAAATATTGTTATTAACATCATCAACATAAAACTTATATTTCATAGAGCTCTTGTAATAGGTCGAAAATAAATAATAAATATATTGTTGAAGGCGTAATTAACCTTTGCTAAATATACATAAAATTATCATGAAATTGTCGATTAATTTAAAGGATTCTTAGGAAAAAAAACCGTGTTGAGTAGATAATGTGGGCCAAGATTGTATTGACGACAGGTTAATTTTCGTCCGGATTTCACTGCTAGAACCAATTAAAACTTAGCCCATGTACTAGAGGAAGATACCGTTAGACTGGGCCGTGATCCTTTTCCTTTGAAGGTTTCAGGAATAATGTCGTTGGAGTCTGGGGTAGATTACGCTCAAATTATCCGATAAAAAAAAGAGTATAGGGCACCTTAAATGTGTCCCAGATAAGTCTTTAATCCTACACAGCTACATTTGAGTTAAGTATGTAAGTTATTGCAATATTTAGCCGTGCACACTTTCGAATTTGCCGCGTAGTGTCAGATCCCTCATAATGGCGGCCAGCTCCTCGTCCTTGTGGGCGCGCATATCATCGATTAGCGATTCCCTGAAGCCGACATCTCTGGCCGGATCTTGGGGCAATTGCTGTTTCTGCTTCTCGAGCTGCAATTGCGGCACCTCCACGCTCAATGTGGCACCAATGCGCTCCACATTCAGGCGCCCCGCCTCTCCAATGCCGATCTGGCTCCAGCTGTCGGTGCCGAACCAAATGGAGAGCGCTTCATTGTAGTCGGTGACATGGGCGCGAAACGGATTGGTGGGACTGCCAAAGCCCAGATGGCTAATGGTGTCTCGCAGCACCTTGGCCAGCTTTGGCACACTCTGGGAATAGAACAGCACGGCGCCCCCGACCAGATGTGCCATGGAGCGGAGGCAGCGGCAAATGTGCTTCTTCAGGGCCGGCTCGAAGTCCATGAAGACGTCGTATTTGCCGCCCACAAGCACAACGGGAAAGGGCAGCAGGTCCAGTGTGCTTATGTCCTGCTTGGCGTGCTTCACACGTTCCAAGGAGCGTCGCTCCACATCCTCGCGGAGCTGCGGCGCTGCCAGCTGCATCAGCCGCTGGGCCGTATCCCGCAGTCCCTTATAGGCGCACTCCACGTCCGCCCAGACGCGCTGCGGCTGGGATAGATCGATCATGATGAAGACGGACAGCTGCTGCAATCCGTGTGTGCGCATGGGCACCTCCAGCAGCTGTTCCGCGTTGTCCAGTGATCCCAGCTCCCACACGTTCAGCACCTGGGCAGATCGGCCGGTGCCCGTGCGGCGACCATAACTGTATTCCAAGGCCATTGTCGGACGCGTCGTGTGCTCCTCCCGGTCGAAAAACTTGTTTATAGCCGTCGATTTGCCCTGCGCACAGTTTCCCACTCAGTTATCGATATCGTGTATCATGATGAACATCGTCCACTCACCACCCCTTTGCTGCCCAGCACGAACAATGTGCGCTCCTTGGGCGCCGTGCTGGCTGCCTCCAATTGGCGCAAGCGCTCCTGCTCCTCCGCCAAGCGTCCGGCGATCTCCTGTATGCTGCCGGCTGCGCCCAAACTAAGTTCGTTGCCTTTTTCGAACATGCTCTGCATTTTCGCATGCAACTTGTATAAGAACTGTGGCCAACGCATGACCCAGGCACAGTTTGTTTGCATTTTCCAAATGTAACCATGGCAGCCGGCCAGTGTTGCCCCTTTTTCCGGGCAATCTGACAAAAAAAAGCGTAAAAGTTAATGCACTCGAAAAAAAATGTGAAATAATAGTGATTTATTCGGGAGTTAGAAAACTTGCAGATGCTGCTGCTGCTGCTTCTACTGATCCGAAGGTACATATAGTACACAAATGGTACATTTGATTGTATAATTGTGTACCACATTTGACTTTATATTTCCTCTTTTCATATAAAAACTAAGGCGAATCATTAAAACATTTTGGTACATTTGTACCACATTTGGCAACGGTGTATGTATATACTGATGTGGATAAATATATACAGAAGTTCGTGTCTAGGGAGCATATTGAGAGCATCTACTACGAAGTATATGCTTTTACAATAGCTCGCTTTTACATCGCTTCGAAAAACTTGGATTCATTGAATTTGTTGCGATGTAAGCAAGAAATGGCGTTATGTTCTATGTTAAACATTCTATGTTCTAAGCTATGTTTTCCTTAGATCGATAGATGGCGCAATTTAACGAACACGTTTGGTAGATACCCAATAACAGAAATATGTTATTATTTCATGTTTGAAATTTATAATTATTACAAATTGGCTGTAGATTTATTAGTTACAACTTGAAAATATTTATGTTGTAATGTGTTTCTCGCTGCCCACTGTATACTTAGCACACTGCTTGTGAACTGCTTGGGTGATACATCTGTCGGAAATAATTGTTCGTACGGTCTTTATGTTGTAGAGAATTTGTGCTCTCCACATTTGCTGTGATGAAAACACTAGATGGCGCCTCAATATAACGGTAATAAATGTTTGTTTTATGCTATGTTTCTTTGGTTCGATAGGTGCTCGATACACTGCTTGTTTCCTGTGAACACATTCACATCTCTGAATCAGGACTATGTTAAATGAGTCGACGTTGTTGTTTCTATGTTTTTTGCTTGTTCTATGTTTTAAAATTAGGTGTGCTATAAACATATTACACTGCTTTGCAGGCACTTTCTCCTACTGAAAGCCAGGTGGCGTAATTTTAATAAAAAGAAGTCGATTTTGGACCTCGAAATGTTATTTGGAAATTGCATGTGGGTGTGCGTGTGTGTGTATAGCTGGATTAGATAGATAAGTAAACAACAGGCACACGAACGCATAAATGCTTGTATCCATACACAAACTTGTGTGTGTGTGCATGGCCGCCGCAAAAAATCTCCATGCACACATGCCAACGTACACCCACACATACATTTAAACGATCTATTGAGAGAGAGTTGAGAGCACTGAGAGTAAGCCAAAGCAGTTTTCTGTAGTGAGAGTGAGATAAAAAACAGCGATGCCGTTCTACCGCACAAATCATATGTATTTCTTACTCTCTTGTTCTCTGAGAAAGTGAGCGAGTCTCGGAAACGAATATAAAACGAAAACGAACGTTTCGAAGAGCGAAAAGCCAGCTGAAGAGCCACGATCAATCCTGAAATATTACGGATTTATATTCTCTTTGCACATATTGTCCCGACAGGTGGTCGGCAATATTACTTATCTCTGTTTGGGCACGGCTCCGTCCGCACGCTCCATCCGGCTGATTCGCTTTTGCTTTTAGTGGCTGCGCAGCATAACCGAGCCAAGCCAAGCCATCAAACATAATTACTTTGCCCCAAGGCATGCGCCAATTGACATTTTGGTGGCAGCCCCGCCGAGTCCGACAAACTCATTAGTTTGAACTTTAAACCGGGCCAGCTCCATCCTAGCCGTCGGCTCCAATTGATAATGAAATTCGTCGGGTTGGCCTTTAGCTGAGACGCTGCACTCAGGACTCCGCCGGTTAAATCGAACCATGCAATCGCCTCTCTCCAAGCGAGTTTGGTTTTTGTTGCACCTCCCTCGCACTTTGTGGCCTGCTTTTATTTGTATGCCCTGCACCCACTTAAAAAGGAGTCGACCCGCAAAACATCTCATGGTTTTTCCATCTGTATAAGATCTTACGTCTTTATAAATGTTTATAATGTCCATTTCAGAATTGCAAACGGGTAATTGGAATGTTAGCCCGAAGTTTACATGTTGCTAAGAGCACAGCCTAGGCTACCGAGCCGGGTACGGGGTATCTTCTAGTCGGTCACCCTTGCTTGCTTACCGTTCTATTCATTCCTGATTACGTGCTCGCGGCCACTTGCTGCAACCTTGCTCCTTTTGGTCCTTTTGGATGCGCCCAAAGGCAATCGATGGCAACAATTTGTGTGCGTCTGCCTTTATATTGGCCTGGCTTATATCCTAGTGCTTATTTATGCTGATTAATCTAACAAATATCTCATTTCTATGATAACTTAACTAGTCGCTACCTGGCTTCTAACTGCTTCCCCGTTCGCTTTCACATGATTTAATGGGTTACACAGAAATCTAAGTTGGAATTCCTTCCTACTGAATCAAGTTTTATTTTATCTCGCCCCAAAGCAAAAGTTCATAGAAGTAGCCTACTTCTTCCGAACATCTCAAGCTGCTCACTTGCATTTCTGCTCTCAGCCCCAGCAAAAAGAAATACTTGCTTAAGAACTTCGGTGTTCTTGACAGATCTTTATATTATATCTGGAACTTTCGTATTATATCTTGAACTCGTATCAAAAGGTCCTCGGGAAAATTCTGTGTGACATCTTATAGTGCTTATATATCATCTGCGGGATATATACGAAAGTGTCGCAAGAGAAATCTGCAAAAATATATAAAAATTATAGGACACTTGAAAATCTTACAGGTACTCAAACCAGGTGATTTCTGTGTTTGATATAATTAAGAGTTTTGGCATTGGATTGGATGCGAATGAAGACTCAAATGGACAACCGCAAAAGGAATCACCTGGCCGAAATATGGATTTGAGGTATAAAGCGTAATAAGTCAAATATAAAAATATATTCACAATTCCTCTTTTGAGTTTTGATTTAATCAGAGGGGTCAACTAATGAGAAAGTAGATGGAAATGTGAATGGAAGTGCGGGCAGGATATTAAACGTCGACCTCGCCACTTGAGGTTTGACTTTTGGATATTGCTCAACGCGCTTCAATCGGGATAATCAATCCCTGCAATGCCCAAAAGTTTTGAATATATGCACACATCATTTATACGCAGCATTTGGGGGCAAGTTTGTGTCACGCCCCGGCGATGGCATGGGAATGGGAAAAGGATGCGCTGACGTCATTTGTCATATGTCAAGAAAAAAAAACAAAGCCCGAAGCTAAGTTGGCATGTGAGAAAAAAGTTGCAAGAAAAATGGCTGACTGTGCACTCGGAACGTGCGTAAGTTAAAGTTTATCGTCCGCGGCTCTACTTCCATTTGTTGAAGGTCCTGTGGATGTTGAATTTTTCATTACAACCTTCTCTGTTCGACAATTAAACAAGAAAGAGGGGCTATCTTCGGCACGCCGAAGATTTAATACCCTTGCAGACCCAAACTTTTCGTAATGCTCATAGCCCGTATCTAAGAAGCACAGGGAAGATAGTTAATGCCGAGTATGCTTAAGATATATTGAAAAATAAAAAAGTTTTCCATACATCAACTTAATTTTCGACAGATCGTTCCTATGGCAGCTATATGATATAGCGGTCCGATGTTGATAGGATTTGGCATATATATGAGAAGCATAGTAAAACTAATAAATGCCGAGTTTGGTCAAGATATCTTGATAAACAAAAAAGTTTTCCATACAACAATTTACTTTTCGACCGATCGTTCCTATGGCAGCTATATGATATAGTGGTCCGATCCAGCTGGTTTTGACATATGAACTGCGTGCAACAGAAAGAGGGACTTCTGCAAAGTTTCATAAAACTGAGAGACTAGTTCGACATGGCTATATCGACTCGGCTGTTGATACTGAATATATATACTTTATGGGTCGGAGATGTCTCCTTCTATGCGTTACAAATTTCACGACAAAATTATAATACCCTCTGCAAGGGTATAAAAAGGGGCATACATCATTTAAAAGGCAACCGAGATTGAACTCTCTCTGTTAAGTAAATATATTAACGCACAATTATTCCTGACCTTGGCCAGACAAGGAAGGAGTGGCAAGCGAAGGAAACATCAAGGACAAATTCGAGCGTCATCAAGGCGAATTCTTGTTAGTCCTGTAATTGTTGCAATCCTTCGAGTTGCTGTCAGAGTTGACACGTTCTTTTGTGGGCGGCAGGTCTGGGCGAAAAGGCCTGCCTGGGGCCCGACTATATGCTAACCGATTTTGATGGGCTGTCAGGAACTAGGACTGGGGACTGGGGACTGGGAATGGGTCTTTTTTTTTTGGGGCGCCAAGTTTGTCTGTCAGCTGCAAGGGGAGATGCATTTTTTGCGACTTGTGAAATTATCGAAATTGTATTATGGAAATTTTATGCAAACCATTTTTGGAGCAGCGCCTGCATTGCTTTTGTTGTTGAAAATTAGTTTTTCAATTTGCCTTTGCTGGCAACAACAGCAACAACAACAACAGCAACAAAAAGCTGCAGGGCGAAGTTTTTGCTTTGTGCAGCAGCCGACCAAGAGAGAGAAACGACAAGGACTCTGCGTAGCCGAACTGGAGGCTCCTCTATATTCGCTGGCCACCACGAACAAGTTATGTGCATATTTCTGGTAGTTTTGCAATTTTCAATATGCAGATTGATTTCCATTCATATTTGTATTCGTATTTTGTGTGCAGCTAAACTTAAGCAGATCGACGTTAAACGGAGAAAGACCCTCTCCACGTGCCACCTTCATAGAAGCAGGCCTATAAGCATCTGCAATTCTTAATTAAAAACCGGAGCACTGCCCAGCGGAGCTATAGATAACACAACGTGGGCAACATCCAGCCAGCCAGCCAGCCAGCCATCCATCCCTCCATCCAAGGAGGTCTAGTTTAATTTATGCCAGGAGCACAGTGCTGCACGTAGTTCTGCTGAGGTGAGGAATTTTAGCCCGTAATGCTCTATGGTAACTGCACGGCACGTAATTGCAATTTCTGTAGAACTCCGTTGACCTCCACTTGACCAGCATTTGATAGGCTTTCGGGTCATGGCCCCCAACTTTGGAACTGGCTATAGACAGTTCGAAATAGTTTTGCCTGTGGGCATGAGGTGGAAAGTTAGGTCAAGAGCTATTAGGTACCTTAATTATTCAAAATTATATGCATTAAATATGTGTACTAAGTAGGGAAGATATTAATTATTCCAAATTCGATTCGCATGCTAGGCTCTAAAAAGTAAGAGATGGAAATAGCCAAAATTCTGGATTTGCCAAAGACACGATCGAGAAGTTAGTCGAGCTCACCAAAGCTTGTCCAGGTTAGATCCCATCGAGCCATTGAAGCAATCGGTCAAAAGAAAAAATATTTGAAAAAGAGACGTGTTTGGTAAATACAAAATAATTATATCGTGCAGTACCACATGCCTGCAATGGTAGTCAATTTTCGGAACGTATTCTCATGTCACAATCGGATCCAATGCGAAAAAACAATAAGGTTAAGGTAAGGATAAGGATAAGGATACGTCTATCAGTCTATATACGCAATTTATGGCCAACATTAACCCACGCATGAGAAAAAGTATCTCTAATCTGACACACCAAGGAATATGCTTTATGGGATCATGAAAAAAACGCAGTGTGAAAAAATGCCTTTTTTTCAGTTTTGTCTGCCCAGAATATAAGTGTAAAGAGCTGTCAAAGCAGCCTTTAAGATATTAATGTTCCTGATAAACATGAATAACGAAGTCGAACAAGCTACTTTTTATGCCCTGAACCCATTAGAAATGGGTAAAAAGGGTAAAATGTATTTGTTTGTACATTTGTTTAGAATTAGCTTGGGCTTTAGAGAGCTTAGAGAAATTATAATTTTTTAACTAATATTTCTTAGACATTTAAAATGAAAGGCTTTAATATTTTAAGCATATGCATGTTATCTAAGTATGCTGAACATAGCTCATTAAATTTGCATGCAATTGTTTGCTTTTTTTGAGCCTTAGCAAGCGACCTAAAGGTTGCCTTGGTGGATGATCCTTTAAGGACAGCAGTCCATCAGCTACATGGCCCATCCTTCTGCCCACCCCTCCCCATTATATAGGCAAGAAGGGTTTGCAGAAGAAAAAAAAGAGACGGGAAGTCCACCCCATTGATCGCCCAAGCCGGGAACTCAGATAAAGAAAAGCCAAATCGAATAATTATAAAACTTAATAAGTAATATTAAGCATGTAAATCCCATTATTGTAAAGCTAGGCTAAGATAAATAGATTAGCTAATTAAAAGAGAGAAAAAAAAGAGAAATAGAATCTTTTTTTTGTGTTAACATGAGCTTTCGATACGATTTTGGGAGATTCCAAAAGCAGTTGCTGGTCCCATCTGGATTCTGCCAGTCCTCGTCGATTTAAAATGCTTGAAGCATTGTTTTAGATCTTTTTGCTTTGATTTGAATTAAATCGTGCTGCTTAAGGCGGCTGATGGCAATGTGGCACATAAATTATGCCTTGTTTGCAGCAATTTGATTGGAGGCTTCTCGAAAGTTCACTGTGAGACTTTTCACTTAGTTTCGACCAAGTAAATAGGCAAACTGCAAAAGGGACTTCAACTTTTGACTAAGCAGTGCCCCCTTCCCCCTTTCCCACTCCTAATGCAGCTGGCAATTTTTTTTTTTTGCTCTTTCTTGGCCAAGTCCTGGCTCGACCGACTCCAACTTGTATGCGTTCACGCTTGGCAGCCAATTCAAGTCGTGTCACTTTGTTGAGTTTGTGTTGAGAGTTCGTTGGTTGAGCTACCGACTCTCCATCTCTCTCCCTCTCTCTCTCTCTCTCCTTCTCTCTCTCTCTCTCGCGCGCGCTCTCTTTGCCATTTGAAGCTTCTCGTAATTCAAATGTCAGTCATTCAGTAAGTCAGTCAGTCAGACGGCAAAGTTCTTGCCAAGCTTACACCACTTGAGCTTGGCAGATGCAGCCCCCCCCCTCCCCCCGCATGCATCCTCTGGTTAGCCTCCTGCCATCATGTTTCACGTGGGCAGGTGTTGTCCCATTTTCCGTGGCTTCCCTTTGAACTTAGCAGGATAAAACATTCGTGCCTTGCGTGAAGCTGTATTATGTTTATATACTTATAATAAGAAACATATTTGGGTTAAATATTATTATTATTATTATATTCTCTTTTAACATTATTATTATTTTTATTTAAAATCTGCTCGCTTTTTGGGCATTTCCAGACTAGTTATCCATAGGCTTTTTATTTAGAGCCGCATAACAAAATATTTCTGTGCCCATTTGTTGTCTTTGATTGAAGGTTTGTTTTGCTGAAGATATGAAATTAATTTGTCTAATATAGTAAACGTAGTTGAACTCAGCATATTGAGGCGAATTTTCTGCTAGCATTTCAATTGCGTTGCTTTCAATTCTTGGCTAAATATCGAGTTTTCATTTGGCCCCACAATTTTTTAAAGCTCGTGCGCTTAATTAGCCACAGCTGCAGCCTAGGAAGCTAGGTAAATCTAATTAGCAGATAATTTTGTAGCAATAGCAAAACCAAAACAGAACCAACTTTCGGCTATGCACTTGCACTTGCCCCTAATCCCGGCCAGATGTAGGCGCGCCGGGATGCATTGATGATGCGGATGATGCGGGGCAAGCCGTCTGCACGAGTAACAAATCAAACGAGTTGCTTTTCTAAATTACATTTGAATTATCTTCAACCCAGCTACGTCCCTTCCTCTCTCGCTCTCCCTCCCCCTCCTTCTCTCTCTCTCATTCATTCATGTTGTGGGGCCCTTTTTGTGGCACTTCTGGCTGATGGCTAACATCCTTAAACAGAGTAACAACAATGGCAAGGACCTGGCATGCAAAGTGGATCAAACAGCCAAAGTTAATAAACACTTTGCTCGTTGTTTCTCCTTTGAACACACGCCCGTTGTTGCCCTTTGGCCTCGCTCCGTTTCAGCAGTGTCCATTGCAATTTGGGTTTTGTTGCACAGTGAAATTGAATGCAAATAGAAAAACACACACACACACGCACAGCACTTAAATTTACGCGTTTTCCGTTTCAATTAAAACAATTTCAATTCTCATGAGCCCCAGCGCCCCCCATTCGCCCCTTCGCCCCATCGAGCCCCATTAAGTAGGCAACGCTTTTGTGCTTTGTGTGCCCTGCTTTTTAGCGCATGCAAATGGACTGTTTTGTTGATTGTACCACAGAATGGCTAATTATTTATAGCTTCTGTCATAGACAGTCATAGACAACCATGACCGACTGATCGGCCGGGTAACTTCCAAAGATCCACTTAAATCATTTCATGAATAAATGTGTACGACAGCTTACGCTAAGTACAACTCTTTTCAATAAATAAATAAATAAATATCTAATAAAATCTAAATAAATGACAATAGATTGTATCAAGTTTTCTCCACTGAATATGCTACCCTGCTCCTAATAAAATATTTGCTCTTAGGTTACCCTCGGGAAATAGCTGACCACGCCCAGCTATGAGTAGGAGGATAGCTTGCCGGATAGGCTAACAAATTTTCCCCGTTTCCTATTACTATATCTTTACTCTATATATTTAGTACTAGGGTATGTTCTGGGTATATTCTATACTCTATATATTTAGTACTAGGGTATATTCCGCGCATATTCCGGCCTTGCCCGTGGAAGATTTGTGCTTAACATCTATGTTTTTCATCCAGTTTCTGAGCGTGAAAACTTAAGGTCTACCCGTGGTGTCTTGAACGTTCATCGAATATTGTGTGGAAATCATGAAGCCGAAACTTTTGTTCTTAAATTTTGACCGGCACTTGCCGAAATTCTCACAAAGATCGTTGACAATGAGTTTAAAGCCGATCGGATGGTAAACAAAGAAGTTTCCTTTGTATGTAACAGGCAGAAGGAAACATCTTCAACCTCATAAAGTGTATATGTTCTTGATCAGCATCAATAATCGAGACAATCTCGCACGATTAAATCTAATGCTTAAAAGTGTATCAAGATCGATTAAGAAACATGGAAGTTATTATAAAGTTATTATATAACCGACCGAGCCCGGGACTTAATAGTTCCATTATGATCCTCATATGAGTATATGCAACATCTTATCAACATCGGGCCACTATATCAAATAGCTTCCATAAGAAAGATCGGATAAATATTAGGAATATCAATAATTAACAATAAATATTGATTATGGGGTCTGTGACTTTGGAGCTGTAACCGTGTTTATCCGTAATCGACTTGCTACATTTTTTGGCTTTGGCTCTTAAGCTGTTATTTATAAAGTTGGGTGTGGCTAGTCTCTGGCATCAAAATACGTTCAAACGGACAGTCGGACAGTCGGACCTCGGACCGAAACGAACAGAGTATGAAAATAACATCACGCGCCGCTGTGGCCCCGTAATGTGTCAAATGTGAATCGAGCAGGAAATCGCCGGACGAACAGCATGTCGCGCATTTAACGGAAATATTGAACTTCCACACTGGAAAGGAAGGCCAACCCGTAAGTCTATGGCTCTGACGGGGGTTCAGTGGGTCGAAGGGGGGAGGGCAAGAGAACGGGATGCCTGTACGCATGCGGAAGGGCTTGTCGATTCGCTGTGGCGACGTGCAAAAAACACTTGCACACATCCTTCTCTGACATTTGAGCGACGTTCAAATATACGGGAAATGAATTTTATGCTGAGGTGCTAACCAACACAAAAACAAATTTAGCCACAGCGCACATATATGTATATATATATATATAAAAAGGAAGTCTTAGTCTTAGTGCTCCGAATACAGATGAAGTTAAAATAAATATCTATAAAAACAAATAAGAGTGCCCGACTAGGGGATACCCTGAACCTTTTTCTATCGACGCCATATATACCTAAACTTTTTTTTTTTAATTGTACCCTTTGCCGGTGTCGAACTCGCAACCAAGCGACCAATCTATTTGCCATCGCCTCATGCCTCTCAGCCACACCAAGATTTGATCTCCCTTGAGAAGAACTCTCTATATACAGCACACAATGTTTTACATTCACAAATGCAATTCTATTTATTAAATATGAATGTATGTGTGTGTTCTGTAAGTTCTTACAATTCGCAAATGCTGTCCCAGGCTGGCCAAAATAACTACAAGTTTGACTGATTGACTGACTGACTGATTGGTGATTGTAACCTTGTGAGGTGAAGCTGCACGCTAAACCTCTTTTAGAAATTCCACCCGCAATTGTGGAAAAAACGCGAAAAACAGTTGCATGACATATTTTTTCGTTGTTTATTATCCGATCGGCCTCCAAATTCATTTTTAAAGATCTGTGTTCGAATTCATTTGAAAGGGGTTTCACACTTTTCGGAAAATCCAAGGAAAATAGGGGGGTAAATTTTCGCAAAATCTAAATAAAAAATGCGATTCACATACTTTTGGGGAAAAACTTACCGAATTTGAAAATTTCTTTCGCAACTATGGAAAATTGGTGTAACACGTTTGTTGAGAGTTTTATTTACAATCGAATCGTCTTAAAAATCATTTCCAAACACGTTTGGGAAAATTCATTTGATACGTTTTTCACAATTTTCGGAGAACTAACATCTTTTGTATGATAAATGCGAGTAAAAGGTTGAATGAACGAAAGTTTATATTGCGATTTTAAGATTCGCACCAAAAGACAAACATGAGCGGAGACCCAGCAATTTTTCTTTATTCAACTTATTCTTAAAATAAAACTTTAGACGTTGAGTTCCAGATAGTTTGGGTATATTCAAATTGCTTGCAGGCGGGATAGGGGCGAATAAGTTATATCTAAAATTCGAAAATATTTATATATATATTTATATATATATTCAATTGCTTGCCATCCAAGGCAAGGAAGCAACAAATTTGCGTGCATTGTTTGCGCGTTGCTGGCATTTTATGCCAATAAATTACCAATATGCACGGAGGCAAAACTTTTGTTGCATAAAACTCAGGTGGAATCAGGGGGCGGGGTCTGTGCGAAACTGACAAACTGCGCGCACACACACACACTTACAAGCATTTATTTTTATTTTTTTTAATTTTTACGCCGTAACCGAAAAGTCGAACTACGAAAAAGTCAGAGACATGACACACAACCAACGCGAGGAGTCAGACAACAACACGTTTGTGTGGGAGTCTGTATCTGTGTGCCATGTGCGGTGTGTGTGTGTGTGTGTGTTGTGCATTGGCTGACGCCAAAGAAATTTGGCGTCACTTTTATACGCAACGAGCGAGGAAAATAGGTAAGGCGCGGGCAGAAGTGGGGCCAATGCCGCAGACGAGCGGCAACAATGGCAAACAAAAATCCGGAAAAAATAGCAAATCGTAGAAAAACTCATACAATGGCAAGGGGGAACTCTCACGCAGACGTACTCCAAACCGAACTGTGGCCGGGGGCAAGGGCAGCTAATGTGGCATTCGGCAGGCTGAAGGCGGGAGGCAGGCAGAGGCAGAGTCAAAGAGAAGCTTACAGGCAAAGCTACAAATGGACCACGACTTCGACCAGGATGCAAAAGTGCTCCTGGCTGCTAATTGCAGGCAAACTTGACTGGAGATCGAGTGCGGATGCCAGAAGATCGCTTCACGTTTTCAACCAACGGTGTCAAAAGACAACTTTTTAATTTTTAACTTGAAATTAGTTTCTAAATTTATTAATTTTTTTCTAAATTCACTTTTTAACAATTCATTAAATGATTGCTCAATTAATTTAGTATTAGCATAATCCTCGACAAACAAAAATTAAAAGAGAATAATTTTGAAAACTTTTTCCCTTCTTATTAGCTCAGGTGTCAAGAGACACCTTTTGGTTGAAATAAATATACACAAAACCTTGCTAGAAATAGTGTTAAAGATAGGGTATGCTGATAATATACTTTGGAATATAGTATACTTGTATGTTATCCAGACAATTTGGATTGTCAATTCAATTTTAAAAGTTCAGTCTGTATTACAGTATAAGTTATTATGAGCCAAGTTATTGGCAACAAACAGCGCACAATTATTTGGCCTGCTCGTTCCACTTGCCCCTCTGCCAATAAGTAGTTCATCAATTCTTAATTGTATCTCAAAGTCAGGTGAGCGCATTCGAAATTCGGCCAATTTGTTTAAGGACCTGCGCCTGCCAAGCCATATCTAGAGCTGCAAAAAAATGCACACGGATGTTTGCCCTAAGCTCAAGTAGCTAACATTCACATGCGCACCTGCATATATATATATATATATGGTGCATATATTTGGCAGGCAGGTAAATATGGCTGTCGCAGCAGAGATAAGCCAAGCACCGCCATCGCCATTTTTGCCATCGCATGTGAAAGTGTACCTTGTCTACCTGCCCCTGCCCTGCCCCGTGTGCAACCCGAGTTTTGCATTTGATATTTTTGGCGGAGCAGACATATGGACAAGCAGCGCATGCAAACAGAAGCCAAGACAAATATTATTGAAAACCAAAATTTAAAGGTAAACACAGCTGCGATTGCGAGCTCCGAGCTCAGCTCTGTTTACGCGCTCCGCCAAGCGAACCGAACCGAACCGATTTTGTGACAATATTTCAAGCTCCAGTGACAAATTTTGAAGCCAAAGCCAACAGCGTCTTTTGCCGCCCATCTTTCTCCACGTGGCATTATCAGCTCGGTGGCATCGGCCCAAGCTCAGTCGAGGCTGCAATTAAGCATTCCATTTTTACGACCAGAAGTCGACGCGTTCCCGGTAATTTACTGAGTGTCGCAGAGTCTGTGCCCATCATTTAGGCGGAGTCAAAGCAACAGTTGCCGGGCCGAAAAGCAAAAGAGGGACAGCATACTTATGAGCTGGTCCAAAGTGCAGCGACAGCGGAAGTGAAAATGTTCCAGTTCTAGGTGAAAGCCAAATTTATTTGATGCCCAAACTCAAATGCCGTTCAACGTGCCAAAGAGGACGACGGCAGCTGACTAAAACAATGCCTGACACATATTATCTTTAGTTCCAAATGGCATCTGATTGTAATAAAACAAGTAAGAGTGCTCTAATCGGGTGTGCCCAACTAGGGGATACCCTCAACCTCAACTTCAATAGCTTTTAAATGAAAGATGCCGGAGCTTAATAGACTTAAATGGAAGCTACAAATCCAATTTGGTGTCCCTAGCGCTTACAACCTATGAGATTTGCTCTAAAACAGATTTTCAATATCGATTTTTATCGATTGCTTCCAAACTGAGCCAGTTATCGACTAAGGGATACCCTCAACCTTCTTCTAACAGTTTCTTCAATAACTTCAATAGCTTTTAAATGAAAGATGTCTGATCTAAATATACTAATATAGAAGCTACAAACCAAATTTGGTGTCCCTAGCTCTTACAACCTAAGAGATTTGCTCTAAAACAGAGTTTTTTAATATCGATTTTTATCGATTGTTTGGAAACTAGGAAAGTTATCGTTTGTCGTACTGTGCGGGCTCTGGGAAGATCTACGTTCAAAACTTTTTCAGACAGACTGACAGACAGACGGACAGACGGACAGACGCACATCATAATAACGACTCGGCTATTGATATTGAGAATATATGCACTTAATGGGGTCGCAGATGCAACCCTTCTTTCTCTTACACAAAATGGCTTCGGGGTATAAACGAATAAAAGATAAATTTAGAAGAATTATTGGCTGAAAAAAATATTAAAAACTTATCTGGTACAATAATAAACTATAATGTTAAATTGCAGTAGCAGTAACTATATCCTCTTGTTTATAATTTGGTACCATCTTAAATATGGACTTGTTTGTTTAGATTATGGAATCATCCTTCTGGCCACATGACTAGGATTTATGTATTTCATTTTTTACCCATTTTTTTGACATTTATTCTAATTATTCTTTGATCAGGAATCAGGACAGATTTGCACATAATTGAAAAGAAATAGGAGTACGTGCAAAAGATTTGAAATGCGACCAATATATAGAATGCACATGAGTAGCAAAATAAAATAAAGGATAAATAAAAAAAAGGATTATAAATGCAACTGCATTAAATTCTAAGGTTGGGTATTCGTTGAATTGGAATTAAAAATTGTTGACAATTTATCGAATCGAATTTTGAACAGAACTTCGTAATAATCGTAATAGTATAAATAATAAATAATAATAAATAAATAATAATGTCATGAAAAACCGCAAAGAGTAAAAAAAAAGTTAATTAAATTTAAATAAATACTAGGTATAAATATTTTATAAGCCCATCGTTTCCCCGTTTAATACATAGCAAGATCTGATCTGACTTGATGAAAAGTGACAAATATTAATCCAGACTAAGGGAATAATTTGCCGAAAAGATCCTTTTCAGATTTCGTTTTTCAGCTGCGCATTGTGATATGAGTTCTTCCGGAAAATCCATTGTTTTTCTTGAGCTTTATGCCGCGTCCAAAAACAAGAGCCAAAAGCCGAGCACTTGAATAGTGCAAAATGTGTCCTGAAGTGCAAATATTTAATTGCTAGCAAACGCCAGCGGCGAGACAATTGGCGCCTCTGTGCATTGCATTTCTTGCTAAGGAACTAAAGGGGATTTTGTGGGTCATAATTATGGAGAACACGACCCTGGCAAGCAATTAAAAAGCTGTGCAATTAGCTTGTTGCCTTAAATATTTAAAATATAACACACATTTCCATAAAAACAATAAATAAGTTGTTTCTAGAATGGAAGACTTATAGCTGCCAGTTAATCTGGGCTTAATGTTTTAACTTGAATCTCTGTTCTTCAAATTTATTTTCAATACAGATTTGCCATCAATTATCTCACAATCCCAGAAAGTGTTCTAGAAATAAACGAAGAAAGTGGCAACTGAAACGGAACTTTTATGATATTTTTTAAGTATTTGCAACATTTTCAAGCTTTGAATGAGATATTAATTAGATTCTATGCCTGATTTAAGATCAAAATAAAGCTGTAATATACTGCAATTATACCTCTAACATCTCAGCAGGTGTAGTTGCAGTCAGCTGATTGATAACTGCAACTGCAACTGTAGCCAATGTTAATGCATTTATCAGTTGCAATTGCAGCCGTCTATTTTCGGGCTAAAACAAACTCTTTACAGTTGCCGTTTAAAACTGTTAACACATGTAACATTACATGACGAACAACTCTTAAGCCAAATCTCTGGCATCTCCTTAACAGTCAAGAGCAAATACTGTTAACTCGCGACAATGTAAGCTAATGTTAGTGTTAACACACGTAGGGGAAATGCAGGCGCAGTTGCTGTTCTCTTTTGCTGTTAGCGGCGACATAAGAGAAATGTGTTAGAAAGGACTGTAAGGACTCTATTTAAGCATAATTGAAGCATTAAGAGAATGTTTTTTCAGGCGGCAATGTAACCAAGGCTGTTATTAAGTATGTTTGTAATTTTTATTTAATATTTGCATTAAAGCACACAAATAAAATTATTTCGCATTGTGAAAAAATTAAAAACCAATAAATAAATAAAAGAAATGTTGATACTTCTACCGCATGATATATAATATAGCTATCCTAAATCGGTGAAACAGGACCCCATTCAATGAAAATATATTGTTTTAAGATAAGGTTTGAAAATGATTGCAACATGATCTTTTCCCATAAACGAAAAAGTGGGAGCTTTTTCCATGAATTTCCCATAGGCAAAAAGGCTTTGCAGAAGATGGCGACGGAGACTTTCCATCGATCTCCCAATCTCGGTACTTGAATAGATCTAAGTAAAAATCGAATAATTAAAGCGACGTATAAGACTTAATAATTAATGTTTAGTATGTTAATTCCCTCAATATGCAGCTATGTTAAGATGGTAAAGAATAGTATCAACAAATAAGCTAATCAAAAATAAATGAAAAAATATATAAAAATGGGTCGCCATAAATCTTAACCCATTTCAATAGAGAGGTAATAGAAATGGCAACAATTATAACGCAAAAGTCAAACTTTTACCTTGTTAAAAAAATAAAAAATAATTGACATTTTTCACAAGTATTTGACTTAAGAATTTGGAGAAAGTAACAAATGCCTTTTGACCTATTAGCACCAGATTCTTACACTCACTTCTCGTCGGATATATATATAATATACATTAACTAGAAGGACTATCTAACGATTAATGCAATTAATTAGCTATTAAACTGCTCAGACTACGATTGCGGTCAATGATTTATTTGAATAACACCTCACATTGATGTTTTCTCATTAAATTAAAAACTGCTCTTTATTCTTAATTCAGTTGCCCAAAATACTTAAAATACGCTCAGACATGTAAGGAGGCAGCCCCCGTTTGCCAGCAGCTGCATGCAACCAATTTAATTAATCTGCACAAAATATGCAAGACAGCAAAAGTTTGCCAGCCCACACTCACGACCACGCCCACGCCCACACATGGCAGGGAATTGCCACAGTTATAATGCTTGACACAAAAAGCGTCAGTTGGCGCCTAAAAGCAGGCAACGGCAAAAGGCGAAGCAGCAGCAGCAGCGGCAATAAGATTACTTAATTGATTTAAATTTGCTTGTCTAGTGGGAGTTGATGATGTTGCACAGTGCCGCATGCCGCATGCGATAATGAAGTTGTTGACAAGCTCTTGGGCAAAAGAAAATGCAAACAACAGCAAAAACCAACAACAACAACAACAACAAGGCGGCAACTGCGACGTCAACGGAGAAGTGCAAGTAATTGAAAAGCAGCAAAAGCAGAAGCAACAGCTGCAACAGCAACAACAGTAAACAAAAAAAAGGCGGCGGCAGCAGCAAACAGCCTCAAGTAGTTGACGGTTGTTGCAGCTGCAGCTGCTGCAGCTTCACAAAGACGAGGGATTTCGGGCTGGGGCAACGTGTCGTATGCGTTATGCCTGGTATATTTGAATTATAATTATAATTAATGGCATGACGCGCCAAGTTATTCAATTTGTCAGCATACGCCTTAGCCGAGTCAAATCGGCATACGAATTCCAATCCGTATCCGTATCCTTGTCGCCGTCAACTGACCCCAATGGTGTCCTTGCTCTCTCTCTCTTTTTGCGGCTTCTTGTTATTGCGAGCCCAATGCGCCACACGTCAGTTGGTTGCCCGCTCGTTAGCGTTAGCTGACCGGCAACAAATCCAATATCAGGAGCAGCAAGGACATCATCTAGGCACGGACATGGAAGGCAAAGAGTGGTAGCTTAGCCATGCCCAGCAGCCCTGCGACGATGTCGAATTTTCTGACTCCTTTGTGTATGTGACCTGCATGCTGCGTTGGGCTCCAAAGTTTCGACTTCCATTTGCCCAGTTGTAAATTTTCGACGGACCAGAAAAAAAAAGCAACTACAAAACTGAGTGTGGTAGGAACGTGTCCAGCTATGCCTGCAATCATTAATGCAAAACAATTGCCCAAGGACTCTGTATGAAGATCACGAGTGCAGCCAGCCGGGAACAGGAGAACATAATTGTATAACAATTACCATAAATATCTTAGGCTCAATCTGTTAGATCTGTATCTATAGTAAAAATATTAATAAATAATAATATTAAATAAATATAAGCTTTAAACTCGAAATATATAATCGCGTAAAGCTTTGAAATATTTTGGACCCCCGCCTTTCACAACTCCCTTTTTAGTGTATTGGAAGAACATATCCGTAATCTTTAAAAATAAACAGAAACTAACCTTTGTTCACATTGTAGCTTCCTTTTACATATTCATACACAGAGAGAAAAACGACGGGCTTATGACAAGACTTTTCGTACTTGATTCTATACCAAAAAATTCGTAACGTTTTGAGCCCGAACTCGAGCTCAAAATTCTTGAGTTAAGTATAATTCGTACTTGATTCATTCATCATTTAAGCTCTAAAAGGTCTAAGAATAAGTATTAATATTCTTGCATCAAGTACAAAAAAGTTATTTTAAACAGTATATGTACCTAATACAAGTTTAAAAAAATCAAGAAGAATAAAAGTTTATTCAAGTTTCAAGTTTTTTTCTTTCTGTGTACATTAGCTGGTAATTCCCGACATTACCCGGTCCAAGTTATTTTCTTCAAATTTAAAATATCAGTTTTCCAACTATTTTCCGCGTTTTGTAAACAAAATTATAGAATACCTAAAAGTTAGATTGAATATCATCGAATAAGAACCAAAGAATGAAATCAACTTTAAAATTCCACTTTAAAGATCCTACGGATTGTATATATAGAGATAAAGATACAGATCGATTGATGGGCATTTAACGACAGGGCTTATTCTTTTCCCAAAATTCGGTATTTTAAAATTAGTTTTTCTCAATTTTTTGATCGGGAAGGGGCTGGCGGAAAAAGGTATCTAAATAGTGATATGTATTTAGGTCCAATAACTTTTCAAGCTATGCATAAAAACCAAAGCTCCAAATTTATTTTTATCGATATTTTCGAAATGTAGATATATATATATACTCCCTTGCCTTGCCGTGGCACGTATAAAATAAATGATCTCAAAAAGCTTTAAAAATTATTTTGAAACTGATCGGACGGTAAACAAACAACTTCCATAAAAACGTTTTTCGCGTTTTTTCCACACTTGCGGGTGGAATATGCCAAATCAATGCAACACGTATTCATTAAGTCCTTATGTAGACCTTTGAAAATAAGTTTGAAGCAAATTGGAAATTGAAAAAAATCTTTGAAACAACCAGGCGACAAATATAGGGTAAAATTCCATCCTTTAATTTGATGTTCTGGCCGACACACAGCTTCCACGCCATATGCTTTAGGCTCTAGAGGAAAAAATAACAAAATGAATGTGGCCAACAAAAGCTGAGCCCGGCTATAAACTTGTGGTTGGGTGTCTGTTAGGGCTGCTGTCGACAGTTTCCTTTGTAGGTGTGTCAAACGACAAGCGAATTTTGTATTTTCGATTTCCGCTAGCAAGACCAGATGGATGAGGGCATCACAATATGGGGTCATCAAAATACGGTTTGCATCGGATGGGAAATTCAGGTAAGAGATTTTTTACAAATTTAGTTAGGAATTTAAATTAATACGTGATTTTATGCGATTTGGGAAATTCCACCGGCAGCTGTGGAAACTTAGCGGAAACCGGCTATTTTTTTTGTTTACCATCCAAATGGCTTCAATTTCACCTTTAGAGATTTGATTATTATTATGTTTTGGTTCCAAGATTCTCACCATAATACTAACATCGGCCAACGTATGGTACTTTATTCGATCGACCTTAACCATACTTTTATATAGAAGGGGAGTTCAATATAGTACGCGCAGAATTAAATATTACATGGGTGCAAAAGTAATATTTTAAATTATAGGCACAAAAAAAGTGTTTAAATATGTATTTAAAAGACTCTCGCATAGATGTGGTGGAAAGTGATCCAGAGATCCGATGTCAAGAATATATATGTATTTAAAGTTGAGCAAAACACGAAATGCATTGAACTATTCGTTTTCAATTTAATTTATTTTTATTAAAAATGTAAATTCAGAAAATGCGGAATACCATAGTTTTGTAGACCATTGACCTGTTCTTGAATCGTTTCTTATACGGATGCACAAATAATTTTCTCACTGTTTACATTTTCCGATGATTTAATTTGATTTGCTTATTATTCCTCCTTTTTGTAGCTTGGTTTTGGATTACAGAACATTTTACATTATGCGTATACATATAATGGATTATAATATTTATATATGGGATTGTGGTTTCTTGTGCACGAATTTGCAATTATAAAACAAAACCAAGCATCTATTGATAGCAATATACATATACATATATATGGTGTTATACTTATTTATCTTTTACAACTGAATCGCAAGCACATTGAGCGTAGCACATTGTGGGAAACATTTTTGTATATTCTTGTGTAAAAAGCAAGCGCTGAATTGGATAAATCCGATGGTTTGCTTTCGGAGACAGGGGATGACGGATATACATTATATTTTTCACAACAATCAATTTTGGCTAATACTTAATAAGCCCCAAAAATGTGACTCGACTGTATATTAGGGTATGTACTATAATGCCATATGAATTATATTTGATTATAACGTACGTGTTTTTATTTTCTAGGCATATCCAATATCCGACAAGCAAGCGGCTTTGTTCTCTTTTTTATTACGTTTCTAAAATTTCGTTTTACACAAAAATATTATGCGCCTATGATCTGATGGAAAAATATATTCCATTTATAATGTAATTGTGTGCTGATGTTTTTTAGTTTATAAATTTTTCAAGTTTTTTATTGGGTATTCGTTTCTCTTCTGGTTTCTTTTTTTTTTTTTGTGGGCCACAGCCGCACAGCTTTAGCTGAAATTAGGTTAAAAGATGCTGGTTGGAGTTGTGGAGCTGATAGATACCTTTTTGGCGTAACCCATGTCGGCTGAAAACGTGCACCCATTCGCCAAAGAACCGAACCATATCTATTTACTGATCCTCATCGCCGAGCTCATGCTTAATTTTGGAGAAGTCAAACGTCTCGCCAGTTCCGCGCTTGAAAATGTTTAGAACATCCAAGCAAGTGGTCTCAAAGTGTGTAGTGGCATCATACGATTCCGAGATAAAGATCTGTGAGTCGAGCCCATTGTCTATTGGCTCCAAATAATCAGAAATGGTGACGAACTTTTGTGCAATCGGTTCCAGCAAATCCAGTCCAGGCTTGATTTCCACCTCGGGATTCTCGGTCTCTACTGTAGTCGAGACCATGCCCACAAACCAACCCTTGGCTGCCACCTGGTGAGTGGAGCTGACCAGCGATACATAAATGTCCGATTTGCGACCAACTTGCTTTTGTGGAATGATGATTTGAGTGGATAGGCCATCCTTAGTGCTTGCCACCGGATGGTCCAAGATGCAAATGCATCGTATAACCTTGCCACGTTTGCGCACCTGTTGCCGAATACATCAAGTAATATATGTTGAAGAGAAGAAACCAGCCGCATCAAATAACTAGATAACCAACCTTGTCGGGCACGTAGGTGGGGTCACAGTACACCTGCTTGCATTTGGCAATTTCATCGCCTGAGCGTACACCCACCACCTTGCCGCCTTCGCCCAGAACAATCTCGTCAATCGGCTTGTCTAGCATGTAAGTACCGCCATAGATAGCCGAGAGGCGAGCAAAGCCCTGCGGCAGCTCACCCAGACCGTACATGGGGTATAGATATGGCGATTTGCCATATCGCGCCAGAGAGTCCGAATATAGTTTGATTCGTCGTATGGTGTTGACAGCCGGCTCGTTCAAATACTCGTCATCACGGAACAGCGCCAGAGCATGGCCCGTAAAGTCCTGCGTGTTCTTGTCAAGCCCGAACTTGTCGTACAAGCCCTGCATGTTGGCTTTAGTTGGATCAAAGTCCTTCCAGGTCTTTGGGTCATCCTCTCTGAAGTCCTGCACATAGATCAGGAAGTTGCGGAAGCGCCGCTTTTCAAACATACCTGGAGAACAAACAACAAGCCGCATTAAACTAAAGGAACCACTCCAACAAGGACAATCTTAGGTGTGGGCGTTGCGCACTCGCATTAGACTTCCAAATATTTACACGCTGCACACTTTAAATTAAGGGTTAAGGGCGACCAGCCGTTAAATGACGTCATTCTGTCGTATACATAGAGGCTTATAATGAATGGTTCGATGAACCTTGCAACTAACAAAATTGGCAACTAAAATAAATCAAAGAGAAATTCGCTGCTGGCTACAAACAAAAAACATTCATAAATGGAGCGTGATTGGCTAATTGCAAATTGCAGTCGCACGATGGTAATTGTTTGAAACATTTTGTTTTAAAAGAAAACAAACAATTCGAACGGCTACAACAACCACAACATCAACCAAACAGGTGTAGAAAAGTGAATCAGCGCAAATGTTAATTGCATGGAAGGTATGCACAGGGTTGCCACATAGCGCAGTCGAAACAGCTGGCAGCTCCAGAATTCTAATTGGCATTAAATATGTATGTATGTAGGTGCGCTAAAAATCCCAATTTGCTTTTTATTCGTTATACAAAGTTGTGCACGCACTTACATGTACAGCTATACAAATCAAAAGCATATTCATTAAAAAGTGTTTAAAAACACACGGATAGAACACACAGGGCCCCAACAAATACGTGTCACAGCCACAGCAAAAACACCAGCGAGTGCCAATCGCCGAAAGTAAGCCGAGACAAAGAAATATGGAGAAAACGCAAAAGGGGAGCGTAGATAATTGTGAAGTATGTACATATGTACATATATATGTACATACAATTTTCGCATGTACCTTATGCTTTCACAGTTAATACCGAAAGGTAAATTTGCAAAAAATTCATAATTGTTTTTTTTTTTGGAATTACTCACCCATGAGATCAGATGCCAGGGCCTCTTTTTGATCCACCGGCACTTTGGCAATTTTTCCACCCTTGTAAACGTAACTGCCCTCAATTGACTTGAACTCCAGATAACGGGTAACGCCCGTGTGTATCAGAAGTTTTACTAATTGGCCATTTGCCATCAAAAACTTAGGAATCAAGTCAACGTTCCAGTCACGACCACGCCCAAATTTCTCGCCTGGCGGCTCCAATCCATACCGTTGGAACAGCTCCTCCAGCGGCGTAATGGAGGCCGACTCGCCGCCATAGTATTTGTTGCGATCAATATGCAGAACTTTCTTGCCCGAAACTGAGAGCATGCCGCTCAATATGCACTCCTTCAGGCCAGTTCCCAGAACTATCGCATCATATTCCTCATTCATGTTAGCGTTTTTATTAGTATGCAGCAGCGACTTTTAAAAATCAAAAGTTTTCACTTTGCGACGTTGTAGACGTTTTACACTTCGTTCAATACAATTTTCTCTACTCGTTTGAAAATGCCAACATCTTCCCTTTTCTTACGTATTTCAGTTGTACCTCTACCTGGTCTCACTGTTCAGAATGACTGTTAAGTTAACAGAATTTGCACTCGCTGATTTTTTTTGCGTGCTGTTAACTGTGCTATCTGTATGGTTTCGCATTTGGCATTAACGCGCATGCCTTAATTGGCGCGTTACTTAAAGCAATACGCTAGGCATTTTCGAAAACAGAAATTTAATAACTATTACTCTTTAGTGACAAGACATGTAACAAAAATATTAATAAGTGTCGAGCAGGACTTAAATCGTTACATGGCATACTCTGTTTGTAAACTGAGACTGCTGTTACTATGTCAGTCTCACTCTATAACTCATTATAAGCACACTCCAGAGCAAATAGATAGAAAATGATTATATTAGTCGTAATATGCTAGAGTTGTCTTGAAATCAAATAAAAGCCTTTTACTGCCTACATTTTTAAAATTCCGTAGTCTACTCGATTTAGCTATTAACATGCAAAGTTAGAGTAGCAACCATGCTTCTGCAACCATTCTACTGCTGTTAGATATATCGGTATGTCAGGGAACGAACGCGAATATAGCGATATATCGATTACATATGCCTAATTACATCGATAAAACAATTTTTACTTAGTCAAAAAAAAACCATTGAACGAGATGGACGCGTTTGTTGTTATTATTTAGTTATTACTTTTCTGTCGCCGTTTGTTGTTTTCTTGTGTTGCCGAAGAAATAGATTATTTGCATTAAAAGAGCTGCAAATAATATCCACGTTCCAATGTACATGATTTTATGTTTTAGTCTATTGTTCTAAAAACAACTGAAATTAGTGCCCCAGCCAGTGTTTGTGAGTGTGTGTGCCTGGTACTTACTCGAAACCGAAACAAAGCGTGTTTGTGATGTGTGTGAAAAAGTCAAAATGCAATTTGGGCTGAAATTGTATTGAAATTCTGATACCAACAACAGCCATCAACTTGGTTACAAGCCACTCAAGAAATATGTACATACCTACGTGTTAGAAGACCCACACAGTCTGGCCGATACGTGAATAGTATTGGAGAAAAAGTGAGCGGTTCGTTCGCTGTGTTGCGTGTGGTATTTGTGGTACGAAAGTATTGAGAGGCAAACGTAATTAAATGTATTAATTGAAAATTGTTTGAAATGAAATTTAACGTCAATTTCATGAAATCATCGTCTGCAGTTTTCTTAGTGTTTTCCATTGTGCGCTTGTTGTGTTTTCTGTAGCTGTTGCAGTTGTTGTTGACCTCGGCTATGATTTGTCGTTGCTATGCTCAAATTTTGTCTCTTTCAATAAAAATAGCAATATACATATGTATATAAATAATCAGTGTGTATACAACTTGTGATTTGAAAAAAAAAAAAACAAAATTTAAAACTCAATTAAAAGTGACTTAAAGAATTACCATATCAACATTCTCCAAGAAGAATCTTATTTTATATCGGGTAAGTTATAAAAACGAGTTTTTTCCATTGTTAAATTAACTATATTTTATTATACTGTACTCACCGTACAGCAAACTCAGACGTACGAAACGAGTTAGTTGCTTAGAACCAGTTCCTCAGTTTCTCAGACGGCCTCGCCTTCTCCAACTAACAAGCGAGTCTCTGTCTGACTCGCAGCTTCTCTTGGTGGACTCGTCAATAGTTTGCAGACTCGAACTCATTTTAAGTTTGCAACACATTCCCTTTGCACCACCTTTCCTCTCCAGACTATTTACTTTTTTCTTTCTTACCTGTTCAACCAGAATTCGATAAGCAAACGAACGCCAATCCCGACTTTCTCTCATACCCTGTCACCATGTGGATGCTAAAAGGGTGCCTGACTAAGTAAGGCATTGATTAATATACCCAATCAATAAATTATATATTATTATGCATTTTCTTGTTAGTTTTTTGTATGTAGAAAATTAGAATCCTGAAAATCAAAGTGTTCATCGATTGTTGTGTTACTGCGAAATTCTGTTAAAATAGAGCTAAGGCAATAAAATTCGTATACTCATGTATGATATGAAAATATTTAAAGGAAAACGCTTACTAAAGATCAATTAAGAAATCTGGCACAGATCCATCTCTAGGGTCATTGTTGCTACATCACACACTGGCTAAGAACATGCAATTGTTTAAGCGTTAAAAATACAGAATATAATCTTGTTTGTATCTCGGATAAAGACTTTTCTATATTTTCAAATGATTGAGGGCTCGACTAGGTCAAAATTCTAAAAGAAGATATCTGATAAATTAAGTATGTACGTTGTGCTGGCATAATCAGAATATTTCGCTCTGCTCATTGTAGAAGCACGTTTTCAGTTCATTTCACATTCCACATTCTTTTTTCACAGAGAGCATCTACACGTTGGGAAGATGTTGACGGTTTACGCGCTGTTATCTCTCTTTTTGCCTATGCAGTCTGTTTGGCGTTCTAGTTCTCTCTTATGCTCTCTGTACTTGTGGCCGCGGGAACCGTTAACGTGGCGCTGCCAATTGCCTCCAGTTTCTGCTGCTGCAGCACACGTCAGTCGTCTTTAGCTACACATACAGATGAGCATACAGATCTTTGAGGCCTGATACGCAGCTCGCATCCGTTCCGTTTGTTGGTTTTGCACGGCTGTAATTATTTCCATTATTTGTTAGTTTTAGTCCGCATGTGCGTTCAAACAATATAAATACAACCGCCACATCATTTATTTATGTTTGATTACGTTTTGGCGCGCTTTACGATCGTTCTTATCACTTCATCCCATACGAGCCACTGGGTTTTTTAGCTTCCTGCCAATTTGCAGACTATCAAATTCTTAAAAAACAGTCATATATAACTGCTATAAAGTGTTCTCGTCGAGAGTGCCCGACTAGGGAATACCCTTTTTCATGCTTTCCTACCCAAAGCACACACACAATCAGCCTCAAACTCATTTTCAAAGATCTTTGTTCAAATTTTTTCAAAGACATACATAAAAACTAGATGAACATGTGTTTCAGCGATTTGGAAAATTCCGCCGCAACTGTGGAAATTTTGCAGTAACCTTGCCACGAGCAAGGCCGGGAAATACTTGCTAGTGATAATATAAATATAATTTTGTAATGATCATATGGGTCCCAAAGATCTTGATGTGTAAATACAATTTTATTAGGAACATACCGGAGTTTGATAAGCCTCAGGGAAATAAAAATACGTGACTGACATTTCACGCGAAATTTCTTATCAATTTGTGTGTATATGTATTCTGTATCTAATGCTTATAGCGATAGACCGGTGCCAAAATTGCTGACGTAGCAAACCCTGCCCTCAGACTGCTATAGAAATGTTGAGCCCTTTTTAGGCACAATACTGACAAATGTACAAATTATTGTCATCCGATTAGCTTAGTCCATATAACCTTTTCCCTTCCCCGGAACCTGCCGGATCGGACAACTATATCATATATGTGTCTTAGGAGCGATCGATCGAAATTTAGGTTCTTGTATGGAAAATTTTTTTATTTATCAGCATTTACGAGATTCATTATTCTTACATATCTGCAAACCCGTAATACAAATTTCTGCAAGAGCATAAAATCATCATTTCTCGTTCTTTTATCAATTTAAAATAAACCGGCCGGACTGACGGTTGTTGATGCTGCTCAGAACCGAATGAACGAAAAAATAATCGCCAACTTTGCTGTAAAGTCGACAGTATCGAAAACTCAACTTTCAAATATTAAAATAATGAAAAAAGTTATCTATATGTGAATATGTAGAGTACTCATATCCGTTTTGTATAACTCGTTCCATGAATGATGTTGGTTTTTACCAAACATGATTTATTGCCACAGTTTAATCGTGTTATATATTTAAATGCGCCACGACATCTGCACTTTTCTTATATGTTTGGCTTATCTCGCTTTTGATTTTTATACGCTCATAAACTTAAAATGCTGTATTTTTTTTATGCATTTCACTGCGCTTTTTTGGTTCCAGTTAATCGAGACATTGAACATTGAAAACACATGCCCTTAAAGAGTTTAAATAAACCGACACAAATAAAAAAAATAAATAAATTATAGAGTTAGTATATATAAAGACATATCACAATAAATCATTTCTTCAAATTGGATAGTCTCTAAACTTAATCGTTAATTCATAATTAAGTTGCTGAGAGTCTTCAGCGTCCTCTCGACCAAGTTTTCCGACCATCTCCACAGTCACTAGCCCTAAGGTCTATTAATTAAATGGCCTCTCTATCAACACTTACCTTTGATTCGGGTAAATTTTCCTTCGCGTTTTGCAGTTTGGGGGTTTTGGGGAGATTTCCCATGCGTTGTCACATGCAACGCCTCTCAGTGTGATTCCCCAATCATTATTTCACTATCGAAAAGTAAGGGAGTCATTTTTTGGTCATTTTATCAAAGCTTTATCAAAGACAGATCGGGTTTCTCCTAGAAGACCGATATATTTGTGTTTTTTAACTATAAATACATCGAATATATCTTTTTGAATCAGATTTTTATACATTTTCTATTTGCCTTCCTCGGGTATTTAGAAGCGTTATCACTTTTTAAAGCGTCAATTTATATATTTCAAGTATACGGAATTTAATGTTAATGTGTAATAATTTTGATATGCACTATCTACAAATGAAGGGTACGATTGTTGTGCATTTTTAAAGTGCACAATATAGTTACGAAAAGGCTTTGTAGCAAAAGTACATTGACATGATAAGAATGAAGTGTACATATTTGTAGGAGCACATACAATCATTTTCACTCATGCTTGCTGAATCACTGCATTATACAAGTAAGAGTGCCCCAGTCGGGAGTGTCCGACCATGAGATACCCTGAATCCAGCAAAGCAAAGACGTCAATTGCCGAGCTCTTAACGCAATGTGTGTGCTTCTTCTTTTCTCATCCCCACACTCTTTGAAAATGTAAATATAAATAAGAAAGAAAAAAATCAGAAGGTTTTAAAATGATTATTTCCAATTTAGCGGATGACCAGGGGAGGTATCCGATATATACAATTTTCTTTATCTTTATATACTTTTCGAAAACATAAATGTGCGCAATAAAAAAAATACAAGATAAATTCACACCCAATTCAAGGTTTCAGCTTTTATATTTCCCTTTCAGCGTAAACATACGGATGGACCCTTTATACCCATTATATATATATATATATATATATATGAAACCCATTTTCAGTCGATGCCAAAATGAATCGCTTGGCCGGTTATTGGCACAGCTGGCACAGCTCAAGTGCTTTAACTGATAAATAGAAGAGAAGCAAAAATAACTCATTTCCCAAATATACAAAATGAACGAAAGAATTTTCTTTAGCCTGACCAATTATTTCTCTATTCAATGGTATTTCTTCCGATTGTTTATCTGTCGAATTGTTCTGAATCCAGCAACAAATAAAATATTTAAATTTTTAAGTATACAAAGCTGATAAACATTGAAGAATTAGCACAATTTGCGCAATTAATAATTCACTTTCTACTCACCCTACCCTCAGCTATACTTTTACCTGATTCATAAACAGCGATAACTACCCCGCCAGACGGAATCACATCAGATGTATTCACAGCCCAATATAATGTTTCTCCCAGCAATAGCAGGAACGTTGTGGTTTCTGAAATTGGGATGCAGCTGTTAGTCAGATTTAAATTTTCCATGGTCGGATAACGGGTGAAATAAGTTATATTTAAGACTAAAAGCATAAAGGGGTAGTACATGCTAGATATCCATTGCGTTGAATATAACTTTTTCACCCGATATGCGACGTGCAAAATTTAAATCCAGCCGTACTAGAAAATCAATCAAATAAAGAGCCAAAAGTTTGGAATAAACAATTTACGCCCCATGTTAATCTTGGGGTAAGAATCTTTAAGTTTTAATTTAAAGCTTTGAGAGTAATTTTAAAGCCTTTAATCTACCTTAATCTACCTCAGATTAAGAGGCCTGAATTCGCGAAAAGTGTTAAATACTGGAATGAATCAATTTTGAACGAGTTTTTCGCAAAATCTATCGCTCTTGGATGAAAAATTGTGCACATCTAAAATTTAAAGCACAAAGTCTAGGAAATACCCACTATATATATATATACTTTTGTCCACATCTAAAATTTAAAGCACAAAGCCCGGGAATACCCACTAATACATATATATTTTTTATTTTGTTAGTCCACATTTGAGCAGAAAATCTCTCAATTGTGTTTCATTGTGAGTATTTGAGAAGTGGAAACCACTGATAGTCGCCTTAGTTCCTCATAAATTCTTTGTGATATCGGCTCGCGCTTTAACTAATTAGTTGCTATCACTTTAATTATTTTAAGTGCTGACTTCAAAGTGCTGGAAGAGGAGGTGCGTCGGCCCGTGGGCTTGGTCCTCTGGCCGTTATTGTATTTAAACCCGAGCCCATTGAAAATGGGTGTATAGAAGAAAGCACCTCAAGCCCCATACTTAGTCAGTCTGTCTATACTAGTCAGTCTGTCTATACTTAGTATGTCTGTTTGTCCTTGCGTCCGTATTTATGTACGCGACAATCTCAGAATTTATAGGAGATAATCAATTACTTGCTCTGATAAAAATCGATATCGTAATCCCTTTTTTCTCTTATGTTTTTAATGTTTTAAGATCTAGAGTCACCAAATTTGCCACGTAGCTTTTTGAGTAGTATGTACATCGCCGCCAAATGGAATGGGAATTTCGTAAGGCATACTAATAAATATTTGTGGTTTATGGTATTCGTGGCATTTTTAATAATGGCAAATAATTATATATTACATGCATGTCGATGAGTTTCGAGTGTGCACTGATATCATTAATTGTCATTCAAGGTCAGTAAAAAATTACCGATTAGTAAATAAGTCCAGCAAATAATCGTGTCGTGTGGCACCAGTGAGTAGAGTACAGTGATTAAAATCATGAAAGTATATTATATTTTATATTGTTATTACACGCATCAATGCGCAGTTAACTTCAATATGCTATTTACCTTGCATAGCAAATAAGTCTATGGGCGGGGCGGGCAAATGTTAAACAATTCATCCATAGATTTTAATTTATACATAAAAAGAAATCTAGGAAATCTTAGTAATCTGATTGGAGAAGTACCCCAGGTGAGCTAGGTAGCTAAAAAAGTGCACTGAAGTTTCCTTTAAGGTCGCAAGTGAGCAACAATATGGACTTTTGAAAAGTTCTACCACCAGGTTAAAGTTTGTATAAAAAACAACAACTTTAGTTTGTCTAACCTGACGTCATATGCCTTCTCCTCCTTCCAGACTAGTTACCTTATAAATTCAAATTGTCTATTTTTATTTGAAGCACAATTCTTGCCACGGTTATGTATTGTTTAATTTAATTTTAGCTGCCTAACCAAACCGTTAGCAGGCGCTCCTATAAATTTTTAATACGGATACCTCCTAGTGGGTCACACTCCCATCCATAAAACCTTTACATGTTTTTAATTTTCGTGCTTGCGGTTTATTGGGTGGGCCTAACTCGAGGCATGAGTTCTTTTATTTGTGGGATTAACATCGTTACTTTTATTTCAATTATTTCCTAATTTCGCTAGGGACTGTTAAACTTATAAAATTATTGACGAGCATCCTATTGGATATTTGCTGTAAATTATTTAAGTTATTGGTTTTTCCACCAATAAGAAATTTCAATAAATATCGGCTTCTATGTTATAGTTTGAATAGTTTTTAATGGCTTCAATTTAGTGAATTAAAGCGAACATTGTTGCTGGCCATCGATCAGCAAGGTTAATAAAATCCGACAATATATGCACAAAATGCCTCTCTACTCTACATGACCTCGCGTTGCTCTTTGACCTTGCGTGCCGCTCTGATTTTGCTTGGTTGCTTATTTTTTTTATGCCGTTTTCGTGATGTTTCACACTTTTCACAAGTTTTGCGGAAGTGGGAATGAAGGGTGACCCCTTTGCATTCTACGTTTTTTGAGGAGTAGCGTGAGTTCGACAAACTTTTTTACAATTAGCAGCGCTTGTAATTTTATGACCGACGTAAAAATATTATTATTATTCCGTAACTAATCTGCCCGTTCTCTTTCTGTATCTCGCCCGTTGCAGGTGTCATGACGGCTGTAGCTGATGCGTCAGCGCGGTAAAAGGGAACGGCTCTGGCGTATGGTGCTAATTCGACCGTTCCCCCAACTGAAAGCAGAAGAACTCAGTTGTATCATCCATCGCACACAAACCTGATCGGCGCCCACAAAAACCTGATGGTGTTGACTTTCGAAGATGCCTTCAGCAAACTCCGAAGACTTGCGACGAAAGTTTCTAGTTGTACAACAGCAACGATCCGCACCGCCCAACCTGACCAGCGACAGCCTAGCACAGGCACAGCACCTCACAATGCTGTCGAATGCCCCGACAATGGTGATATCGTCGACCGGTGGGGAGCCGGAGCGCACCTATGTTTTTCCAGGCACGCATCAGGTGGGCAATACGGCCACGGGTGCCATTCCCGGTGGGCCAGGAATACCCGGCGTGGCTATCGTTTCCAGCCATCCAACTACCACGCTAAACCCGGGCGGCTCGTCGCGAGGCGGACACGCGCGATCTGTCAGCCATGGCGGTGGCGCTATTGTCGCCGTCGGAGCCGGCGGTCGGCCCATAAAATCGGCGATGAAGGGACACCAGCGTGCCTTCTCGCAGGGTCAAATTACGGACTCGCCGCCGGGTAGTGCTGTGCCCGCGGGCCGTGGCCACAGTCGGGTCGGTTCGAAGACGGACTTTATCCTTCCGCCCGGACACAAGGACGAGCCGGTCAGGGAACGCGAATTCGGACCGTCGGCGCCAAACTCGGCGACCGGCGGTCGCGGCCACTCTCGACAGGCTTCCCGCTCCGAGTCGATATACACGCTGCGTCGCACCGAGGCGCCGCCCTGGTGGAAACGCCTCAGCCTATGCAACTACGATAGCAATGACAAATTCGAGGAGCGCTGCTACAGAATGGTGGTGCCCAACCACACGGTGCCGCCGAAGACACCCAAGCGAGAGCATCCCAATGGCCAGTTTGTCGGCAATAAGATACGCACAACAAAATACACGCTGCTCTCGTTCATACCAAAAAATCTGCTGGAACAGTTCCATCGCGTTGCCAATCTGTACTTCATTTTTATTGTTTTGCTCAACTGGGTGCCGGCCATCAATGCCTTTGGCAAGGAGGTGGCCATGATTCCGGTCATCTTTGTGCTGGGCGTAACGGCCGTCAAGGATTTGTTCGAGGACCGGCGTCGTCGAGCGTCAGATAAGCGCATTAATAATACGACTTGCCGCGTGTATGACGGGTAAGTCCAATTCCAAATATTAACCAAATTTCAAAACTATACAACTTTACATTTTCAACTTTTTTCATAGTCTTCTTATTTTATAAGTGAAGTAATAAAATTAGATATTCATTCTTTTAAATATCCCTATTGGCAAATAATATAGGAAAAGCAGATATCTTCAGAAAAAAACAATTTTTTTTATTCTTATGGAAAATACACATAAGGAATCCCAACAAATTTATGTTGTAGGCCACATCAATCGTTTGTTTTTTATTTAAATGAGAAACAATGCATTTTTATTTATTTTGATCTGAATTTGTTAGTTTTGATTTGTAAACTTTTTATTTGTAATAGTCCAACTGAATTTTCACAACGATTTTTGTAAATGTACTAGAAGCCGATCGGAATGTTTACAAAAAAGTTGCTTGCCATCGTTTTCCGCCAACTTTCCACACTTTCAGTTGGAATTTGAAAATTCGCTGTACCTCATATACATTAAGATCTTATGTAGGGCTTTGAATATATTCATAAAAACTATTTAGTTGTGTATAAATTGACTTAACGCGTATCTGTTAATTTTATTCCAAAGTGCTTGCACAGGCATTGCTTTTCCTTTGAACGTTTTATTATGCTCTACAGCCTTGTTTAACTATATCAGTTATAAGTAACATTTCCTGACCAAATAAACTACGACTAACTTCAAAAATTCCTTGACCCCGCTCAGCTAATAGTAGGGGCACAGCTTGATGGGCAGGTAAAAAAACCTTGCAGCGGATCAGTGAAATTCCATTCCCTTCCTTTTGGCTACTTAGCTCTGTCATTTTATTTTATATATCCAATAATTATTCTCTGTTTTGTATTCTATATTCGCTTCCAACTCTTCACTATTGTTTTCTCCACTTTCATTACGTTTATTTCAATCTAATTTTATTTTATTAATTATTATTATATTTTACTCGAATTATTATATATTAACTTGGTGAAGTTAATTAAGATAAATTTCTTAATTGTTTTGGCTTTTAGCTTTTAACTTGTGTATTATGATGTATTCATTCGTTATTCATTCTTTAAATGAAGAGTAATATTCACGGCCTAATAACAATTTTAAACAAGCTACCAGCAAAATTGCTTAAGGCCTGTCGATTGATGTAAATTTTCCAAATTTGCCACGCTCCACGGCATATAAATTTCACACTTCAACTGAAAGATTCAAAAATATAAGCATTCCTGGGATAAAGGTCGGGCATGGCCGTTGTATCTTCTGACCGAATATCAAAAGCAAAGTTTTTTTTTTCCCATTTGCCAACAAAAATATAGGTGCCGGCTGCAGAAAAGAATCTGAAAAGGAACAAAAATCTCGACAAAAGTTTGGCTATCGATTGCGCATGCAAAGTTTGCAATTTGTTCGCAAAAGATTATTTTCATATGGTAGCTAGAAACCGATAAACCAGCCGTAAAGCGTGTAGCAATAATGGCGACAACAACAACAAAACAAGCTAACAACAAGAAAAAAAACTGAAAAACTTTCCCTCGAAGTTACTTCGAGTGCGGCTTTGCCAGCTGGCCTCTATTTGTGCCCCCTTTTAAGCTACTTCGACAATGTCTGTCTGGGCTGGCTGTCCCACATTTGAGTGTCGTCGGCGGTCGATGCTTGCCTCAGCTCAGCTCAGCTCGGTTTGCCTCAAGAGTTTCATTTATTTATTTCCCTGCACGCGTCAACTTTCCAACCAAGTGACAATTTACTTAGCTGTCGCTTCGCCTGGCCGTGATACCTGGCTCCCCTGCCCCATTGACGATCTGCTGGCATTTAAAGCCAACAAGCAACTCCTGCTCTTCCTGTTGTTCTAGCTAGCAGTAATAGTTATTGTTGCAGCTCTCATATTCGGATCACAGGGCAAAAACGAGAATATATAGATATATATACTCGTGTGTTTAGAACATATAATGTAATGTAATGTAAAGCATTGTGTTCTCAACCTTAAAAATCGAAAAAGTGTCGACCTCTAATTATTATTTTTTCTAAGTCCCAGCTTAAAAATCTCTAAACATCAAGGAGACCTTTTTCGGCCTACAGAGTATTGTGCAGTCGGTTACTTCTAACTTGTTGCTGTTTCTGTCTGGTCTGCTGTTCAATGAACTTATTGTTGTTGCCAATTAAATATGGGTTTTCCCTTTTTTATTTTGCACACATTTTCGTGAGCTTTAATGATTGTACCCTTGCCGAAGGTATTATAAATTTGTCACAAACAACATCTGGGTCGCCTTAACGCTTGTATATATTCCTGATCAAGCGGACATATATTTATACTTACAAAATTAGGAAAATGCCTTATATTTCGGAGAGTAAGTCATCAATATCGCATATTAAGTTCCTTTTAGTAGAAAAAAAAAAGACTGAAACTTTGGGAACTTCCATTACCAAATGCCCCTTATTGTCTCTTGAAAATAATTGTATTTACTGACCTCCGCTGGCAGAGTTTCTACTCATGGTTTCCGCGAGTCAACACTTACATGCAAATGGGCAGAAAGCATACCAATTGTGGGATGTGCGTGATTTTGAGTGCCAGCAACAAGCCAGGGGCACATTAACGACGCCCACCAGCCTGAGGGCCATTCGGCCAACGTCCGTCTCACGGTCTTCCAATTTCAGCTTGCCCTGAAAACCGCTATCGAGTTCACGACCATGTGCAATGTCTAAAATATGAATGACTCACTGTCGTCTCGTGTGTGCCGAATGCGATTTTCTCGTGGTTGGGTTTGCTCTCCGCTGGCGAAAAATTAACTGACCAAAGATTATTGTTTAGGAATTATATTCAATTCAATCGCGGTATTGCTCCAAACACACCTCCAAATATAGAATTGTCAACTGACAATTAACAACTAGTCAGCCAAATTAAATTAAATGTGATAATTGATCATTCCGGTTGGCAAATTCAAGCAAATGTCTGCAAATTTCAATGACAAAGAAAGATGACACAAATTTTAGAATGCACGAACTCGTTGAAGCTATGATTATGAACCTATAATATCAGTGTTATAGGTTATGGTAGTTAACGTTTAGATGCATTTTCAATAAGGAGTCTGATTATACTATATACTACCGGGTATTGCCCGGCCTTGCCCGTGGCACGTTTTGTTATATTGTCTTTCTACCCGTACCATCTTGATCTACATTTTTATTTAAAAATATGCTTAAAGTTTTCGCCCACATTAGTCCTATGGTGAGAAACTTTAAGTCGAAAAATTAACTTTCGTTTATTAAACCTTTGACCGGCTTTTTCCACCCAAGAGGGATGAACTTTGCGAAAACGTACTGAATACTTTCTTATGCATAATTGTATGTATATATATATTTGTGAAAGTATGTGTTTCTTTTCATAACTTTCTGACACGAGGCCTTATCAAATTAAGTTAAACTGTTGTCAGACATGGCAATTGTAGACCATGATATAGTTCTATTGCCTGGGTTTGTTCTAGACTCCAAAACCGATTCTTGTAACTAGGTGCAATAAATCATAGATTTAAAAGTTGCGCACCCGGACAAGATAGTTGCATTTACATCATATGAAAAAAATTCCAATGGTTCCCTTACATCTCAATCACATGGTCGTTTCAGCACAGTTTGCCGCTATCAATTGCAAACAAAGAATTGCATATACAATCATAAAAATTGCAATTTACGTATTTGTAATACTAATGCAACAAAAAATCAGACAGGAAATAAAACATTCGACACAAATATTATGTTAGATAGTTGTGGCCAGACAGACTAGATAGACATTGTCTTCGAAATAGACTGCAATTTAAAGATGTGTTACTTTAAGGAAACAGTTGCTAAAGTCTTTATAAATAAGGAGTGTAAATGCAAAATAAATAAATTTCAGATGCAATAAAGTATATATATTCCTGAGAATCCGAGTCATTTCCTCCGTGCTTATGAAGTGGTTGTTCTCTAACAAATAAAAAGATTAAGAACAATAAAGATTAGGCACAAGTATTAGCAAAGAATTTATTTTCAGTAGTTTCGGGCCTAGGTGCACTGGTTTACGCTCTAGTTAATTATTCCTCCAATCATGGCACTCGCAGGTGCAAACACCGAGAATGGCTAACTTATTAAGGTGACAATTAAAAGTTGCGGTGCTGTCAGCTGCCGCCTCTCCCAGACACACGGCTGGCAAGTGTGGACTTTCACCGAAATCGCATTAATATTCTAAGACCGGGCCGCGGGTTTCTAGGGCCACAATTCGCACCTTCTAGGCGCTTAGATTGCTAGACTGACAAAGAGTACGAGACGTGTTCAAGGTTGTTCTCAGAGTTAGTGCGAGTCGTATGAAACAAAGCTAAATAAATGAATACCCAAATAGCTAACCTTGGAAAGCATGCGAAGCAGCTGCATATAAAATATTATTAATTATATACTATAGGTGTACTCTCTAATCGAGCGGTACTCCCGTCGATAGACATACTAATTTTAATGTTGATATCCTCCGCATTCGGGCTAATAAGTAGAGCTAATTGGCTCTGGTCTGGAGTGCCCGACTAGGAAATACCCTAGAACCTTCTTCTACCAAGGTAAAGTAAATGTTTATAAAAAAGCGTATTTCCCTGTGCTAATTGAATTTATTCTGGTTATACGATGAATTGATTTTAAAGCAAAACAAAAACGGAATTAAAACATGCAGCATAGAATACAATTGCAAAACCAATTCTGTTTATAGAATTCAAAACAGAAGCCCATATGATTGCACGTGTGCACATAATTACGGATAGATATGGCTAAATCGACACGGAATATATATACTCTGTGGGGTCGGATCTGCTTTCTTCTAACACACTTGCACAAAACGATTATACCCATTTCCAATGGACTCGGAGTATCAAAAGGCAACTGATGACATTGAAAACGTTTCAATATGGCAACTGAAAAACGGGTTTTTTTTTGTAAAGTTGTCGCCGAACAAACCGGTTGGCAATCAGCTTTGTTGGCTGCTGGAGTTGATGTTGTCTAGTAAGAATCGCCAATGGGCAGTTTCAGATTAGCTTTAATATTAATGCTGACTCGCTGACGGCAGAGACTTGTTAACTTGGCTATGTTAACAAACCTGAGAATATTCTAACTGCCGGCAAATGAAAGGTGTGCTCTATATATTCCAATGAATTCCCAATAACTAACATTTGATATTATCTAGAATTTATGTGCAAATACTTTCGTAGAGTGTAGTTAGATTGTCTGATAATTTGTGTAGTTTTCGTCTAAACTTTGGCACTTCAGACAGTTTGCAGTACGTTCAAAACACCTGCATTGATATTTGCCTTAAACCGCGTTGCCATCCAATGAAATATTAGAAATAAACAATGAAGCTCCTGATTTTTAAGTATGACTAAAAAATTCTGTTGTAAGATCTATCTATCTCATTCCTCATTATTTTCCTCTATTTTCTGATTTTAAAGTATGACTTAAAAGTTCTGTTGTAAGATTTACTTATCTCATTTCTTATTATTTTCCTCTATTTTTCCCATATTCGCTCGGGTAAATAGATATAATAACTTGGGCCCCTTCGCCTGAACCGCATCTCGTTAAACACATAAATGAATCTAATTGTTGGCTTCGACCACTGATTGAACAAAGAATATTATTGTTATGTTCATGTATTTACCATAGATATATGTATATATTTACTTGAGTATTGAATGACAAATTCAAATGCCTAAGTATTTGACCTCTCGTATCTAGCAGTTTTATTCGAATATGTGTACCACATCTCAACTTCTCAGTTAAACTAGGAATGTGTAAAAGAGTATAATAATTGTTTGCAATAACTTCTCCGACCTCTTATTCTTCCGTCTGTCTGTGAGTCTGCCCGTCCGTTAACATAAACGCGAGCTTATAAGAGAAAATTTAAACTTTAAATTTTCAACGTAGCTTCTTCTATTGCCCACTCAGTAGGCGCTTGCTTCAAATCAATAATAATCGATTAACTAATCGGTTTTAATATAAAGAATCTCGTAAAGTATAAATTTAAAATAAATTAGTTATATGTTGTGTGGTTAGTCGTAGAAGAAAGCTATGTTTATAATATTATTATTATTATTAAAAGATAGTTTTTTTTTAAAAGGTTTTTTAAATAAATTATATCATACATAGTTTGATCAAATATATATTATGCATCTGACCTTACAATGAATCATTTGGTCCATAAATAATAATAAAGACAGGAAGTGAAGGGTATTCTCGGGTCGAAACAGTCGGAATATTCTTGTTGCTTTACTTTGTTTGACAGATACATTTTACAATGTATGACCTCGTTGTTTGACTCATTAAAAAAATTAGCTGCATGATAGCCACAGTTCAAAAAGTGCACATTGATGTCAATTTTTTATAGATAAAATCTGGTGTACATGCTAAAACTAAAAGCAAAGATTTCGGCAACGGAATTTCCACATTCACAGCAAATTACCAGCTAATGGCCTTCAAAGTGACCTGGCCTGGACATGGGCATAGCTCGAGGGACCCGTAATAAGCAATAAGGCATTGGGCATTCCCTTACTGCAGAGGAACAAATAAAGGATGGCCCTTTCCTGTGACAGAACTTATACAGTTGTCGTTGCTATTGACCAACAAGAACAACTAACAACTAACACAAATCAACTGCCGACCACGTTATTAATTATTAATTTGGGAGCGCAGTCGAGCGATTTGGAAGGCCCAACAATTGTGCCCATATGTGAATGTCGTCTCGTCCCCTTAGCTCGGCTGGCTTTGTCAGAGCTGGCACATTGCGTGCAGAGAGCTAATTACTTGGCAAACTTGTCTTTGCGTTTGCTGAACGCGCCCGACTTAAGGGAACGGGATATAGATTTGGACATGGCTTCGGATCTAATAGCAGTTTTTGCTTTTGTGAATTGAACTGAAGCACCCTTCGCCTATCGCTGGGATAATGGAAAAGTGCTTTAATCGCGTTTATATGATTGATTCGTGTGCAGTTGAAACAATTGAAAAATGTAGTAATGTTTTCCATGTTAGTGAGTTTCCTTATGAGTAAACCTAAACATTGATTACAAAAGTCTTCTGCCCGCTTTTCTTATCCTAATCTAAAGGATACACATGCTACCGTTGGCATTTAATGAATGTCCTTTAAATATGCACATCACTATACGGCTGATTTAAAATTAGTTATTCAGTCAGACAAATGCCCACATATCAGCATCAAAAATAAGTTTAAAATAAATTGATCGATTATCTTTTTTTAATGTCAAATTAAATATAGACTGTCATATAGTATAGTAAATAAAAAGCGAGAAAGAAGAGCTATCATCGGCACGCCGAAGATTTAATACCCTTGCAGACCGAACGCTTTCATAATGCCTTGCTCGTATCTAAGAAGCACAGGGAAAATAGTTAGTGTCCAGTATGGTTAAGATATCTTGTAAACCAAAAAGTTTTTTATACAAGAACCTCATTTTCGACCGATCGTTCCTATGGCAGCTATATGATATAGTGGTGCGATGTTGATAGGATTTTGCTTTTATATGAGAAGCATTGTAAACCTAATAAATACCAATTTTAAGATATCTTGATAAACAAAAAAGTTTATGTGAAATAGCAAGACGACAGCTTTAAAGCGAGAGACCAGTTCTCATAGAAACAGCCAAACGGACAGTGGACTGTTGATGCTGATATCGAATAAAAATAGTTTAAGGGGTCGGAGACGCCTCCTTCTATGCGTTACACATATCTTGACAAATTATAATACCCTGTACAAGGGTATATAAAATAAATCCCGACCTTAGCCTGTCCAACATTCTGACGTGTCGACTGCCTACCTTTGGCTTACGCTACCTATCTGCCCCATTTACTGGGCCCAGGCCGACTCGGTCCGATATTAGTCCTGCGTGAGACTTATTAAATGATTTAGCATTTACGTCGAATGTGTAGGACTCTAGTGCGTTGGAGTCGGTCGAATATGTACAAACCGTCTAGCCAATCAGTTTACCTTACCCTAGGTCTATGTAAGTAACAGCAGTGTATTATTTGCTTCCAGGCTCGCGTTTTTATTTTATCCCTCTGGGGCCCTGATTAAACATGTTTATAGTATGTTTCTACTTATGTATGAGTATTTTATTGGTCTGAGTTATGAGACATGCGCGTGGGCTTGCTCAAGTGAACTTTAAGTAAACTGATTTCGTGCATTTACAGGCGTCATCGAATATCGTAAGAATAACAATGACAAAGTAAACCCACATGACCCACTTTAGCCCACATAAGTATATACATTTTTATTTTCTATGTACATGTTATGGACATATCGTTCATGGGGTGGGGAAGTAGCTTATTCAACACCGATTCCACAACTCCATGAGGGTCTAAGTGTCGTCATAAAGTTTCTCAGACTTCAGCAAAGTCCAATCATATTCTGGTTACAATATTCTTAGATCATCGTGTCATCTACAAAGCATATGAACATATACAGATACATTTTGCTATAACAAATATATATAATCAGACTTTTGCTCATCATAAATATCGGTTTAAATGTTTAAACTTATTTAATACCAAATGGTTTTAAATGGAAACCATCTTGGATTGTGGTTCGTGAAATCAAAACGTGATATCATATCGAACCGGATTCTAGGCACGATAATTGAACCGTTTTTAAAATACAGACTATGTCTTTAAAATAACGCTTGAAAGCTTTGACATGTAAGAAAAACGTTGTAAATCATAAAATTGAATAAACATTAATTCGTTTAAATTGATGGTTACTGCATTAATTTCCGTGATTAATATCTTCAAGGGCGCCCTATTAAAAATAAGAACAATATACAAATTTTTCTAGATATCCTTTAATTTTAAAGCCCTTGAAAACCCGCACAATAATCCGATAATGATATTTTCTATAAAGTACCAGTCAAGACAATAGAAAAGTTCCGAGTTATATTCTAAAAGTTGGCCTAGGCAAAAGCAAAAAAAAAATTGAATTTTACCGGAGTTTAATGTTCGGCATCTAAAAGATAACTCTTCATTCATAATGATCTTCATCAATGTGGTTTTACAAATTTTTCCCAAATTCTTGTTTAGCATTAAATATATACAAACCCAAACCAAATTTTAACAGCAAACCAAATAGAGTTAAAAACAAATTCTATTAATTATTGCACTTTATTTTCACCTTGCTGAAACTATTTTAAGCAGCAACTGTTAAGCTTATCATTTTGTTTTTAAAAAACTTCTCTAATTCGACTCATAAAAGCCAGCTGCAAATAAATTACAATTATTAGTTTTCAACAGATGTTTGAATCGAAATAAAAACTGATTTTCTGAACGCTAATTTCTTGAAAGTTTTCAATATTTATATTCATACGAGTCGCGCTGTACAAAGTCGAATACAAACTAAAAGCATAAGGGCTGAGACTATCTACTTGCTAAATTGCTTGGCCCTGTCAATAATTCAGTAATTGACGGGCGCATCGCGTTTAACTACATGAATTTTGCATTTTGCTTAAACGCCTTTTAAATCGAGGCAGTCCCCAGAAGGGGGTTATATCCCCAAAGGGGCCATTAAAGATTCAACATTATTTCACCACTTTAGCAATAATCCAGCGTCGCCTCCAGGCCAATTAGATAACATGCAATAACCGGACAAACTTTGAGAAATGAGGCGCTGGAGACCGCGTATTTGGGATTTATGTCTCTGATTCTGCTTAAACAAATGGACTTGACACCTATGAAGAGAAGAACTGAGCTTAAGCGACAGATTGATTAAGAAATTCAAAGTTGACATTCAATATTCGTGTTTCTCCTAATTATATGTATGTTTGTGTGTATAAAAGATTCAGACGAATGTGAAAGTACTTCATATAGATAGTTTACATAGGAACAATCGGATAATAAACTCCAGTGGAAATCCAGAAAAATCTAGGAAATACCTTGAACCCATCGCTCTACTGCCGTTCCAAACTTTGGTTTTTGTTTTCCGCTCTTTATGGCTTAAATATATATAACAAATCGCAAGGCTCACTTAAAGTGGCGAAACTGCAATCCTGCAATCAGTTGGCTGTCTATCAACCTCCATTAAATTAATAAAAATAAGCTTATCAGAATCGTTATGAAAGTGGGATATATTTCTTTTGTCAAAGTCAAAGCCGCAATTCAATATCTAATCGCCTAGGTCCAAGATAATGTACAGCTGGAAAAAATAAACTGATGACGCCAACTAAAACGTATTCTATTGTTGCGGTTCAGTTTTTTAAAACGGAACCAATTAGAGAATTGAAGTTAGAAGACAGCCAACTTAACAACTCTCACCTGCAATCCAACAGACAGGCACAACAAACCCGCCGACGACAGAACCACAAATGTAGAGGGTCTTGTAATTATATTTGTAAAGGCAGAGCAGTAAAAGCGTGTTGTTGTTGATATGGTGCCTGAGTGCCCGGCAAATTGCTTTAGAATGTGCAATCTCGCTAATGACCCAATTTAAATGATGGCAAAGGCTTTCACCGCGCGGCTCCGGGAGTCGACGCATGTACTGCTCGTCGCTGTTCATGGCATTGATGTTAACGGAATTTAAGGCTGGGTGGGTATGTTGGAAAATTAATCTGAAATCAAGTAGGGCACGAACATGACTTGACACGAACAATGACAGCAGGCAGCCGGGATGGCATCGAATTGGGTAACCCTTGACACGCAAAGCGTACACATGGACGTTTCTATAAAATACAATTTGCGATGTGTAACTTGGGCGGAAAGTGAATTGAGCTGGCCAAGCTTTGGTTTTTTTTTTTTCATAAATGGTTAAATATCAGCCATGACCACATGAATTTGAGCCAGCGTCACGAATCGAATGCTTTCGCTTTGGCCAAACCTCGACTACTGTCCTTGGCCGACAACCTTGGGCTTGGCGCAATATCCTGCAATTTCCTTGGCACTTTACTAGCACTAATGGGACTCACCTTCTTTCTGTTTACACAAACACCCACCGTCTTTGTGGTATATCCTCTTTCCTATACCCAACCCGTTCCCGTACAATTATTGGTGATTGCAAATGGATTTGACAGTTGACAGCTGATTCGTTAACTCAGCGAGGGAACGGCCGGAATATGCTTATCATACTTAAAAAAATAACTATTTTAATTACTTTATCAAATTTAATAAAATCAAATGCCTAATAGTAAATAACCTTTGCTTTCAGGGAGACGGAGCGATATAAGAAAGTTAAGTGGCAAGATTTGCGTGTCGGGGACATTGTCCATCTGTCCAACAACGAGACGGTGCCCGCGGATATTCTGCTGCTACGCACCAGCGATCCCCATGGGGTCTGCTACATTGACACGTGCGACTTGGACGGAGAAACGAATCTAAAGCGACGCGAGGTATTTAGGCCCTTCCCCAACAAAGGGTTATCTATGCCAGTTTTTACCCGATATTTGTATTTGCAGGTTGTACGCGGCTTTGCGGAAATGCAGAACATGTTTGTCCCCAGCAAGTTTATGAGCTGCGTGGAGGCGGATGCGCCAACAACAAAGCTTTATAGATTTCACGGGGCCTTAATACATCCAACTGGGGAGCGAGTACCAATATCGACCGAGTGCCTTTTGTTAAGAGAGAGCAGACTGAAGGTGAGTCCCACAACGTGCAATCTGCCGCAGATATGAACACATTGTACATTTTAGAATACGGACTACATTGAAGGCATCGTCGTCTATGCCGGGCATGAAACAAAGTCCATGCTGAACAACAGTGGCCCAAGGTACAAGCGCTCCCAGGTGGAACAGCAAATGAATATTGATGTGATATGGTACGTATCAGAAGGCACAAAATTTCTGTACATAATCAAAGAAGAGTACAAGTAATCACAGCAGGGGGAATTAAAGGTCTAATCTAATAATTTAAAACCTTGAATGGAATTTTTAAATATTAAAGAGGATAGAATAAGAAAAGAGATCCTGGTATAACGAAGAATCAAAATGCGATCAGATATATTTCAGATATATATTTATCCCCATAACGATATTTATACAGCTTTAAGCAAGCTTCGTTTAAAACAATTTCCTGGGCCTTAATTTAAATATTTGTATGAAAGCTTGTTTAAAAAGTTAAGATAAAATGCTTGATGCATTGCGGCTCCAACATGATAAGAATTTATTACAATTTTTTACGGTTAAGTTGGAATTTTTCAAATTAAAAAATTTTATTTTAAACTATTTTGTGATAACACTTTGCAATTGCCTCGTGATTTTTCCGTTTAAAGGTGGTCTTAAATCGGTCTTAAAAATTGAAAAAAAAAAAATTGCTGCTTTGGAGATTTTTGTACAATTTTATAGCTAAAAACTGTGGCATGTTTTCTATTATTGTATTTGTATTGTATGTTGCAGGTGTGTGATAATATTGTTGATCCTTTGCGTTGTTGGCGCCATCGGTTGCACAATGTGGTTGCGTTCGTTTGTTAATTTTCCCGTACCCTATTTGCCGTTTGCCGTCGATGCTGCCTACGAGGGCATGCTGACCTTTTGGACGTACATCATCATACTGCAAGTGATGATACCGCTTTCCCTGTACGTGACTATTGAGCTGTGCAAGATACTGCAGGTGTTCCACATACACAACAACATCGATCTGTACGACGCGGACACCAACAAGCAAACGGAATGCCGTGCCATGAACATAACTGAGGAGCTGGGTCAGATACAGCACATCTTTTCCGATAAGACGGGCACGTTGACCGAGAACAAGATGATCTTTCGTCGCTGCGTGGTTAACGGTGCCGATTACAACCATCCGCCGTCTGAGCTGGAAAAGCTGTACGCTAAGCCGGGAGCGCCGGCCCCCCCACTTGTGCCCAACGAGACGCTGCAGGACGATATGCAAAGACTGACTGGTGCTGGCGGGGGCGCCTACCTGACGCCCCACGCGCAGTGCATACAGGAGTTCCTTGTCGTGCTGGCTATCTGTAATACAGTCATCGTGAGTGCGGCGCCACATCGAGATTTGATGAACGCCAGCGGCATCATCGAGTTGCAACAAAGCGGCAGCAGTCCGGCGACGGGCTCCTCGCCCTCCGTTATGAAGCATTTAAGGTCGCGAGCAAAGCTAACGTCCACGACAACGACGTCAACAACAACAACTCTAATAAGCGGAGTGCCGCAGGCCGGAACTATGGCATTGCCAACAGATCGTTATACACGGCTGGCCGAGTCGCGCTCTGTGACTCCGTCGCCACCTCCTAATCTACTGTTTGCCATGCCCGCTCAAAGCCACCAGCCCACGCTTTCGCCGATTAGCAGCTCGCCAGAGTCGACGCCCAATTCGGAGTCGCCATCGCCCCCAATGAAAAGTAAGGCGCTGTCCAACAGTATTTCACCAACTGGTCGCGCCAAGGCTGTCATCAATTCCAAAATCACCAGCATAGCCACATTCTTAAATGCCAAGACGCAAGGCAAGCGCCTGAAGATAAAGTGAGTGCTGACTGCCCGATAATTCTCGTTGGGTTTAATCAATTTGAACTCTGACTCAATTTACAGCCAAACTAAGACGCAAACAATCTACCGAACCGCCGACGGGCGCCCTCTGTACGAGGCGGAGAGTCCAGACGAGCTAGCGCTAGTCAATGCCGCATATAGCTATGACTGTTGTCTGCTGAATCGCAGTCCGAATCACATCCTTGTGAGCATGCCAACGGCTGGCGCCACCGTTGAGTATGAGATCCTTAAAATACTGCCCTTCGATTCAAGCCGCAAATGCATGTCAATAGTTGTCCGGCAAACAGGCACCCAGGAGATTGTCCTCTACACAAAGGGTGCCGATAGCTCTATCATGCCCGTGCTGGCACCTTGCGGCAACAACAGCCCCGAAGGTAAAACCAACTTTGATTCGCCTATTTATTCTATCTGCATTATTTTAAATCTTTCGATCTTATTTTAAGGCTTGCTTCGTGAGCAGACGCAGCAGCAGCTGGATCGCTATGCTCGGGAGGGTCTTCGAATTCTGGTGATGGCAAAGCGGAGCCTTAATGCTGCGGACTATACGGACTGGTGGGCGCGCCATCAGGAGATTGAAATGTCGTTGGAGAATCGAGAGAGACGACTGCGCGACTCATTCGCCAAACTGGAGTGCAATCTGACGCTTTTGGGAGCCACTGGCATTGAGGATCGCCTACAGGATGGTGTGCCCGAAACGATAGCTTCGCTACTCTCGGCGGGAATTTCCATGTGGGTGTTGACAGGTGACAAGCCAGAGACGGCAATCAACATTGCCTACTCGGCAAAACTCTTCACGCAGCAAATGGAGCTAATCAAGTGAGTGCATGAAGATCTCTATTCAGCTCATTGTCTTGACCATTATCGTCTGATTATTGATGCAGGCTAACCGCTCGCTCTCGAGATGCTGCTGAGACAGCCATAAATTTCTTTTTGACCGAAATGAGGAATGCAAAGGCGACAAACTCCACGGGCTACATCTTAGCGCCGCGCTGCAAACCTCGAGCCCTGGTCGTAGATGGAAAGACACTGACGTTCATATTGGATCCCAAGTAGGTCACTGCACACAGCTAGACCTAGCTCTGTCCTAGACTGTCTGTCTATCTATTTTAGGTCGAAGTTGATTCTGCCTTTCCTCAAGTTGGCCAAGGGATGCGCTTCGGTGCTCTGCTGTCGTTCTACTCCACTGCAAAAGGCCTATTTGGTCAAAGTAGTCAAGGAGGAGCTCAATCTACGTACGCTTGCTATTGGCGATGGGGCCAATGATGTCTCAATGATACAAATGGCCGATGTGGGCGTTGGTATCTCTGGCCAGGAAGGCATGCAAGCGGTCATGGCAGCTGACTTTACGCTCTCACGTTTCCGCTACTTGGAGCGGCTGCTGCTCGCACATGGTTACTGGTGCTATGATCGCTTGGCACGCATGATACTCTACTTTTTTTATAAGAATGCGGTGGGTAAAGCTTTCAGATTTGATGTGTTCCTATTAAATTATATATGTACTTGGTTTCGCAGGCTTTTGTTTTCCTGATATTCTGGTATCAATTATACTGCGGCTTCTCCGGCTCTGTAATGATGGACCAAATGTATCTAATGCTTTACAACTTATTGTTCACCTCACTGCCTCCCCTTGCGATTGGTGTCTATGACAACCGAGTGCCAGAAGACTTGCTATTGAAAAATCCATATCTGTACAAAAATGTAAGATCATCAGTGCTCATATGGTGCTGTGCCATAGTCATTGAATTAGTGCTTATATATATTTATGTATTATATCTTCTTTTATTTGTAGGGTCGCTTGGGTCTCGCCTACAGGCCACACGACTTTTGGCTGATTCTTTTAGATGCCCTATATCAATCTCTTGTCATATTTTTTGTTGCCCTCTGCGCCTATTCGGAAAGTGATGTCGGAATCTGGGAATTTGGTACAACCATAACGGCGAGCTGCCTGTTTGCAAATCTAGTGCACTGTTGCATTGAAATACGTTCCTGGGTAAGCTCTCTCAACGTAATTACTCGCAAGTGTTATTAATAAAGACTCTTTTTTCTGTCCAGACGCTGCTCCATGTGCTATCAATATTGATAAGTCTGGGCGCCTTTTATCTATTCTCCGTTGTCTACAATTCTTTGTGTGTTAACTGTTTTGGACTGCCCTCTACTTACTGGGTTATCTTTAAATGTATTGCATCTGCAGTACACTGGTTGGTTATATTACTTTCCACGGTGGTTGCTGTGCTCCCTCGGTAAATTGACGCTATAATTAGATCTTTTGTACCTCTGCTAATGAATTCAATTTCCGTCGACTTTACTCTAGCTTGGTTCTTAACACTGTACGTACCTCTATGTGCCCCGACGACAGCACCAAGGTCATTCTTCAGAGCAAACGCGAGCAGGGTAGAGGTGAGAGTTTGTTAGTTACATGGTCGCGCTCGACGTCAGCCTCATCAATTTATAGGTAAAAGGCACAAAATCAACCGCAAATAAAAATAAATTACAATTATAAGTTCCATTATTATGATTTAAACATTAAAAGTTATTATTTTAGCTATGCATGTCCAATACATAAATTCATTTTTCTTAACGTTTTAATTTTTTTTAATTTTGTGTCCTTTTATTTATACATTGTATAAGACAAATTTTGTTGTTGAATGGATCGACTTCTTACGTTCATTTTCTTGCAGAATCGCCGATTATGGGTCTAAGAATCAGATTATAACATCGATTACCTGATCCAGCGTCAACCGGCGAAATTCTCAGACGCGACACTCACTACAAACCAACCGTTACCCATGTACTTTTAGTTTAAATATGTGGCCTTTCGACACCGATTAGTATAACTTAAATTAGACACTTTCATAGACAAGCGCCAACTCTTTCGTTTATGATATTAATTAATTGTAGCTATATTTAGTAGAAATTTAAATAGAATGATTGCCGACTAATCCGTTAAGATTAAAACATTTTAGTTCGAGTTTTGGCTTCAAATTGAATCGGATCAATGAACCATTAAAGTTATATGCGTGTAGTCGTTCATTAATATTTATTTGTATATAAGTAGAAATTTGATTTACGTATGTATTTAGTGCACATAGCCACGTTACATGGCGTAATTCTAAAATTAAAAACGCAACTCTAATTAAACATAACTGATTAAAATAATATCATGTTGATTTATATGTCTGCATGCAATGCATATGGATTAATTAAGCGTCTTTTACGCATATTTATGTACTATATACCACAAAAGAGAGACGAAATCTTTTAATACTGGACAATTCAAACATTACCGAACTTCAATGTTCGATGTTCGTGAAAAGGCTGTGATTCTACACTCATGAGAAATATATTTATACATAAGAGACACCAATTTACATTATTTAGTTTAATTCTTTCAAGTATTACAAAAACAAATTGTTTTTACTTTGTTGCATAATCGAATTAATCTTTTATATTTTTCTTTCAAAACAAAAAAAACAATTTAGTTAATATAATCACATAGCTGTTCTAAACATTTTACCTTAATTATATGTGTATCGTTTTGATAGAGAACCGTATAACAACAATTAAAACTACAATAACATTGTGTTAAAAAGAAAAACAAAATTTAGCTGAATATATACATTGTTGAAAAGCAAAACAAAATAAAAACTAAAATTTTAAAAAATAAATGTATATTTACTAAAAAAAAATACCAAACCAAATATTTATTTCGTCAGTTGAACTTTTTTGTATATCATATCAAAGCGTAAAACAATTTTGTGACCCCATGTGTAAAGCCCAAAAAACAGCTTCAGCTAGATATCGATATCTATATCGGAAATTGAGTTTTTGTAATTTTCGGTCTACGAAAACTATTTCCTTTTATCTTTGACCTTGCTCAGTAGACAATAAATTGAGAAATTAACAAACTAACGTTAAGGACGTTAAAACCCAGTTCTTTTGCTTTCGCTCAAAACAATTTTCAAAGCACTCTGCCATTGTGAAGTATACTTTTTTGGACAATTGTCAAATTATCGGGTAACCCAATTGGGTAATCTTTTTACCATTTGCATGTGTACACATGATTATTCGAAAAAATTCGATTTTTTATAACATAAAAAAAAAGACAGCGCTGTAAAAAATTTAATATTAATTTATTAAATACATAACATACGTTTACTTAGAGATAGCCTATTTATCTATAATATCCCACAGGGTTTCGAACTAGACGAATGGTAAACGAGAACATATATTTCGCAGTGCAAACTGTGACTGAGGCTACGATTCCTTGTGATCAACGCCGAGGTAGGAATTTCCGAGGAAATCAAGCTCCGCACTATTGGCGATAACGCGTGCGATGTCGTGGGGTAGCAAGTTCAGTTCTATATTGGCTGCCGCAGTAGGCAGCGTCTCTATTGCATGCGGCTGCTGCTGTTGGTGCAATTTGGCTGAGACGGCTCGTCTCACCAACTTTTCTATAAACATTCGAAGAACGTGTGCTAAAAGTGTGAGCGCTAGGGACTGCGAAACACCTGGGACGCTCTGTTCTGTATGTAGGACTATGCCTACATCTTTGCACATGTCCCGCACAAGCTGCGTGGCAGCATCCAGCTCCTCAGGTGGTGGTAAAAATAGCATATGATGGTTTAGTGGATTGTCTGATAAATTTGGGGGCCCCTGAATTCGTGAACTAGGTGGAGGCAGGTTTAGCACATCAACTAACACCTCATCGTCCAATCTATGTTCACGACTTCGCAAGCTTATTATCTTTTTAGTTAGCCAACTATCTAAACGGGACCTTGAAGAGAGACTGCAATATTCCAACAGTTGCGATTGGGGATCCTCTTGCAGCTGTTGTTGAACACGCTCTGACAACGGCAAGATCGCTGAGGTTGCTCTTTTTCTGGTAACACACAGCACTTTTAAAGGCGGCGTGTATCCGTGTAGACGTGCAAAGGCCACAATTTCACGCGTGCTCCAAAATGACTCCTTTCCGCTGGTATGCAGGTGCTGTAGGCGAATATGTTGGTGCATGCAACGTAATAAAGTACGCCCTCGCATAAATTCGAAGAACCGCTGGCGCAAAGCGGGCTGTGCCATGAATGCTGTCCGTGTATGAAAACCAAAGGGAAACTCCTTGATCGATGCGCCTGCTAATGGCAGTCGCCGAAGCAAAAACTCCACAGCACTACGCATATTCTGAAATTGAATGCCGCAAAAAAGATGTTCGAGAGTCAAGCGTTGGCTAAGTGGCGGCGCAAGCGGAGGATGCACTTCCTGGCTACTCATGTTGGCATAGCCGTGATCGTTTTGGATGCACTGCAGAACGTGCCACCGTTTGGATAGCTGCTGTGTTGGCTGCTTGAGCAAACTAAGTTGTGGCTTGAGGAGCGACTGCTGCTTGACGGCCTGCTTCAACTTTGATTGCTGCGGATCAATAATGTATAGCTTGCCTTCCTTTTGAAAGATCACGTTTTTAAATTGCGATGCTGTGTGTCCTTTGCGCAGTTGTGCAACTATCGCTTGCGTCTTTTTGGTACTGGTGTTCCCATTCATGGATGGATAAGCAGCAGCCAAACAGGGACTAATAGCAGCAGTAGTATTGACGCAATCAAGGCGCAGTGGCGCTTCACTTGGCTCAAGTACCCCTGCAGGCTGTTTTTTCTTCGGGCTGCCCAGCTTAAATGACTCTGAGACAAGCGCAGTGGAGTCGATGTGCTTGATATCGTCGCTTAACTCGATATTGTTGACGGAGGCAATTAAATTATTATCCAGATCTTCTTTTTCCTGTGTCATTGAAATGCTTAACGGCTTGGAAGTGTTCTTTAGCAAAGAAGGTGCATTTTTTGCGGCTGTTGTATGCGGCTCTTTCTTTACAGGTTTTGGCGTTATCATGTCCACTGTCGCAGGCGCATCGGAACGCAGCCAAACCTCTACAGTTGTCTCGCCCCCCATTGTGTGCAGGCCGCACATAGTTTTGTCCAACACAATGGTGTGCATTAGTTGTACTGGCTTCTGTTGCAGATGCTCCTGAAAATAAAGCTGAATTCGCATGGGGAATTCACCCCAGCCTCGACGTGTCAACTGAAAGGGGGGAGTATGCACGTCCACAATGTCGTTGGGCCGATACGAGTGATGCAATTGGAAGCGCACCTAATAAATGAAATGTTTATACAATGACAACAAGCGAGCGCTCTCCGCTTACCTTTTTTAAATACGCTTCCGGCGGCTGTGGCAAGTTTTTGCCCTGGACATAAACAAGCCATTTGTAAGCTAGCGCTTGGCCGTTTCGGACACTCGAATCAACGCCTCCTAGGTACTTAGAGGTGTTGCCTACCACAAAGAAGAACTTGTTTTTGTTATTTAGGCGTGAGGCGTTAAGGGCGGATAACGAAGAATCAAACTCCTTTTGAATCTTATAAGCCTGTCTGCTGGTGCAAGGTTGTTCTTCACAGCTGATCACATTCAGTTCATTTTTGTTCTCCTGCGAGTGATCCGTAACAATGCCCTGCTCGCGAATTTTCTGCTGTCTTCTACGCTCTGCTCGACGATGCGCAGGGTTTCGCAGCCGTATTGTCTGCTTGGCCAGCGTTGCTGCTGTGCGCTCTGGCAGGTTTAATTGTAAAGGCGCTGGCCGCTTGCCCACAATTTTCTTGACTGCCGGATGCAACGGCAATTGGGCTCCGGCATGCTCAGCCCCATCTCCAAACAATGTGTCTCTGGATCGCACCCTGGACACGTCTGCAGCTGTCAACGGTACTTGTTGCTTTACATAGTACTCGCTGACCACATGGTACCTCAACTTGTCCAGTAGTTGGCGTGCCTGATAGAGGCGCGCATCAATCTCGATCAGCTGTTGCTCCTTAAGGGTTAACTCCCTTTGGAATTCGGCACGCACAATTTCCTCAAAGTGCTTGAGTTGCGCCACGCTGTCAAGATTAAGACCAGTTCGGAGAGGACTGGTTCGCTCATCCCGCTGGTTAAGGGCCTCGCCATCCTCTTCGTTTTCTTGCTCACGCTTAACGCGCTTCTTCTCTTTGGAGGTACTGGTGGGGCTATCGTATCCGAAGCCATAATCGGGATCATGATACTCACTGTGCCTTCGTTTCTTTGGCGCTGTAGTTGATTTTGTCGGCGTCGCCGTCGAATTCTCCATGTGCGTGTGAACGCTGTTGTTGTAGCGGCACACCCTAAGGACTTGTATCACCTAGGTTCAAAATAAAACAGCTGAAAGATGATGTTATGCTGTCTTTTGCACATTTATGCTTTTGTTGGTACTAAATTACCAAATATAATAAATAAACGCGCAAAATGTTTGTTTTTTGGCTGGCATTGTTGATACTAAACCGATATATCGATATATTTGGTATTTTGATATCCAGCACTGTTTTTGTTGAGCCATTTCTAGTACCACCCGCATTTCGTTATGCAGCACTACTCGAATTATCTGGGTTTAACGCGGGAAAGAATAGCACGACGCATTTGCACTAAATATTAACAAAGTTGCAATTACTACATTGAAATAAATAGACTGCAACATGGTCGAGCGCATTGAAGACTTAAATCTACCTAATGCTGTGATTGCCCGATTGATTAAAGAAGCCTTACCGGAGGGTTCCAATGTAAGCAAAGAGGCGCGTGCCGCAATCGCGAAAGCAGCGTCTGTTTTCGCAATATTTATAACTTCGTCCTCGACGGCATTGGCGCACAAGCAGAACCACAGGACCATTACAGCCAAGGATATTTTGCAAACACTCAACGAACTGGACTTTGAAAGCTTTGTTCCGTCGTTGACCCAAGACTTGGAGGTCTATAGAAAGATGGTAAGGGACAAGAAGGAGAGTAAGGCCAAAAAAGATAGCATGGCTGCAGATGCCACTGCCAGTAGCAGCGCTGCGGCAGCCTCTGCCGGAAATGAAGACGCCAACTAATAAGGGCAGCTGAGCTAAAATTGTCGCTAGTAACATTTGGTCACGCACTACTCTTAATGAGCATTCAATCGCGTTATATATATAGATATGTATACATAATTGTGTGTTAATACTTGTAAGGCATATGTTTCTAGTATAGTTTATCTTATAAATAAAATTAAACGAGTCAGCAAAATTAATGTATTCCGATACATCATTGTACTGACTCCAAAACTCTTAGTCCGTAACGCTATAAATATAAATACATGTGTAAATTAACATAACAACGTTTACTTATGTATAAGACCTAATTATTTAAATCCTGTATGTAATGTGGTAAACTTTTAATTTACATTGATCTAAGTAGAAGGCGTTCTAAGCAAGAGTCACCGGATCGCCTGCATTTGAAAAAGGTCAGCTTCAGTCTGGAGCGTATATCACAAAAACAAAACTAACTTTGCCAAAAATCGTTTTTTTTTAACAAAATAAATCAAGAATATATGTAATATTTATTTGTTTTGTTGCCAGGGGAATGGCCATAAACCGTAAGACCTAGAAATTTTCACAGTACTTTATCCGATGGAGGTGTACGCTAAGACTGGGCTTTTGGGAAATCTATCCTACTAGTGTGGAAAAATTGCGAGCACCTTTGATAAAACTTTTTGATGACCATCCGATATTCCTCAAAATCATTTTCAAAGATCTTTGTTTACATTTATTTGAAAAGTGTCTCAGACATTTAGAAAAGTCCAAAATGGAATCTATATAAATTGGCGGAAAACGGTTGTCTACATTTTTTACAATATCCACCGCTTTTGGATGGGAAATGAGGGTCAAAGGTTTAATAAATGAACGAGTATTTTTCGGCTTCAAGATTCTCACCACAAGACTTACACGATTTGATAACCGTTGATTCTAGCTAATGGTGCTTATGCTTATCCACATAAAGTAACTACAGATAATATTTCAGGTTCGTAGCATTATCCTGTGAATATTTATGAGGAACTCATATTTAAATCGGTATTTCTTTGTTTTAATCTCCTAAGTATTCCTAGGAATCCAGTTGTGTAAATGCAGATGTACATCGAGCGTATTATTTGAGGTGACTTTGATATGCGATGTTTACTTTTACGATTAATCGATAACCTAAAATTAATGTTTGACGTTCATCTCAAATAAGGCATTAGACAAGTTTTGTTCCCTATTTCATCCGCCGAGAGTCGATCAATTTTGGAAAACGACAAAGACTGATCCAAAATAGAGTCGTTTAGACGATTTTTAGCTATGTGAACTACTCCAAACATTTACTTGTATACAAGTCAAAAATTATTGTTTGCTCTATTTGCAATTTTTATACTAGTACGAGTTTTGCATGGTTTTTTGAAATACAATTGCTTGTTACTTCATGTTGCTTGCTTTAAATTTGATATATCCTAAGAGAGATGGGTGTCACTGGTTTATGGAAGCTAATAGAGCCTTGTGGAAAACCAGTGCCCGTGGAGACATTGGAGGGAAAAGTGCTTGCCGTTGGTAAGAGTTCTAAAATATTTTCTTTAATTGTGCAAGCTTAAGTGATTACCGGCAAATATTTTAATGGAATGATCTCTTCTTTTCTAAAGATATTTCCATATGGCTTCATCAGGTTGTAAAAGGTTTTCAAGACAGCAAAGGATCGGCACTGAACAATGCGCACCTTTTGGGCCTGTTTCATCGCCTGTGCAAATTACTCTACTACCGTGTGCGCCCGGTGTTCATATTTGATGGCGGCGTGCCGCAACTAAAGCGCGATACAATTGTCAGTTTATCTATCGTGTTGTACTACAACTTATCTTACAAGTGTATCCATTCTCTTTTTTGGTTTATCAGGCGCGTCGCCAGCAACAACGCGGCAAAATCAGCAACGAGGCTGATCGCATACAGGCACTGTTGCTGCAGTCGTTGGCCAAGGAAAAGGTAGTGCAACAGGCGTTGGGCACAAATGCAGAGCTACTGCTAAAGTCGCCATCAAAACGGGCAGTCACAGGAAAGGGCAGCAGAAATGATGAAGACGATCTATTCAAGTTGCCAGAGCTCCCAGAAGCATCCGCTGCTGAAATCGGCGAATCGGACTGCGAATTAGATAATACAGGTGGAAACACTACTTCGGATAGCTCCTTTGATGAGTCAACCGCACGGCATACTTATAATGCCAGCTTGCAAGGTATCGATGTTCGCAGCCAGCACTTTAAAAGCCTGCCGGCCGATATACGGCATGAAATATTAACAGACATTAAGGAAACGCGCAAACAGTCGTCCTGGGGTCGCCTCCATGAGCTCCCAGCACGAAGTAATGACTTTTCCTCTTTCCAAATGAAACGATTATTAAAGCGACGCGCCGTTCAGGAAAGCCTCGAGCAAGCGCAACAAGAAATGGGCGGCCACACTCTGACGTATGCAGAGTTGTCGGAGTTTTTCAGCGAAGAAGGTATTGTCACGCCGACAGCTATTGAGCAGAGTACGCGTCAAATAAGTTCCGATGAACACACCAGATTCTTGTTAGTACGGGATCTTAAAAAAAAGACTATGGAGGATAGTCGTAGAATGGCGCAGAAGAGCTTTGAGACAATTGCAGAAGAAAGCGCTGCGCTTGCTTTGGAATCTGATGAAAGTCCGGGTACGTCGACGAAAACTGTAGCCGTAAAAAAGTCGCCCCCACCCAACGATACACACAATAAGGAACCGGGCGCTGCACCTGATGGTGATTACGAAATGGCATTAGCATTATTTCTTGATGAATCACAAAAAGTATACGACGAAGAGGACTACAACTATAATGCGGATCAGGACTTGCGCCTGAATCGCGAACAAAGCAAATTTTTGCGCTATGCTGCCAAGGGACCAGCGCGAGCGTATATGATTGAATACGGTGGAATGAACGACGAGGAGGTGGAGAACATCATGGAATCAACACAATTGAATGATACTCAGAGCTTAGAGCGTTTACTGCATAACAGAAGTGCTGATGATAAGATAACAGAGGTTGATATAGCAAATAATTCTATTGAAAAAGTCAAACAACTCTCTTCGCCAGTTGTACAGACAACAAATGAATATCTCGACAAACCAGATTCAGTTCAAATCATTGAAAGCGATACTGATTCAGACTTAGAAGAGGTTACTGACACCAAGGAAATGCCTGCAAAAACAAGCCTCGAAATTTGTGTAGGCATTAAAGATCAATTGAACGAAGAGGATGATCTCTTTTCGGACATTTTTAAAAATGAGTACCCGGTAAAGGATAGTGTCCTCCAGGAAGCTGATGCAGAAGCCACAATGAATACTGAGAAAACCAACATGTGTGCGAATGAAGCAGAACATAAAAACGAACGTGGAGATAATAAAAGCACAGATTTGATAATAAAGTGTAAAAATGTTAGCAAATTCGATTCAAATCATTCGAACGTAGAAGATAGTGAAGAAAGGAAAACTCTTGAGCAGAGTACAGTGAAACACGACAAAGAGAAAACAATTGACTTAAATGCTAAAAAAACAGAAAAGGAAGTCGAATTAAGCTCTATACTCTCTGATCTTAAAAGGCAAACAGAAGAAATTAAAAATACGAAATTCGATCTCTCCGAAGAAAAAGAACAGCCGGATGTTGGTCTGACCTCTATACTTAATGAGCTTAAGCGACAAACGGATGAAGTTAAGAATATAAAACTGGAGTCTGTTAAGTTAAACAATAGTATGGCCATTGAATTATCCTCCGACGATGAGGCCGCAAAAGAAGCAACATCTCCAAAGTCCAAAGATATTATTGAGCTTTGTGACAGTGATAACGAAATGAATCGCACATCCCCAAATAAGACTCCCAGCAAGAACAAAGCAATAACCGATTTCTTTCAAACTACATATAGTATAAAACGCACACCCGATAAGCCAGTAGATCCACATGTTACTCCTCCCGTATCTCCAATGGTTCCCAAGCCGTACTACGTAAAGCGCACACCAAAATCGGGACGTAAGAGTGCCGGAAAAGAACTGAGAGACAATTCCGTCTCACCCAATACACAATCTAGCAAAGCGGCAAAATCGCTGTTTAAAGAAAATGAAGAGAAGGACATGGCCGAGCCAGTTACCACCGAGGTAAAGATATATGCACTTATATTTGAACTAGCAAAAATAACAGGTAAAATTTTGGAAGATAGATCTGCCAGCTATTTGCTCACCATATAAATGCGTAATTATTTGTTGTATTTGATTCAGTAAATATGTTTGTGTTTGCAGGATATCCTTCAAGACGCAGCGGAAGCTCTAAAAGCTCAAAAGACCGCTGAGGAACTAGAGACAATGGCTACAAATTTGGCCCATGAGCGCTCTGAGCTGGAAGCAGAACGTAATCGACAGGATCGAATGGGTATGTCCATTAGTCAACGCATGAGCAACGATTGCCAAGAGCTGTTGCGCCTGTTTGGCATACCATACATTGTGGCGCCAATGGAAGCAGAAGCACAGTGCGCCTTCCTCAATGCCGTAGGGATTACTAATGGCACCATAACGGACGATAGCGATATCTGGCTTTTCGGTGGTCGTACAGTATACAAAAATTTCTTCGCTCAAAATAAGCATGTGCTTGAGTTTCGGGCCGAACAGATTGAGCAGACATTTAATTGCAGCCGCGATAAGCTTATTCAGCTTGCCTGCCTCGTTGGCAGTGATTATACCACAGGTCAGTTAGAATACACCGCATCTGGCAAAGCATTGTAACGAAATTATGTTTTCCAGGTATACACGGCATTGGCGCTGTAACTGCTCTTGAAATACTCGCGTCCTTTTCGACTTTAGCCCCGAACACTGGACCTACAACCTCTTCTCCATCCTCCAGTAGGCCAGGCGCCGTCTCCATGCAGTCTGTGCTGTCCACTTTAGTAAAGTTTCGAGACTGGTGGCAAGCGCATAAGAACGCCAACATACCTATCGGGAGTTCCGCACGTCATTCGCTGCGCAAGAAGCTCAAGAACATCGAGTTGCATGAGGGCTTTCCCAGTTCGTCCGTAGTGGAGGCCTACTTAATACCCAAGGTGGATGAAAACCGTGACGCCTTTAGTTGGGGATCTCCCGACATTGAGTCTATACGCGAATTTGCGCGTAAATTCTTTGGCTGGACTACCTCGAAAACAGATGACATTCTTATGCCGGTCATAAAGAAAATCAACGAAAAGAAGATACAAGGCTCTATACGCAATTACTTTACGGCGAAGAGCGCGCTTCGAGTGCAGCAACCAAAGGTCAGCAAACGTGTTCAGACGGCAATTGATAAAATGTCTGGTAAGATTGAGCCGGAAACGACGGAAATGACGGAAAAATTGAACCGACCAGCCCGTCGTGCACGTAAAAAGAAGGCTGCTGAACCGCAGGAAACTCTCTGCGAAGATGCAACAGACGACGATCGTCCTGCTCGTCCAAAGTGCGTCAGACGAAAAGCAGCGACCGCAACGCCCACAGCCCACAGAGAGATAATACCGCAGAGAGAACGGGATTTACAGCAAATGCGTCAAAACAAGGCAAAGGCAGCAGATATTTTAAAGGCAAGCGCTAAGGTTTCCAAATAAATTATTTCCATATTTTGCTTAAAATATATATTCATTTTTCCCTGTAACTCCTTATGGCGCTCTCGTCTAGAACAGTTCTTTGTTGTTTAGTTTACCTTAATGCCAGTCGAATTTTTTGTTGTTCGAATTGAACAGTACTTGAACAGAACTCGGTGCTTTGAAATAAATGTCAAAAGGGCAGGTATACAAACACAAATTTATTGTTAAACGTTTAAATTACAAAACAAAAAAAAAATTACCATAAGATATGTTTAAAATTAAACCTGTTAATCGGGTTCAGTATCAGCGTTTGCTCATAGATAAGGATCGTGCATTAAAACGTTTGCAAGGCTTTCGAAAATTAAGGATAATATTGCTAAAAACTGTTTTTGCACTTTTGATAAATGTACAACGCAAATCACAGTATGCGACAAGCAATCAGGCACTACAATCTTTAAAGCAGTGTAGAGATTGGTTGACTGATTGCTTAGAATCCTTACAAAGATTGCCCAAAGATAATCGTTCTAAATGTAATATCGTCGCTCCAAATAGTGAAGATAAGAAGAGTTCCCAAAATGTTTTAGCTAGATACATTGCAAGTCTGAAGAAGGTATTAAACAATTATGAAAATTATCAAACAACTATGCACCCCATGGCACATAGGAGTACAACCAAAAATAGTTTGAAAAAAATGTTGATCGAAAACATTGGAGTTATGCACCTTGCTATTCAAATGTTGAGACTCTTTATGAAAATGGGCAACAATGTTTTCTTCAAGGCGAACGAAAAAAATATGAGTGCAAAGAAAGTTCAATGTTCGAGTTCATCAACGGGGAAATGCAACAATGGTCAAATTTGTCTAGAAAAGAAAGATAGTACTGTTGGGCCACTTATTAAACAGGACAATCTCAATAAGCAATCAATCGAAACTAGCAGATCTCAGCGAGACAAAGATACTGTTTCGGGCATTGATCAGGCGGGAATTAATTCCTCATCTTCGAATATTGGCAAGCCTTCCGCTAGTACGAGACCGAGTGGAGGGGGAGGAGAATCAACTCAAAATTTTATGATGCCCACAATTGATCTTGAGGTTCCAGATTCAAGCCAGATGTATTTAAGGAGCCTACAAAAACTTAGGCAGAAAATGAGTTCACCTTCCAAAACCAAATTTAGAACCGCAAATAGTTACCATAAGTCGATGTTTAAATTTAGTAAACATCACGAATTGGAAAAGCCGTCGCCGAGAATGTCCGTGGTTTCAGAGGAAATAAAAGACAATACAATGGACGACACAGCAACCGCTATCATTAATAACCTATTTGCTCATAAAAGTGCACCCAGGGCTGTAATAAAAAAAAGTTCAAAATACATAAGCACTTTTGAACTCCATCATTTAAATGCAGATAGAAGGGACGATTATAAAGTGGACGAGATCTGGGAAGATTTGATTAGTGAGCATAACCAGCAGCTTTTATCGCCTAATAATCGTAAGATTTCCGATATTAAAGATGACCTTAAAAAATTTTATCTAACAAAAATGCAGTTGATGCTCCGCACTCAAATTGGTAAAATACACTACCATAAAAAAAAAAAGTTCCACGCCAAAAGCTCAAGCATATTTAGTATGAGTGGCTCTGTTGTCAATCACGACTGGAAGAGCATGGAGAAAATTGTCATTTTACAAAAGATGCATAAAACTTTCTTTAACACGCAGCTGAAAAAACTTAGTTGCGAACTTCACAACCCTAAGATACGAAGATTACACTCACTGATTATGTCAGAGGAATTGCCTAAAAATGCGTTTGATCACGATATATTGAAAGAATACGAGCGTGATCCGCACTTTTATAATATTTTAATAATGTCACTCAATAGAGATTCTGACCAAGATGCTAGTGTGTTATCCATAATTGAGCACAACTTTGAACGAATCATGTGTCAATTAGCTCGTAATAAGAGGCAAAAGAAGATGCGGCTATCTTCTATAAAGTCGAGACAACAAAGCCTTGATACCATCGAAAGCTTTTGGAAAGATGATATAATCCTCACATCTGATGGCGACAAAAATGTGTTAGAATTCGATGAGTACTGTAAAGTGGAGCGAGAAAGGTGGGCTAAGTTCTTTGCCGACCAAGAAAAATCGCCAACAATACTACACCTAGAAGACATACGCGAGCAAAAACGACAGGCACGTTCCGCTCAAAGGAAGACGGCTCGAAAGGGCGCGATATTGCAGAAGAAGCGACGGAAGAGCAGGAGACCTATTACTGCGCTGTATACGGCTCCTCGTCTAACACACCGCATGCGCCAGGCCGTCGATCAAATTGCAGAAGAAGCACAAGTGTCCTTTGTGCAACACATGAAGAGGGCAAATCACTATTCTGACCTTGAAGCGGACACCTTGCCTTTATCGGAAGAAGAAGTACAAGGACCCAATATTGCTGAAGTTCTTCTAGACTCTGCGTCCTGGACCAGTTGCTGCAGTAAATGCCGAAATGTTGAGGGAGCAATGCAATCTGGACCGGCACTTGAACAGTTCTTTCGCACACATGAACAAATATTGAAATTTGGGAACGGTTTCGGCGTATGCTATTGTACTTCTGAGGAGAAAATTTACAAAAGCACAAATCGTGCCTGTTTATGTTGATCGCTAATTCTAGAAATATAAATACTATAAATAGTATTTTAATTTATATTTATTTATTTCTAATTTGCGTATTGCTATAATTAACGTGGTTTACTTTTTTTTATTCTAAATTCCCATACAATACAAAAAGTTGTCCCGACAACCAACATAAACGCGTCTAAGTCTCTCCACATAGCACGGAGTGGAAAACAATTCACCTGTCAGCTTTTCCGACCATTGTATCTGACCGTTACCCAAATTGGTCAGCACAATTCGACCATCAGTAGCGCAACAAAATACCAAGTTGTCGCTGGGTTCCACGGTCATGATTGTGGGTGTGGCATAGACTGGGCCGCCTATATCCACTTTCCAATGAAGCTCAAGTAAAGTTTTTTGACCCATGCCTGTCTTACATCGCAAACAGTACACATGCTGGTCAATGCATCCAAACAGCACAAATGTGTATCCCATGTAAGTGGGCGGGGCCTTGACTACCAGCGAAGAGAATATATTGCCCTCTACCGTATGCGTAGCCAACTGCAAAATACAGAGTAGAAGCATAGAAAATTTTATAGTTCATATGATAGAGCGATAGAGCGTAAGAACAATTATTTCCGGAACATGAGCTTACAATTTGTCCGCTATTTACATCGCAGGCATGCACACGTCCGGCTACTTCGGCACAGACAAAAATTGTGCCATTGGAGTCCAGCAAGACGGGAGAAGCGAAGAAGGGTTCTTTACATTTGTGCATCCACTGCACCGAGCCATCCAAGAGCGAGATGCGTGCATATCCACCATCTAATGTACATATAATTACGGCTTGACTCTTCGCCAGTTCCAGTGGGCTAGCAAAGATTGCCTTTTTTCCTATGCGCATGCACCAGAGTACTTGCTGCCGTTCCGTGGACAGGCATATAACATTATAATCTTCTGCATAACTGCAGACGACAATTCGCGATCCATCCGATGTCAGGAGAGGCTGAGCCTTTATCATCCCACCAATTTCTACATTCCACAAAATATCGCCAGTCAACGGGTTGAACCCATAGAGGCAACCGTCGTAGCAGCCCACCATTGCGAGCTGCTCGCTAAGGAATGTAACCTTGCATTCGATGCGGTCAGGTAACTTGATCGTGCTTTGTTCCTGGCCCGTCAGGGTATCCAGTGTGCGCAATAACTTCGAATGAGCGCCCACGCACACATACCGGCTGTCGTATTGGGCAACCGGCGAATCTATGCACTTGTTGAAATTTACCTTCCAGTAGAACTGGAAATGTATGGCAGGCTTTTCAAAGCGCGTGATGATTAAGCCGCCGGCTGTGCTGCTGCCCGCCGCTGCACCGGCTGTAGAGCTCATAGGTGGCTCGATAGGCTTTAGTTTGGTGTTTTGGGTTACCAGTTTGGCATTATCTAGGAAGAGCAAAACGGCGCGCAATGTCACTTTTTCGTCCAGCAGCAACTCAAAAAGATGTCGCTGCTCGTCGTCAATGCACATCTGCAAGCCAATTTCGCGACACAGCGTTATGGCATGGAAAGATGTTCCGCCAGCATGTCGGAAACTCAGGTCATAACCGCTAAGATTGCTTAGCGAACCAGTCTGCTCTAGCCGAAGCTTTTTTGGTGGTCTCTCATTTTGCACGTCCACGCACTCAAGTCTGTCGTGTAGGAAACTTTTAAGTATATCCTGGGCTGGCTGTGCTAGGAGGGCACACTCTTTAAGCAGAAGCATCTTGTCCAGCTTGCCGTGTGCATTGCAGGGAAAGTGTTGCAAGTAAACGAATCTGTCCGGTTGCTCAGCAGCCATGAGCTTGGTTAGTATTTCAAAGGTCTGCGCCCTTCTCTGTACCTTTGTCTTAGGCTCCAGACTTCGAATGCAACAAATTAGTTTTTGCAGATCCTCCAGCCATAGACAGGTAGCCAGTTCGCAGCTATGCAAGCATTTCTCTATCTTGCGCGTGATGAGCCCTGTAACGGGGGTAATCAGTAATCCTTACATCGTAGTGTTTAAGTCCGTCATACCCAGGCTGATGCGGTTACCTGCACGCTTAACCACATCATTGGCGCGTTCTTCATAAGCTAAAGAGCCGTCTTCAAACCGTCGTACAAAGTCGCCGGTGGCACGATAAAGAACAGAAGAATTTACATCCGTGCCGTTATCTCTATCATCAGTCTCCGGTATGTAGCAGCGGCGTGTGGCACTGCCTAACCAAAGCTCACCACGGCCCACGCTTTGAAGGTTTCGTTTGGACTGGAAGTCAATGCGCCAAACAGTCTGATCATCAATGGGCGTTCCTAAATGGACGCGCGAGTGCAGAGACTGTAAAACGTGCATCATGCTCCAGCATGATAACTCTGTGATACCATAGATGTTGCATACTTGTTTTTGGAAAAGCACCTGTGGCTCCATCCAGGTGGCCAGCTCGGTACTGGACGGAAACGGTTCACCACCTAGTAGTAGCACTCTAAAATAACAAAGCACTTTAATACACTGCCGGTTAGGTGAAAGCATCAACTACCTCAGTGTACTGGAACTGTTTAGTATTCGTTCGCGTATTGCGTTGGCACCGAACTGTCGAAAAAGCGATGGTGTCATTTGCAATACGGTGATGCCGGGCGTGGTAACACTCGTTGGAAAGAGGGCACTCAAGACGCGCTTGGGCGACTCACGCATAGAATAGTGGGTGATAAGCACTGCGGCACCATTCTGCATCGCCAAAAATAGTTCCACAACAGATGGATCAAAGGTACAGGGCGTACCCAGGTAAATTATGTCGGCCATCGAAATGCTGAGCTTTTCACTATTTTAATTAAAGTTAAGAAATAAAATAATACAAAGTCAGCCCCAATTAAACTAAACTAGAAAGAGTATTAAAATATTTAAAAACTGGGTGGTTTTGGAAGCAAAGAATTGTTTCTCTTTTAACTAATTTTAATAAATAATCTTATTTTCGTTCTTATAAAGATTGAAACATCAAGCAGAATCAAAACCTCACCTGAGTCCCACTATATTTGGTGCAATGCATTCGTAAGGAACATGTATTAGCTTTGGCGCTCCTGTGGTGCCGGTGGTCGTAATTGTGTAGCACATGTTGGCTGGCAGAGCCCCCTTTGCCTCGGGCGAGGGATCACTAGCGGTATGCTTTAACTTGAACAGTTTATACTCTTCGTTGTAGACCAGAAAGCTGTCGAGGTTGTGAAAGTAAACGGCACCCACAGGCATATGACCGTTGACAATCAGGTAATCAATGCCAGCCCGGCACATCTGCCAATGTAATGCCTTCGACAGCATCATTTTGTCGTTGCAATAGAAGTGACATTTGTGATTCAGTATGCTGAAATGTATATTAGTTGAATAGGTAACGACGACCGTACAATTCACATTTCTACTCACGCGAGAATCAATATGCATGACGAGGGTGTGTGATTCGCAATACGAAAGGCAATCCCTGTGCCGATTGGCACTCGGTTGCGTCGTAATCTTTCCAAGATTCTCTCAACGCTGCTTACGGCCTTGCGGTAGCTAATGGAAAAATCTTGCGGCTCCATCCGTTTTATAACAAAAGGCACGTCCCCAAATTCACTCAGCCGTTGTATATCGAAGAGCTTCTTAGTCTCTCCCACAATCGTAGGCTCAATGTCGATTTCTGACTTGAACTCGATTTCCACTGTTTTCTCTGATCCTGGATCGTGTTTGTGCTCGACACTGGCCTCAGCGGGAATGACCGGGTCTGACTGAGCAGCAAATCGAGTATCATCTTCAAGCTCGCTTTTAATTTTTAAGGATTCCATTATCGCCAGGCGATGGCTTCGCTTTCTGCCATAAATAGTTTAGGCTTAACATATTATTACAAAAATCACAGATAAAACACTTTGAAATGAATTTATTATATATTTACGTTTAAAATACCCCGAGAATACCCCGAGGTCTTAGCATGATGAACTTTAAAAAGCTTAATTCAATTGATTTTAGTTTTTAGACTCAAGACGATATTAAACTTATTTATTTGTTTTAATTTTGCCATGCTCTACATTCTCAGCTATTTAATGGGAACAATCGATTCCATGTTCATAACACGATGAATATTCTATCGACTAGAATATTCATCGTATTATGAACATGCAATCGATTGTTCCAATCAAACAGGGCTGCTCTTATTGGATTGGCGGCAATTTTAAGCCTCGAGAGCCGTTTATCGTATAATCAAAAAGTCTTGACAGCAGCAACATGTTTTTGTTGGGTATCAGAGCATTTAATAAAATTCACTGTAAAAATCAACTATCCGATATATCTATGTCAATTATAAAAAGAGGAGTTTTAGATAGTACAGGATAATTAAATTTTTCCAGTCTGAAAATGGGCAAAAAACTTTAAAAAGAGCCAATGCTCTCATTCGCCACCTAGTAATTTTCTAACTCATCCAAATGGGTGAATAAATTGTAATTTATATATTTTTTAAGTGGTTTAACAAGAGTTTGTTGTCCGCGTTCGATTTTTTTTTGATTGGCTACCGTTGGCACCAAAACAGTTTTAAACACACCCGCACAATTGCATAACTACGTACGTAAATTCAGTAACGGTAAAAATTATTCAAAAGAGAAAATGTTATTCATGTTATTCATTTAACTTATTCATTAAATATTAATAGAAATCTGCTATATATTTACACATCTTTGATATTCAGAAAATTAAGTATATTGTTTCGATCTGTAAAAATACCGGTAATGTGTGTAACCTGAGCTTATACTAAAATATATTTTTTATAACTGTTTTTTTGAGTTCACAGATAGGGCATCTTTACTCATCCTCGTGTATTCCTGCTGCATGGTCGAGCGGCAATGTTCGATAAGCTTGTCCATATTTTCCTTATCATAGCCATCCGTCGATATCTCAGGCAGTATTTGAATTACAACGTGTCCTGGCCGAAAGCTTTTCTTCTTCTCATCAAAAAACGAGTATTTCGATACGACTACCGGCTGTATTGTGCACTTGCTTTGAAGCGCAATGTGAAATGAGCCTTTTTTGAACGGCAGTAATGTCTCTTTGGAATTACGCGTGCCCTCCGGAAAGACTAATATCTTGCAGTTTTGCTCTCGTATAGCAATCGCCTCCTTTTGCAAGGAATTAATAGAATCGCTCTTCCGCGATCTGTTAATATACAAAGTGCCCCAGAGCCAGGCGCCAACGCCAAAGAAGGGCATGTAAAGAATTTCCTTTTTGGCCACCACGGTTGCCCGTCCAATCACCGGCCAAAGATGAGACAGCACGCACAAGTCCAAAGCGCTTTGATGGTTCATAAGCACAACACTCCCATGCTCCTTTTTAACGTTCTCCACACCGCGCACTTCCATGGTGATACCCATTAGCCGGCACAGCTGAACGAAGCACCAGGATGGTATACTTGAAATAATTAAAAACAAAATCGTTAGCTTCTAGCAAAGTTTTCAAGTGCTTAACTTACAGCCCATTTCTGTAGTCCCTCGGCCGCAGGATCATGAAGGGAATGCACAGAGTTACAATCGCGCCGGCTCCAAACAGCACAATAAACATCCTCATCTGATACGGCGCTTTGGCCGCAATGCTCAAAATTAGGGCCACGACGCAAGCGAGCCCTATTACCTCACAGGTACACGCCATGACAACAGTTTTACCTAGTACTGCGGAATTTAAATAGAATAGAGAATAAATTATACAAAAAGCTAAAATGAAACAAAAGTCGAAGAAAGCCGAGTCAATATATACATATAAATAGTACTTATCCCTATATATAAAACTGTTTGTCCTGACTGACTGACTGACCGTAAGAAAGGAAGTTAAAATGTTCACTGTAGTTACCTTATGTTTCGGGAAATTCCACCCGCATGTGTGGAAAAATCGCGAAAAACGTTTGTATGAAACTTTTTTGTTTATCATCCGACCTTAAACTCATTTTCAAAGATCTTTGTTCAAATTCATTTAAGGGCTGTTTTACACTTTTCAAAAATGCATTCTTCCTTGGTTTAAATGGGGGTCAAAGATTTGGTGGGTGGTGCAGAAACCAAACTTCCTCGATAGAAATGCTATTCACAGATATTTTGGGCGAAGTTTTAAGTTTAGTCTGATTTTAATTAAACTAATATTCAAATCCCAACATAGGAACTTAATAAGATCTTAATGAATGCGTCTTTCAGCGATTTTGGAAATTCCACCCGCAACAGTGAAAGTTTTTGCTTACCATCCGATCGGCACCAAAATCTTGGGTGGCAAATGCGGGTCAAAGGTTTAATAAATGAAAGTTTATTCTTTAGATGCAAGATTCTCACCACAAGTCTAACATAGGCGAAAACCTCGGATTCCAACATTTGGATCTTTATTCAACGTACTTAAAACATATTTTTCAATAGAAGTGGAGATTAATATAGGAGATATATGGATTCATATCCTCACCAACTAAATTTTTGCTGCACAATACAATACGGTTGAATTTCGAAATACTTAACATTTTTCATTCTATATCAAGGGCAGCAATTTATAATAATAATAACAAATTTGTGGGGTACAACAGCTCGTGCGCCGTATAAATTCTGTATTAACAGACCAAGGTTTCATTTTTCAAATTGATACCATTTGGAGGCTTTAGATATCCACATGATGTATATGTAATTTATATACAGTATATTTATAAGAACATAAAATGATATCTTTCATAGCTAAATCGATTTTAAACAGTTCTGCAACCAGATAAGAGCCTGCCTGGCAACACAGGTACCAGCACGTAAATAGATAGTTAATATTCTCCATAGTATTTTGTCGGCAACTAAATATCATCTTTCCTTTATGGTCTTGGCTAATGTACAATGTTGCTCTTGGCAACAAAAACGTGAAGGAGCAACTGATTCTGTAAGCTTTAAGTTGAACGAACCACTCTTTTTTTTTTAATTATATTCCGAGTAATCGCAACTACTTTGTTTCTGACTCACAATTCTAGTTTAGTTTCTTCATGCGCAATTGCTAAAAGGCACGGCACGTCCGCAAAGGTCAGAGACTCGCACAACACTAAATACTCAATCATATCAGGTAAAGCCTTTAACGGCAAAACGACAATTACTAATGGTAAGGCGCTTATCAAAAATTCCCCCGTTTAGTCGAACGCAATATTTTGTTTAATAAAGGCACTGAACTTTGATATTATACTGATTCTTTGCAAATAGAATTCTGATCGTTCCACTCAAGAGTGCCCGATTAGGAGACATGTTGTACCGGGCTATAAATCGCCGTGGAATACACTTCAACTAATTTTTATATGTGCATATTCCACACAATCGTACACAAGTTGACGTACATTGTACCCTGAAAAAGACGTACATAAAACCGTGGTAGTATTTTCTTCCAGCAGCCTACACCAAAGAAAGTCCCTTCTCGACAATCTTAATTTTTTATATATTTATTTTTATTGTCTAATAACTATAACATTTCCTGGGCTTAAATCGGATGGTAAACATAAAACATTCATATAACTGTCCTCTGTCAATTTACCATAGTACTCATTTATTTCTTGTGTAGGGCTTTAATTAAGTTTGAAGCAAATAGGTCAAAACTGAAAACTTTGTCTGGATTCTGTGAAAAGTGTCAAATGACTCAAATGAATTTTCAGAAAAATTCTTTAAAATTGATTTCCACCTGAACGATAACCCACCAATACTTCGACCCCTATTTCCATTAAGAAGGGATAGATTTTTCGAAGTGTGAGATACTCCTCAAATGAATTTGAACAAAGATCTTTGAAAATGAGTTTGAGCCGGGTGGGACTTCTCACGTTCACCTCCATCACATTAACTAACTAAAGAAAGTCATAAATAAGTCATTCAGTGGGGACAAACAGTTTAATATATAGAGATAGCATATCTCTATAACGGTGCTACAATACTGTTTTTATACCCTGAACCACCCATTGAAAATGGGTAAATGGGTATAATATTTTTCTAAATTATGGGTGTGTGTGTGTGGGTGTGTACGTGTAGAAGGAACCATCTCTGTTGCCATTAAGTATATATATTCTTGATCAGCAATAGTCGAGTCGAACTAGCCATGTCTGTCTGTAAGGCAAGTTATATATGATATAAAACAAACAAAACGGACATAGCTAGATCGACCCATATTCAAGGTATTTTTATTATTATGTCATCAAATTGCACAGTTGATTTATTTTGTTATGTTGACAAGCACAAAATGGAAGAGAACTAACACAAAAAATGTTCCCTGGGATTGTCCTGTCTTTACTTCCTATCAAGCTAACCTGGCTTTACGGTAAACTGTTTATCAAAGAACTGGGCAGCTTGACAAACTTGCTGTGGAGGGATCTGACATCTGAGTCTTCTTAAAGTTTATCCACCTAGTATACTATACATCCCGCACCATTACGTATCACTATGAGTCTCCGGTTGAATCATACCGCCAGTCAAGCAGGCGTTAAACAGATAGACTTAGTCTAATTAAATACGAAGACATTGGGTTAAATCTTGCATGTGTGCTTTGAGAATGTTGCGAGTGACGCGAACAATTTCATTCACCGAAAAGAGACAGCAGTGATAAGATTATGGCATGATTCCGACAAATGTATACATACATATGCATACATATGTACTCATATATGACTTTACAGGCGTAAAAGTGTACATACATTACAGCTGGCCGAACAACTTGTTTAATATTTTCTAGCGATTTTAGGTTCAAAGTCAAATGTAAATGTAAAAGTTTTGCCAACTGGTCCTAAAAAAATCTAAGTGAAATGCCAGATGAGATTGATTTTTTTTAGTTGCCCGGTAATCAGACATTTTAAAATCGAAGGTCTTATTGGGTAATGTTCTGCATACTAAAAAATCTTATTAGTAGATTAGTCGATGTCGCGTGACTAATCTCATGTTGATGTTGTGGAATTAGATGATCATTAAGTTGTGTATATTATCGCAATGAATTATGTAATAATTAATAATGAAGAATATTTTTTTATATAATACTTTATGGTTATATGTATCACTAGCAGTACGGGACTTAAATATGCATATGTATATGTAAACAGAAGGTAAAAGTAGTAGCCGAAGCTTAATAGACAATCAGGCGCAACATGTTAGGTGCTAAGAAGTATAAAGAACAAATCCTAGGCAGACGTAAGGGATATTTGTTGGAGGGAAATTACAAGGAAGCTCATTACGAAGCACACCTTGAAAAAAATATAGTAAATCGAATTGAGTGCGCAGTAAAACAATACTATTGCTAGGACACTTGAAATATTCCTTAACATGCGCGTATACATACATACATACATATATGTACATTGGCGTGTGACCGTGTCAACAGGATGAATAAGGAACGAAGGAAAGAAGTGACAAGCAAACAAATAGGCCCGGTATACTCACTTACTCAGTTATTGGGCTGGGAGGTAAGTCAATTACAAATATTCATCTCTTGCGTTTTTGCTCGAACTGTTGTTGCGTTTATGCGTTATGCGTATGCCGCTATTAAACGACGACATTTACCGGTGCTTTCCGAATTTTTCCTATCGACGTTAATCGCAATTGAACCGACGCACTAACACTGAATTACAAACAGCTTTGTGAACATAACACGCGAGCCTTGACAAAAATTGATAATAAGGAAACTGTTTGTAATTAGATGTAAGTAGGAGGCAATTATTAATATGACCGGGCAATCATGATCGTATAGCTATCCAATACAACGTCCCACTAACGCTCGTGCTATACAAATGCCAGAATGCGACTGGTGACTTAAATGAGCTTTCGCACGCTCAACAATATTTTTCAATGTATGTGTGCGCGCGCAATTGTGAAAATTAGAGTGGTGTGCGTGCCCCTCCTGCTCGTGCCTAAGCATATAACTCGTGTAATTTGAACATTAGACGTGACAGTGAAAAAGTCGCATGAAGCGAATTAACTAATAAAGCATCGATCTTTTATTATCTCTGTATTTTTACCAATTTATGCACACTATTTCTTTTTAGCATTAAAAAATTGTATTCAACAAGTGATAAGTACATACTTATGTTTTTTCACGCAACCATCTCTAGATAAAAAAAAAATTACCCTATTTCAAGCACACGAAGATAAGCTAAGCAAGACCTCGTCCTACGTCCGACAACCGCAACAAGTTTGTAAGAGACACACATACAATACATACATACATTTATCTGTATACATATCTAAATTACTAACGAATTATGTCCGGAGTATGCTTCAATTTTAGCTTCAGTTCATATGTCAGCATATAAATATTAGACAAAAATTAAGTTACACTACAATACAAATGGTAGATAAAAATACCTTGTTAAAATAATATTGATTTAAAATTGTCGTTGCTAATGATCATAATCTAGAATATTTTATGAGTTCAACCAAATTCTAACCATTGACAAAGCATTGTAAATAACGCCTTCTTCCCTTTCTCCCTTCCCTCTTATTCATAAAAAACAACCATTATCCTCTTATAACCTTGAGTAAAGGTGACGTGATACATTGCCTTCTAATTTAAACAAATTAAAATTAAAGTTTTGGCACCATCTGTTGTGCGAACATTTATTTTGACTTAAAGCTCGTATTAATTCAGCAAAAAAAAATTTCAAATTTGTTTTTTGTTGCTAGGTATCATTCTCAGGCATCGTTTGACTTTATTGTTAAAAAAATATTTTTCATTTTAAAAGTGCCAAATGAGTCGAGTGTCGATAACACTCTGAGATGAGTGTAGTAACGCGATAAGTTATCAACCCGACATAGTCCTTAAATCAACAAAATGGTTTTTTGAGAATTTGTTTACTTCCGACCAGTTTTGCCAATGTAGCTATTTTCTATTGATGTTTAAAGATGTTAGCGGGAAAAAGTTAAAATACGATACATACATCGCCTGATTCTATTTTGTATTTATTATGATCTTGACGTTTCATTTTGTAAGACTCGTAGGAGTAGGTCGATTTTCGAGGATTGAAGTATTGCCAATTAAGCTATGTTTTGCACAAATCTTGCTATTTTAATAATAAACACTACAAAAAATTGCAGAAAATGGAAATAATAATTTTTCAACTGCAATTAATATGCATTTTATGTATATACATATCTTTCAATCTAATATTGAATTTTTTTAAATTCTTACTTTCTATCGATAGCATACAACTTTGTTTGTTAATTTCGATGTGTTTCCGATAGTCCTTAGTTGTAAGACGCTTGTCGCAAAGAACTTACTCAGTTGACACTGTTACATTTCGAATTACTGCGGTAGGCACACAATTATCGATAAGCCTCGGAATATATTTTTATTATGGGTACGTCTACTTCGGCGTCCAATCAGCTGCCGTTTGTCTTATGTTATTACTATTCAAAGCAGTTTTACAAAGCGTTTGGGAATTGTTTTTAAAAATATTACACCCATCAATGAAAATGTAGCATCTGACTTGTTGCTTGCGAGTGAATAAGCAACTAAAAACTACGGTACATAACAGTGCTCAAATAAAACGGGCGTCAAACGCCTGCGTTTCCCTATTCATATATTGGTTATAAATTTGCTTTAAAATACATAACCAATTTGGTCATTCTTTTACTGGGGAACTTAACCAACCCTTTAACAAAAAAATTCGTTCCTTAAAGTTTTTATCACTGCGTAAACTACATAAACAATAAAAAAATGTTTTCCGATTATTGTTTCCAGGGATGGCAACTTACTTTTACCGCGAATTGGTGCATGGTGCTGTTAATAACAGTAAGCCCATCGTTGGTTGTTCGCTGTTATGTTAGAAATAACATTTTTATATTTTATTGTTCGCGTTGCCGCTCATTTGTCTTTACAAAGTGCAGAAAAAAATGCTCAATTTAGGAACAGATGACGCAGGATATATAAATGAGGATAAGAAAAAGCGTCGAGTATCTATATCAAAACCAACGCCATGTCGTCTATGCCATTCACGCGTGACATTGACAACAGAATCGCCAAACATTTACGAAGCTACCGCAGATTTTATTAAAGAAGGATGTGAAAACGGTGAAGGCGAAAAGCAATTAATAGTCGATGCGTGCCAAAGTATCTGGGGTGTAAAGTATGAGCGCCATGAGTGCTTACCGGAACGTATCTGTGTACGCTGCCTTGAAATGCTCAAGGACTTCTATGAGCAGCGCCGGTGCATGCAGCAGCGGGAGTCTGAGCTGCAGCAAGATTTAAAAAACATTATTTCTCTGGATGCCAAGTACCGACCTGGCCTGAATGGCAATCCTGGCGTGTTTGAATTCGAAGAAGGCGAAGAAGGCTGCGTCATTGTCGACGTGGATCCAGATCAACTTTGCGAGACCAGCGATGACGAATTCTTAGGATCCGATGGAGAGGCTGACCTTGACGAGGAGGAGTGGGACGACGAGGATGAGGAGGAACCTCAAAATGATGAAGATGTTGATATGCCGCTCGGCATGGATGCAGCCCAAATGGCGATCATGCAGGCACACCAAACTGCAGATGCCAGTGCCACGGTAAATGCACATCCCAAGAGCGCCTTTCTGTGCCAATACTGCGATCTGGCCTTCACACTACAGCCAGACTGCCAGCAGCATGAGCTGGGATCACACGACGTCTCTGCGCCTTTCAGTTGTAACTACTGTCAGCTGCGCTTGACCACAAGGCCTGCTCTTATTGCGCACATCAAGGAGCTGCATGACGCTGAGCGGCCGTATGTATGCGCACTCTGCAGCAAGGGATTCGTTCGACGTTCGGACTTGAAGAAGCACACAATTGTTCATACTGGCGTGCGGCCCTTTTCGTGTCACGTCTGTTCCAAAAGCTTTTCACGCAATACCAACCTAACCAAGCACTTGCGCATTCACAGCAGTGTCAAGCCGTTTGTTTGCCAGCAATGTCCGCGTTCTTTTCAAACTCCACTAGAGCTGATGAAGCACACGCGCTCCCATGCCGAGGTCAAGCCCTACCAGTGCCAACGATGCCCTGCTTCATTTGCTCGCAAAGACAAGCTTTTAGTGCACCAGCAAGTGCACTTAAAGCGCGACGTGGAGCAACATAATCAAAATGTGCGCATAAACATGACGGTGCCGCTGGAACAAGTGCAGCTTCCACTGCATCCCTACGTGGAAGCCGATGCATCAGTGCAGCAGCTTCCCTACTCCTATCAACAACAGCCGACGTCGCAGCCAAAGAATAAACCACCAGCGAAGATATCGCGCAATTTTCGCTGTGATGTTTGCGACAGAGGATTTCAGCGTGAGCGGGATCTACAGCGTCATCGGGCTCTGCATATGGATAGGCTTTTTGCGTGCAAGATTTGCGGACAGGGCTTCAACCGACGGGAACAGCTGCAACGTCATGAATTGGAGGCTCATGGCCCCAGCTATACTTGTGCGATCTGTTGCATCACCTTTCTGCAACAGTCGGAGCTGGAAAACCACCTCAAAGTCCATGAGCTACAGCATAGTGTGGCTAAGAGCACACAAGAGGCGTTGCTAGCCGCTGCTGCGGTACCGCTGGGTCATCCCATTGGCGAGCAGATTGGCGCTGCCAAGCCGCCTATCGTACAGGAGCCTGCTCAGATGGCTAACTTAAGGCCTTCGGCTTCTGAGTTGTCCTTCTATAGCAATATGATACCCACAATGAATCTCGGCTTTTACAGCGAGACGCGTCCCGAGGAGAGCAATGGAGCTTGATAAGCTATTATTATTGCTAAGTAAAAAAGATATTGATCGTAATAAAGGTTATTAATTCATATTATGTTATAATTTTAGACTGACGTTGATATTGACGAATAGATAGATATTCAGTATGATTTGAATTCTTACGGACATTGCCCAAAACCAATATACTTTCTTTAATTTAGTGAACTGAGTATAATATTTAGGCATTTGACATTGACCGAATTATGGAGTGGAAAATTTTAACCTATATATATATGTTGCCAGCTTTAGTTGCCAAATTGATCTAGAGGCCAAACATTGAACAAATAGCTAAACCTTGTGAAAATCGTATGAGATTTGACCGAGTTATGGGTTGGGAAATTTTGAGCTATGCCTATATAGGATATTTGAGAGTAACATTTTTACATGAATTCAGACCAAAAATAATGTTGCCAGCTTTAGTTGCCAAATTGATATAGAGGCCAAACTATGAATAAAGATCTGCAAATGTGATGAGATTACGAATGTCGGGCTCTGTCTTTATTGCATTTTATTTTCCTATCTAAATATCAATTTTACTTCTCTTTAATTTAATTTTTTTAAGATTGTGTTACAGTAGACTTTTGTACACTCTCGGATGCACAGGAATCATGCATGCTTCACCTTAGCTAAGCAGATTATTCCCTGCCATTGTTCAGTAACTCTTATTTGGTATCTCTTTGTGTATTGTCACTTTAGAGCATTTATTATTTTAAAATATATATTAAATATATTTAAATGTAAAGCAACATTACATACTTACATCTGTTTTTTTGTTCTGTTAGAATCAAAGTACTCACACCTGAGATGTCGTAGGGAAACGAACAATTTATCAGTTTGACACTCTAGGAAAGCCTTGGGCAATATTTGATCCAGGTGACATAGACCACATCAGCATAATGAGTTGGTTCCATCTGCACAAGCTTATTATGTGGCTCAACACGCCTCACCCTCAACGAGTTAATTGTTTTAGGCCTGTGCTCAAAACATTCTGTCGCTTTGCTAAAACAACGGCGGCGCAACAGCTGCTCCAGCTGGGCAGCTTGTGTTACTTTCTTGCAGCACCGGTTCCACGGTTCTGTTCGTACATCCTCCGATCAGTTCGGAAAAACAATGCGACGAGTGAAGACGTCAGATATAAGCGCGATTCGCTGAGAGTGTAAAACAATCTGTGTGCAGTTCGCAAGCGTGGGTTTCAGTTTGTTTACTTCTTTTTCTGATAAATTGACAAACCAGATGATAAGTTATAATAATATAATACATAAATAAAAAACATGTTAACCGACGTGCACATTATGAAGAAGCATAATCGCCTGTGCCAATGTTTGGTTTCTTGTAATATCAGAATAATATTTGTTGGCCAGTTAAGAAATGCCAAAAATATGTGAAAAGTGCTTGTACTCAAAATTAAATATTGAGAAAATATGTATGTGTGCAAAGAGCGGTAATGTACAATATTGAAAATTGCTGCAACCGAAAGAAGACTTAAAGTTAGACTTAAGTTCAAAGCAGTTGGCAGGGAATTTGAGAATACCTGAAGGGGCGAAGGGGAAGGAAGGCTCACTAAATTCCTGTCTTCCTTATGAATTGCGTTGCCTTCGACTTCCCGTAACAAGTTGCCGGCGCCAACAGCTGCTGCGAATCAGCCATCAGGCGGGGGAGGAGAGGAATCTTTAATATAGATTTATTGGGCACTTTTGCCTTATTATTATTTTTACATGTACTAGAAAAGATACTACTTGAAAGGGGGTTTAGGAAAATGCATGTGTTCTTTGTGGAAATGGCGCCAAAGGATTTGGTTTCTTTGAGAAAGTTCATTTGAGACAGATTTGATAATTTTCGCAAAGTTCAAGTATTCTCGGTGCAGAACGCGGTTCAAAGAATTTTTAGCAAAAGTTATAATTTTCGTTTCATTTTAGATCCCTTCATAATAACTTTATCAATTCATGGAAATTCCACCAGCAAATGTGAAAATTTGGCAAAATCTTTACAGCTTTTTTTATCCACCATGGATAAAATTCTCATTCTCAAAGATCTTTGTGAAAATTTATTTGATACTTTTTTTTCTATTTCCAGCATTTTGCATTGCTCTTGAATGAAAAGGGCTTAAATGAAAGAAAGTTTATTTATCGGCTTCAAGATTCTTAGCATAAGATTAATATAGGCGGAAAACGTTGATTCCCACTTAAGGTTCTTTATTCGCTGGACTTTAAACATATATTCATATGGTGGTAGAGTTCTTAATGGTACGGGTAGATTTAAGTTTTCCACGAGCGGGAACTGGGTGAAAAAGTAATATCTACAAGGCTGGGAAACACCTTATATATATATCCATCCTGGGACTAAAACGAACTTTAAACATGTGTACATATGATTGTGTATGGTAAAAAAGGGGGGATGTTGACCGCAGTCAAAGATTGCTGTTGTCTAGCCGAGATTATCCGATTTGAAGGTTCCCCATTCCCAAACATTGTTTATTGTAATTGTGCTCCGTCGATCGAATCTATCAATGTCAGACATCAGTCAGCCTGTGGATGTGCTTGGCTGTTATTTGGCGAATCTTTTTCCATATTTAATTCTGTTTCGTTGGGGAGAAATGTAATCAGATGTATGCACAAGTCTGCCAGATATTCACATGAGAGCCGCGTTTCACATCCGTTTTGCATGTAGTTTGATCAACAATTCAACAATTCACTTTCTTCTGCCTCTGGCTGCCTTTTTGTTTGATTTCTTTTTTTTGGATAATGTGTGTGTTTTTCAAGACAATGCAATGCTACAGATAACACCCGTACATATGTAGGTAGGCAAGGTGCACAGTTGAAGCGTTCCACTTGGTCGCCGAAAGACCAGCTTTTCATCATATTCGTAGTTAGTCTCCATCTCCGTCGTCATCGTCGTCGTCGTCGTCGTCGTCATCCGTTTACTGTATCATAAACATTTATGCCAATTTTTTTTTTCGTTCGCTCGGAAACCAGTTTCCTGTGATATTTTGAGGTATGCATTTGCCTGGCACGACATTTGCTCCTGCGCTTCCAACGTGCCCCAAAAGACGCTGACACCGCCGACTCTGTGCAACTGTGCAACTGTGGATCTGTGGATCTGCGGATCCGCGGCTCAGTCGTTCGATGTGGCGATGTCGACTCACTTCATGTCGTCACGCGATCTTCAATTCGTTCATTAATTCAGTCGGCATACGGCTGGCCGCTGGGCGTAGAAGTAGAAGTAGCTGGAAGTGTTAATTAGTTGTTATAGTGTGGGGCTTCCCTTCAGGTATGCCCAGGCAGACATATGCGCAGATTTATATGGGAACTTGTGCAAATTGTGGGTGGGTGTCGTTTATAGCTAACTACGCATTACGGTACTAACAAGCTTTCTTCGGCTTTTCGTAACGATAAGGTAAAAAGGTATTCATTTGATTACCAGGTGTGTGTTGAGCGTAAATTTCCATAATTATTTAAATGTGTCTGGTCCAGGAAACTGACTTGGGCTGAGACTCGATATTGACATTGAAATTTCCAATTGTTATTCCGTAACTGCGAACTCTGGCTGCCTGCCTGACAGCGAAGACAAGATACAAATTAGTGGAAGCTGCATCCCAAGGCTTTCGAAATAAATTCCTGCGTGCAAGTCCGCCTCAGCCTCAGCCTGCGACTGGCTGCGATCGTGAATGGGAATCGGAATGCGAATGTGAACGCGGAGACTTGAAAATCAAACTCAGCCATAGCCAAAGATGCGCAGGTAATCTAGCCCGAGGGGCATATCAAGTCCACTTGCTTTGTCCGCTCTATTCCCATTAAATTGTTGTGGGTGTATGTTTATATACATATGTATTATCTGTGGGATATATGTATACCTTTGAGCAGCATGTAAATGTATGGTCACGACATTTTCCATTTGGCTCAGCTGCATTTTGGGGGCAGGTGTTGATTGATTAGTATAGAGACTATCTGTGGCATTTACCCCTTTTTTGGGAAGGTGCATTTTGATTAATATTGCTTGGTCAAGAATTCCCTGCCGCACACTATCGATCACAAACATGCCACGTACGTAATAACTGGTTGGCGTCTCTGGCCAGGGGCCAGAGGCTATATTTGAGCTGGAGGTCAAATTCCTGGCAACAATTTGGTTGTTAGCTGCTGCCTCCGGCTGACTCGCAATTGCCAATTCATAAAGGGACGACAACTCCAATCGCATTGACGCATGCATCTAATTGTTTCAAGCCTTTTACTGCTAACTGATTCGATTCACAGCGAACGTAGATGGCGATGACAAGTTTTTGTGGCCCGTTGGTTCCTGCTGCACTTGTTGGCATCCAACTCATCTCATCTGATCGCGTCGCGTCGCGTCGCATCGCATCGCATCGCTGTCACGATATTACATAACTCTGGCACGGCAAGAAAATTAACGCAATTGCTGTATTTGGCGACGTGCTCAAATTTAGAATTTCAGTTCAGATCCAATCGAAATGCGCCTCAGCTGTCAGCCTTGTTTGGGCTAATGCAATCAAACGCCGATTAAAAGTTCTTACACGCCTTCTCGCAGACGCAGACGCAGACGCAGACGCAGATACATGCATGTACTATTTCCGTCTTCGAGTCAACTCCCACATAAATTGGTGCTAAAAACGAGCCGAGAGTTTCCGTTTCCTGTCCAACCAGACCGATGATTACTTTTGTATTTTCCCTTGCTATCCGACTGCCATTCTTTACTATTTCTTTACTTTTTTGAAACCCAGAAACGTGACGATATTTGCAATTTTCTGGTATTTAAGTTGCGCTGCATATATATTAAAAATATTTTCCCAGTTTGAATACTCAAATATTTTCCATTTTGAATTGTCAAGAAGGTACCTATATGTATATCCACCATCTGAAACTTTTATTTCAATCCTGAGCTATGAATTTCGAATCGATTTCTTCGGCACTTCAATCTTGAACATCAATTTTCCGCCTATTTTCAATTCGAAATCTATATTACATTATACCTAAATATTTAAAAAAAAATATGTGAGATTCATCGAATAAAGAACGAAAGGTTGGAAGCAATTGAAGCCAAATCAAAAAGTTTCGTTCATTCAACCTTTGACCGGATTTGTTTTTTCCAACAGTGTGGATTTCTAAAATATGTTACGTATCAAATAAATTTTTACAATGATTTTTGAAAATGATTTTCAATATTTCAATCTACCACAGTTGGAACACGTATTCATTTAGTTCTTATGTGTAGAACATACAACTTTTCCCAACAAATCTTAGAATCATATATTCCAGCTAGGAAGAGAGGATTCTAAGAAAAGTGGGAAACACATCTTAAAAGAATTTGCATTAAGAACCTTGGAAATGAATTTGAGCACGAAACTTCATCCAACAAATCTTTGGGCCACTTTTTTAACAAGAAAGGGTGGAAAGACACCTCAAATAAATTCGAATAAAGATATTTGAAAATAATTGTAACATATGCGTAGAGACATAAAATCTGGGGATATAGAGAACAATTACAGAAACAAATGTTTTTTTGTTGTATCACAATCAGCATTAAAATAAGAGAGAATATCCTTAAAAATATGAACTGAAAATTTGATCAATATCGGGCAAGAAACACAGAAGTTATTAAGGCGCAGGAATTCCTGGCATGGATGGGTTTATGATGGCAATTAGTTCGCTTGATTGAAGGAAGTTGTGGATTCGATACCGGAAGGGAGAACTTAATCATTTTTAAATTTACTTTTATTAATGCTAGTACTCATACCCTCTACTCATTCAAGCGGGGCTATGGTAAGCGAGTGCGAAGCAAGGGTTGGTAGAAGTAGGTTTAGGATATCCCCAAGTCGGGCACTGCCGACTCTTGCTTCAACTATCATTTGTTCGATTCGATTATTGTTTTCAAGGAACTAAAAACTATATTTTATGGTGGCTTTCTGTTTGTTTGATGGGCTGCTTTATAGAATTCGCCACAGCGTGCGAGGGATTATTTGTAGGCATTTTAAGCCATGTACGGGATATAAGTATAAAAGCATTGCAATGCTATCGGAAGGCTTAGGGCTGAGTTTCATTGAGTTTGAGTGCATCGTCTGCCGACTTGATTTGTAAAAGTATTTCTCAATGTCCGCCTGGGGCCCGGGGCCAATGCCGAGAAGTGAGCAACTAAGGCAATAGCCGGCTCTGGCGAAACAACCAGCTATTAATCAAAATCTCTTGATCTGCGCAAATGTGTACACTGAGAGAAAACGAGCTCAGTCCAAGGCTAAACTACTGCGCCCACCTCTAATTGGGTCAGTAAATATTTTGACAAGTGTGCTGTTGGCGGCAGCCCACCATGATGGACGACGCCAGACCAGGCCAGGCCGGAGCCAGGCCGGAGTCAGGCCAGAGCCATGATGTTGTTGTTCTATTAGACATGTGTGTTTGGCCTGGCCAAATCGCGGTAAATCACAAAAGCCAGGCACGAACTGGCAACACGACTCCAACAAGAGATTCGACTGCGAAGGCGGACCAAGCGACTAGCTGCGCCCTTGGCTCTTTATTAAATTAAGTTAAATCATGTAATTTCCATGTAGCAAGTCAAAAGGGCAATGAATCGCCATCGCCCCATGATAATAATAGGGCAGTACTCTAGGAGTACATTTCTGTACCCTGTGATTTGCTGATCACTGATCACTGATCGCTGCTCGCTGATTTTCTTCTTGGGAAACTTTTCCGCTGGACCACAAATTGATTGTAAATGTTTGCCCAATCCCCACTAAATACTCAGGAATTTCAAAGTCTCGCTCTCTTGGTAATCAATTTATATGTATGCATCTAAGCCGCAGCGGTGATTTGTTGTTGCCAACGTTAGCACAAATGCAAATTAGTTGGCATCGACACATGGCCAAAGCCGAAGCCAGGGCCAAAGTCAGGGCCACATTGTCTTAACTCTGGTCTTGGCCAGAGTGGACCAAAGACGAGCCAAAACAACGTTTACGTTTTAGGTTTCTTCTTCTTCGTTGAGCTAAAACTTTTATCGCTCGCGTAGCTTAGAATAAATAACCTCAGTTAAGGGGCGACCACGGAGCCTGGCCACAGAGCCTGGCCTGCATATTTATGAGACCTATTTTGGTTGATGCGATTTCGCCAGCTGATTCTGTTACGTTCTCATAATAGACAGCAGCTTTTTAACTGTCTTCAAAAACTAATCGCAGCAGCTAATCATATTTATGCTCTTACGAATTTAAATAAACATTTCTCGACTGTACGGATAATAAAAAGAAGAAATATATATAATATAATAAATATAATATAATAAACAATATAATCAATTCCTTACTGCTTAACTTTTACTCATATGAACTTGCTTTATTTAAATTATTTCGCTTTAATTGCACATTAGAAAAAACTCACATTTCCTAATTTAAATTAAGTGCAAGAGTGCTTTAGTCGGGACTGACAGACCTAGGAGATACCCTGCCATAACTAGGAGCAGCTCGCTAATATAAAATATTTATCATAGTATAAAATATTTATTTATTTATTAACCAATGCTATTAGCTTTCAGTTTATCTTAAATTCAATAATATTAGCTTAAATTCTAATTTTAACTAAACAAGAAACATGACACTTGAAGAAAAGTGTATATTAATTAGTTTTAAAGAAAGAATTCCTTAAGCTTATGTTTAATTAAAGCACTATCGAAAAGCATTTCAGTTGCAAGATTGATATTAATTATTATTAATTGATTAAAGCTTTAATGATCAATTCATAGGCTCCTTACTTGCATAAGAAGTTCTATGAGTCCCCACAGAAAAGATCTTCCATGTTTCCGATACAATTTTCTGCGGTAGATTAAATATTTGTATATTCTGTTTGTTTATCAAGGAATCGGCTGCAAAATCATTTTTTGTGAAACCTTTTTACGGTTTAATAAACCGTAAACGAAAGTTTATTATTTTTCGCTTTCAATATCTGTGAAAATGTAGGTGATAATTTTTTTGGCACGGTTTAAAAAACGAAAGTTTATTTTTCGGTTTTTGAATATCTGTGTGAAAGATAACTCTAGTTCAGGACGACGAGTGTTAGTTGAATATAAAGTAATATGTTAAAAAAATTTAAATTTGTAAGCACTAAAGTAGCTGCGCGCAAGGCCGGGGAATACCCGCGTTATTTATATTACGATGCACCAGTTTTAATTGGTTCAGTCGGCAGGCTTAAAAGCAGTTCAAGAATAGTTTGCGAGGTGTCAGCTGTGAAGATCTTTCGCCCATATTAGGTAGCCGCCATAAGAGCCAACAAGTATGTGGAAGTGACTCAGATATGAGTGAGTTTCTGAGTTTTAGCTTTCTACGAGTACTCAAACGGTGCCGCCCGCTGTGTTGACACTGAGAAATGCCTGCGGCTCGTGGTGGCCACATGGGCATCGCTTCCACACTAGCAACATTTTATGACAATCATTTAAGTTAATTGCGGAAAGCAAGAGTTCCCCGAGTTCCCCCGTTAGGGCCACACGGAGAGGCACACGGAGACCACACCGGGTTGCTTGGCAGAGTGTAGGATAAATATTGTGTCTCATTTCCATTGGCAACTCATCCATCTGCCGCCTGCGTTTGCGTTTGCGTTTGCCTTGGTTCTATGTCGGATATCTGAGAGGCGAACAGCTGTGACCAGTTTCTCTGCAGTCTCCTTGGCCCGTCACGCGTAGTAAAAGGCATTAGCGTCCGTGTCTGTCACCTTCGTCATGGTCACGCTAATCGAGGTAATCGCCTGCGCCAATAAACTGACAGGTTTATGGGCGTGCAGACGCGGAAGCCGCCGCAGACCAATAGCCGCCGAGTGGACTAGCTGAGAGCCGCAGTTGGACACTTGATTTAAAAGCAATTAAAATGCGAATTGATGTCGCGATTGATTTCGCTCGTATTCGACTCATTTGTTGCAGATATCTTCGGTTGATGGGTCACGCAATATGATGATGATGCTATGTTGCTGCCGGACCAGACGTACGCCGACTACGTGGACCGACATCTGACCAAGCCGGGCTTCAAGAGCTCCGGCACCAGCAGCAGCAGCAGCAGCTACGACCGCACCGCAGATTTCTTTGAGAACATACCCGACTTCGTCGGCGCCTCCCTGCCGGCCTTTCTTTACAGTCACAGTCACAGTCACAGTCCACAGAGCAGCCGACAGCCTGCAGATGCGCACCAAGACACGCCGGAGACCCGGCGCTCCTCCAACTCCAGCGGACCAACTAAGGAGCCGAGCGAGACTTCGGGCAGGAGCGATAACTGCGACGATGTTTTGCGACTCTGCGAGGACTTTCTCTGTCGGCATCGCATGCGCCCCGACTTCTTTTGCCAATACCACAAGGCACTCAGGTGCGTAATATAGTGTATCCAAATGTTTCCAGGTAAAACTTCTGTGCCTTGCAGCTCAACCACGCCGTCGCCTAAGCAAAGCAAAGCTTCGCCAACCGTGGACAAGGCCGAATGCTCCGCGGGGCCAAGGGCTGCCAAGGAACAGGAATCCTCGGTGCTATCCGGCAATAACATCAATGATGTGGTCGAACGATTCACAAAGTTCTCAGCTATTTACACACTCCCGGTTGCCAGGCGAAAGAAAACATGCAACAAAACCACAGGAAACATAACTGGTGAGCTACTAACACTTTTCAGTTCTTATATATAATTGTTAATGCTTGTAAAGTAATATAGGTATAGGTATATAAATAATATATAATACTCTGCCACGATTAAAATGTAACTATACAGATCAAGTATCTCTCACTTTATGCCTACCAAAACCACCTTCCCGCCTTGCCTGTCACTATAAATGACATAAAGAAACGAGAAAGAAGCCATTCGGCACACCGACGATTTAACACCCTTGCTCGTATTTAAGAAGTACCGAGAAAATAGTTAATGCCGAGTATGGTTAAGGTATCTGGAAAAACAAAACAGGTTTTCATACAAGAACCTCATTTTCGATCGTTCCTATCGCAGCTATATGATATAGTTGTCCAATGTAAACAATATTTTGCATAAGTTTAGGGAGTATAGTTCATCTTGAAAATGCCGAGTTTGGCCGTAATATCTTGAAAAATGAAAAAGTTTTCCATACAACAACTTAATTTTCGACCGATCGTTCCTATGGCAGCTATATGATAAAGTGGCCCGATGTTGATAGGATTAGGCATATATATGAGGAGCATAGTCAAACTTTAAAATGCAGAGTTTGGACAAAATATCTCAAAAAACAAAAAAGTTATCCATACAACAACTTAATTTACGACCGATCGTTCCTATGGCACCTATATGATATAGCTGTCCGATGTTGATATGATTTTGATTTTATAGGAGGATCCTAGTGAAACTAATAAATGCCAAGTTTAATCAAGATACCTTGATAAACAAACAAGTTTTTCATACCAGAACCTACTTTTTGACCGATCGTTCCTAGGGCAGCTATATGATATAGTGGGCCGATGTTAATAGGATTATGCATATATATGAGGAGCATAGTATAACTAATAAATGCAAATTTTGGTCAAATTATCTTGACTAACAAAAAAGTTTTCTCAAGAACAAATTAATTTTCAACCGATCGTTCCTATGGCAACTATTGATATAGAGGGAATATGTACAGTTTCATAACGATAGCTTTAAAATTGAGAGACTACTTCGACAGAGAGAAACAGAGAGTAAAAAATAATACATTTTCAAAGATCTTTGTGAAAATTCATTTCATAAAATTGACTGCACTTGAATGGAAAATACGGATCAAAAGTTTATTGAACGAAATTTAATAAGATCCGCATTGGCTATACTTGCAGCGAATTGGGTATTCGAGGTTGTGGTGCAGCGAAATAAGCATGCAGTGAAGAGAATAAATACCCAAGGGTTACCATATCAGCTAAAAGTGGTGTTCGCTTATATCTTTGTGCAGCAAGCTGGTTTATGTCTAGGATAAACGATTTTCAGGCGTTAATTTTATGTTTTGTATGATTTTTGTGAAATGCCCTATTTCAATTGATTATGCTTGCAAGAAATTACTGGAAATCTTTACTTAAACTGTATAATGCATTGTTAAAAAAATAATGATGGAGAGCGCAGTATTTATATATTTTTGGGAGAAGAAATAATCTTGATCAGAGAATCTGCAAACCAAATTAATTGCCTCTACTTTCGTTTGACCGTAAAAATGTTGAATAAATTAGCATATGGCTGTTGTTAGGTGCTGTGAGCTGCAAACTGCGATGGAAATGATGTGGGAATTATGAAATGCAACATTAACAATAAACAATCAACGGTAATTAACACGCGAGAGACCCATAGTTCAAATACTTGACCCCATATTTGAGCGACTGCGCACAGACAGAGTAAGTGAAGCTGAAAACAAAGAGACCTCGGGCCTTTTACCTGTTTGTTAAATTTACCTGCGCCAACATGATGAGAGCGCGTCTCGGAGAGCACAACGATCGCTTTTCTACAACCGCGTCTGGAGCGGCGCAGACCAGCGCAAATCCAGCGTTCAGTCTTTGTATTGGCCTGGGAGCGAGCAAGTGAAGTCGACGGCTGTTCGTCTGGTCTGTGAATGTGGATTATAAGAAAAGCATATAAATCGAGCGTTCGCCACAAATAAACTGTTTAAAAAACATAGAAAAACTCGCCTGAGCGATGTTTCAAAGTCGCTTCTCAATCAAATTGTTTTCTGGAAAGCTGTGTTAATTTACTGCATATATATATGTACATGTATATGTGTATGTGACTGGCTGCGTGTGTGTGTGTGTGTGTGTGTACCTCGAAGGTATCTAAGCATCTACTCCGAGTTCCAACTCTGCGTGTGCTGGCGCTGCTGTCTGCGAGCTGAAATTGGTGGTAACTTGTTTTTCAGAAAAGCAACAACAACAAAATACAACAACAACAAAAACAACAAAAATGTCTGCATACAACAAGAAAACAAGCGCGCGCGAGTGAGCTGCAGATATAATTATAAGAAGAATCAATATACAAAAAAACAAAAAAAAAGAAACAACAAAAATAATACGGAGTAGAAAAGCAAAAGCAAGAGATTTGCACAACTCCGAAAACTATCGGACTGGACTGATTGAGGCAGATGCTGCCAGTGTGGTTTGGCTGCGCTGCCCTTCTGCATTCTTTGCACTCGTTTGTTTGTATTTTGTTGTTTCACTTGCTGCACAGCCAAAAAAAAGAAAGAAAAAGCAAAATAAAAATATCCCCAGCCAAACGGGCAGAGAGACAGTCGTTCAGTTCGGGCGTATCGGTATCGGTCGCATGCCCAGTTTGTATGCCGTGCACACAAATACAGATGCAGGCTAGCACACACACACATACACTCATACACACACATAGCCACATGCATGTAGACAATCTGGTCAACCTGGACAATGTTTGCCTTCTGTAAGCTTCTCTGCCGAAAACCTGTTCGATCGGGCGTGTTTTGTGCTGTGTATAAGCATACGAAATTATTCAAATAAGAAATATCGTCGTCGTCGCCGGTGCCGACGTAGCACGCTTTTCGTCCTTTTCGTCGTGTGCGTCGCCAAAAAGAGAATAATAATAAAAATACAAATAAAAATAAAAATAAAAGCAACGCATTGCCAATCCAAATCCAAACTCGTTTCTGCGACTGCAGCTCGAATTAGATTGTTTCATTCTCCGCTGGCCACACAAATGTACATCTACGATGGCCACATTGGGCCTGTCAAAAGTTTTCATACTGGATAAATATTTTACGGAATTGCAAAAATTTTGGGAGACCGAGAAGAAGCTGCAGGGTAAGGATTTTGATCTTGATCAACCAAAACCTGTTCACGTTTGTTTCCTACGTCTTTTGTTTCTGCGTTCTACTATTACTTTTTTTTATGATTATTATTGATTGTTTGAGCAGAGCTTTGAACCTTGCTTGCTGTCACCATAAAAGTAAACAATTATAGCATAATTATGGTATAGCCAGATCTGGGCCAAACAACGGACGATTGAAACGCTCGCTATCCCACAACTGTACCTAGGCTCCATTATAAGACCGATTTTGTTTGGTGTATATCATATCTGTTAGAGCTACGATCATTGCAACTATTAGCATAATAAAACACATTGTCCACATTAAAAACAACTCGATGTACCTACATATGTGCTGGGCACGTCGTATATAGTGCGCAGCTGTATTGCTATAAAGGTGTGTGCTGCTTGGCTTGCAACATATGCCTGCCTCCAGCTTCGTCGCAACCTCTCCGCGGGCCCATCGTGACCAGTTTTGGTCCCAGGCAACGCCGCCAACACATCCGTTGAGATGTTTAAATGTGGCCGTCGTCGCCGTCGTCGTCTATGCACGCTTATTTCAGCTTTCTTGAAATTTTCTTGACTGATTTTAAGTTCTACTGCATGCAAAAATTAAAGATTGATAATCAACAGCACGAATGGAAGCTTACCGAAAACGAGAATATAATGTAAAAGAACATTTATTTTCATATATAATTGGATTGATAAAATGTTCCTTGACAAAAAATAAATTTTGCATATCTTGATCTTTGGATCTCTGGATCTTTGAACCTAAAACGTTCAGCAGCATGTCAAATAATTATTTCAAACTAAAAACATCCTTTAGATAAAAGTTTTAACCTAAATATACATAAATTTCGAAATATTTATTACTACTTTAATTTATGTTTCTTGGGTTAATACTTAGCTTAATAACATTACTACTCTTACATACGGTAATTTTCTAGCCAAAGTCTGTAGGATCCTTCTACCTTATAATTTAATGGGTTCAGGGTATCCCCATCAATTTTCTAAGGTGTTTATTTAAAAGAGTTTAGTTTAAGAAAACGGACAATAAGTTTGGTATGCATATTCTCGTATAATATACATAGATTTAAGAGTATTTTAGTTTTTTTTAATAATTTTGTCCCAGATTAAAAAAGTTGCTTGAAAAATAGAATTCCATTCATCCCAACTCTCGCCCATCTGCCCGAGGATCGCATGAAGTTGTGAAGTAAATAAAGAACACAGACTAAGACTAGTTACTAAATGGCTTAGAATATAATATTTAATGCGAGAAAGAAGTCTCTGAACAGATTGGCATGCTATCTTTATCGCCTGCAAGGCATAGTTACTGGTTAGTCTAGTTGAGACTGGACTTTCATTATTATTATCTATAATTTATTTTTATGTGCAATATTAGAAACTTAAGAATTTCGGTATAGATTCTTATTGATTGCTTGGAATCAGGGCAATTTATCAATAATCCTGGGAGGACCAAAGTTTAAAGATCTACGATTAACGCATTTAAACATAAGTACAGACAGAATATATATATAATTAACAGGTCCGAAATTCTTCTACCATTATACCTTTTTTACCCAAATTCAATGGATGCAGGGTATAGAAATCGATACACAAATTCCGTTTTTTGAGCATACCTCCAAGCTTATAAGAGTCAGATACCAATTTCGACTCGTAGACACTTAAATACACACATATTCACAATATATAACCTACCGCCCCGCCCATAAAATAATAAGAAAACAACATTGTGGAGGTATAAATTTAATATAAATATTGGCTGATGAACATTTTAACGCCTTAAAATTTGTCATTTTTCAAAAATACGAATATTCTTAGGCACAAAAAAAAGTTCTACTCCAGAGAATTTCTTCAGGATCGGTTAAAAAGCGCAGAAGGTACTGCAGAAAAGTATTGAAAAAAGTAAAAGAAATTTCAAATAGGCTATAGAACGTTAAGTTTATAGGGTATAGAGGGAGTGATAAATAGTGTGCTACTGTCTTCAGTTTAGTTGAAAATCTAATCTAAATCCTAGTTGTGCACTCCCGACTAGAACACGTGTCTTTTAAGCGGGGTATAGCTTGGCGTATTTAATTCTATATGGGTGAAATACCCACTAATTATATATAATAAAAATATTTTATAGCACAAAAAAAAGGACTAGATCCTCTTACTTGTTGCAGCTACTCGTATTGATAATTTACTAATATCAGGCCAGTTTATAGGACACGTTATGGGAAGACCCTTCTTCCATTCATATGAGAAATATTAATAATGGGAAATATTATTAATCTCGTATTGATAATTTACGAATATCAGGTCAGTTTATAGGACGCGTTATGGGAACACCAACCCCTTCTTCCATTCATATGAGAAATATTAATAATGGAAAATATTATTAATAGTAAATATTGATAATTTACGAATATCAGGGCAGTTTATAGGACACGTTATGGGAAGACCGACCCCTTCTTCCATTCATATGACAAATATTAATAATGGGAAATATTATTAATCGTAAATATTGATAATGTACGAATATCAGGGCAGTTTATAGGACGCGTTATGGGAAGACCGACCCCTTCTTCCATTCATATGACAAATATTAATAATGGGAAATATTATTAATCGTAAATATTGATAATGTACGAATATCAGGGTAGTTTATAGGAAGATCGACCTCTTCTTCCATTCATATGAGAAATATTAATAATGGGAAATATTATTAATCGTAAATATTGATAATTTACGAATATCAGGTCAGTTTATAGGAAGACCGACCTCTTCTTCCATTCATATGGGAAATATTTTTATGGGGAATGTTATTGATCACAACAGTGTCTTTCGTCTTTCAGATGCCTCGTCGTCAAATGAGGCAGTGCACCTGCAACAGCGGCTCAAAAGTCTAAGCACCGAGCTGCTGGTCATGCGCAATCGGCTGCATGTGGAGAGTCAGGGGCATGGCCGGGCAGGCGATGTACAGCACCACGGTATGGGAGGAGGCGCCGGCGCCGGCGGTGGCGTTTCAGTTGGCGCCGGTGGCGGATCAAAGGCGGCCAATTATGACTTGAACGCGTCCAGTCCGAACCTCAATCTGGGCTCCGGGGGGCTCTCTGCGAATGCACTGCAGCAGCATGCGAACGGAAGCGGCCAGAACACCCTGACCAAGGTAAGTTCCATCTAACCACGTGCATGGAACTTCTACTTATCAATTGTGAACTCTAATTGGCGAGCAGCATGCGTACAACTACAGCCAGACGCTGCCGAGCAATGCAGGCTCCGGCGCTGTCATCCCGGCGCGCAACACGTCCATTCCGCATCCGCTGCCGCACCAGCTGAGCGGCGAGGTGTCCGGCATGGGCCAGAGCAAGGGGCACGGCGGCAGTCTGGGCTTTACGGGAACCTTGACGCCCGCCTCCCTGCCCCACAGCGTCAATGGCAGATCCAATACGCTGCCCATGCGCTCCTCCGCCGCAACTTCTCTTCCGGCGTCAGCGACTGTGACTTCGCATCCGAATAGCCAACAATTGCCATCCACAAAGCACGTGAATCCTTGCCAGAGCGTGAAAACGTTACCATTCGGATTTGGCTCTGCAGCCGGCGGTGGCAAGCAGCCGCAGCAGGTCAACCGTCTGGCCAAGGACATGCAGGATCTGATCCATCTGGCGGGCCCGTTGAACGAGCACGCCGTCATGCACACCCTCCAGGCCCGCTTCAACGAGCAGCGCTACTTCGTGAGTATCCCTCTTCCCGGAGATCTGTCCTCGTTTACTATAGATTCGCTTGCCTTGCAGACCAACGTGGGCTCGATACTTCTGTCGATTAATCCATACCTGGATGTTGGAAATCCGCTAACGCTCACTTCTACGCGCGACCTGCCGCTGGCGCCGCAGCTGCAGAAGATCGTTCAGGAGGCAGTGCGTCAGCAGAGCGAGACGGGCTACCCCCAGGCCATCATACTGTCGGGCACCAGCGGGGCCGGGAAGACGGCGAACGCCATGCTCATGCTGCGCCAGTTGTTTGCCATTGCCGGCGGTGGCCAGGAGACGGATGCCTTTAAGCATTTGGCCGCCGCTTTTACAGTATTACGCTCACTTGGATCCGCCAAGACGACCACCAATTCCGAGTCCAGTCGCATTGGCCAGTTTATTGAGGTTCAGGTCACGGACGGTGCGCTCTATCGCACCAAGATACACTGTTACTTTCTGGACCAAACTCGCGTTATTCGTCCATTGCCTAAGGAGAAGAACTATCACATTTTCTACCAGCTGCTCGCCGGCCTCAACAGGGAGGAGCGCCAGAAGCTCCATTTGGAGGGCTACTCCCCGGCGAATCTGCGCTATCTCCGCGGCGACATCACCCAGAATGAGCACGAGGACGCGGTGCGCTTTCAGGCCTGGAAAACTTGCCTGGGCATATTGGGAATACCCTTCTTGGACGTGGTGCGTGTCCTCGCTGCTGTGCTATTGCTGGGCAACGTTCAGTTTATCGACGGTGGGGTAAGTAACATATTCCCAAACTACGAAATTTTTAGACTGTTATATCAATTTTATGGCTATCAAATGCGCTGTTGCGAATATGCTGCTAGTGTTCAGATACCGATTCGAATTCGAAAAGATGTGGCTTTTATTTATTTTTTAAAAAGTAACAATAACAAATATAGTTTAATGATCTTGATAATCAACCATAGTAACACCGATAACAAGGTATTAATATCCTAAATTTTCATATTTAGACACTTTTTTTTGGTTAATATTTTTCCGAGATATTTCAATAGATGGTGTGGTTTGCTTAAGTTTTATTTGAGCCGTGACGCCATCTGTAGCCTTTTTGACTGTTTTGTGAAGTGGCGCCACCTAGTTTTGAACATACATGTTATTGTGCTCAGCTACTTATTCCATTCTTATCAACAAATTTAACTCGAGTGGAATGGCGTTCATGCTAGAGTGTCGATCTGACGCGCGGAAGTCGCGAGTTCGCCTCGCTTGGCTTTGCGTTGTATCTTAATCAATTAAAGGTGCTTCTCACTATTTCTTGCGATGATGATTATTATGGGTAATTTACGTCTGAATTTATTCGTGTTCGAAACTTATATATATTACTGAGCAAGAAGTTTTATTTTACTGTTCATAAAATATGCAGTCGGAATCTTATAAATGGTCCGTTACACATTGTGTTGCCCACAGATTGCAAATACATGTTTTTGGGTGTGTGTGTGTGTTTTTTTTTTGTATATGAGAAGAAAAAGAAGATTCAAGTGCGATGGGTTCAGAATTCCAACTTTGAATGCGAAGTTTTTGCCTCAGCCAATGGCGTGCAAGCAGCTATGTTTGTATGTGTGAATTCTGCATGCAAGAGTACATAAAAATATGTATATGTATGTGTGCTGTTATACACTGTAGTGGCAGTAGAAATTAATTTTGTTGGTTTTCCAGCGCCGAGCATGACCTATCCCAAAGCAAGGCTCTATCCGCGTTTGGGTATGTATTTAAAATTATTTAAAATTAGGCCAGCTTTTTTTGGGCTCGTTTGAAAATATTGGCTGCATAGAAAATATTTTTTATTTTTTTTTTATTTTGGCATGATAAAAATTTTTTTTTAAAAATCTATCATACGTTGAAAATTATTCAATTTATATAGAAAATATGTATAATAATTACCATTATACCCTGTTTACCCAAAAAAACGAATATACTTAATCTAAATGTGAATGTTTATTTATGTGTATATGATTATGAAAGAAAGTTTACATGTTTGTAAGGCAACCTCGACGGTAAGTAGAGCGTAACTCCTAGTCGAGCACGCCCGGCTAGAGGACATTCGAATTTGTTAGCTGACGAAACTTTTGCCTTTTGTAACTATCTGCAGTTGGTGCGAATAAGAAGTAGAAGAAGAAGAAGAGCTTCGGTGGCACTTGCATGCGCCAAATTATTCGTTTAACATCAAACTATTAAGTCTTGAGTAAAGTTTGCTCAAATAAAATTCCCATAAGAGACAGAAATTTAATCTGGATGAATAATATATTATTCATGCAAGTTATTAAAGTGAGCTCTCCTCCGCGTCTTGCAGGGCCTCGAGGTGGACGTAAAGGGCGAGACGGAGCTGAATTCGGTGGCCAGTCTGTTGGGGGTGCCGCCGGCCGCACTGTTCCGCGGACTGACCACGCGCACCCACAACGTGCGGGGCCAGCTGGTGAAGTCGGTGTGCGGGGATGGGGATGCGAACATGACACGCGATTGCCTGGCCAAGGCGCTCTACTGCCGGTTGGTGGCGACGATTGTTAGGCGAGCGAACAGCCTGAAGCGTCTGGGCTCGACGCTGGGCACGTTGAGCTCGGACTCGAACGAGTCCGTGCACAACCAGGCGGATGCGGCGTCGCAGCACACGTCGACCATTGGCGGCGGCAATGCGGGCTCCAAATCGATGGCAGCTCTGAATAATGCGGTGCGGCATGCCACGGACGGATTCATTGGCATACTGGACATGTTCGGGTTCGAGGAGCCCTCGCCGCACGCCCAGCTGGAGCATTTGTGCATCAATTTGTGCGCGGAGACCATGCAGCACTTTTACAATACGCACATTTTCAAATCGTCCGTGGAGTCGTGCCGGGACGAGGGTATTGTGTGCGAAACCGAGGTGGACTATGTCGATAATGTGCCATGCATCGATCTGATATCCTCGCTGCGCACGGGCCTGCTCAGCCTGTTGGACATGGAGTGCTCGGTGCGCGGCACGGCCGAGAGCTACGTGACCAAGCTGAAGGTGCAGCATCGCTGCTCGACGCGTCTGGAGACGAGAACCGCCCTGGAGCCGGACGATCCTCGACTCTTTGCCATTCGGCACTTCGCCGGACGCGTGGAATACGACACCACGGACTTTCTGGACACCAACCGAGACGTGGTGCCGGACGATCTGGTCGCCGTGTTCTACAAGCACAGCTGCAACTTTGGATTCGCTACGCATCTATTTGGATCCGAGCTGAAGGCTCTCTATGCCCAGCAGCACGCGCCACGTGGTCTCAGCTTCCGCATCTCGCCCACCTCCCACTCGGACTTGCTGAACGGGGATGAGCCGGTCTCGACGCTAACTCAGGATTTTCACACGCGGCTGGATAATCTGCTGCGCACCCTGGTCCATGCCCGGCCGCACTTTGTGCGCTGCATCCGGAGCAATACATTCGAGCAGCCGGGCCGGTTCGATCGGGTGACTGTGGTGCGCCAGATCCGATCGCTGCAGGTCTTGGAGACCGTGAATCTCATGGCCTCGGGCTTTCCGCACCGCATGCGATTCAAGCAGTTCAATGCCCGCTATCGAATGCTCGCTCCCTTCCGGCTGCTGCGGCGCACCGAGGACAAAGCTCTCGAGGATTGCCAGCTGATACTTCAGTACGCCATGGGCATGGAACAGCTGCCCGTGCAGGATGGCTCTGTCACGCTGGCCTGGGCCCCGGGCAAGCGGCACGTTTTCATCAGCGAGGGCATACGCCAGCATCTCGAGCACCTGCGCACGGAGATTCGGCACAGGAGCGCCACCCGCATCCAATCCATCTGGCGCGGCTGGTGCTGGCGCAAGAAGATGGGCAGCAGCCTGAAGCGATCCTGTGCCACCGATGCCGGCCTAATCTCGGCGCTGCCCGCCATCGCCAGCACCTGTGCCAAGCTCGTCAATGCCCACAACAATCCCACGGGCAAAGCAGCCACTGCAGCCATGGCCGCCCTGGCGGCAGTCGCAACCGCAGCTCCCAATACGGGTGAGAAACCTTTTGATCGATTGTAATCGACCCGTCTTTATCTCTCTCTCTCTCTCTCTCTCTCTCTCTCCTGCCATTTAGTCTCGCGCCTGTCCGCCAAATCCACAAACCAAACGCCGGGTCTGGGCATCGGAGGTGCCGTGACTCGGCCACGCCCTCAGCCTATTGCCGGCACACCACCGCCGGATCCGCACGAGAAATGCGACCAGAAGATTATCCAGCAAACATGTAGTCTCTTCGGACTCGACCTGGTAAGTGGCTCCTTTTGCAACTCTTGACGGATGCCCGATCCCCAAACTATTAACCAGAAGGAGGCATCTCCGATCTGGAAAGTATATATATTCTCGGTCAACATATATCCAACGCGACGATCTGCTTACTATTCGATCGGCAACAATTCTATTTTAAATTCATTTGTCGTAACTCGTTTCGGCAAATTCCACCCGTATGTGTGGAAAAATCGCGAAAAACTTTGTTGTTTACCATCCGATCGGCCTCAAACTCAATTTCAGAGATCTTTTTTTAAATTCATTTGCGGGGTGTTTCACACTTTTAGGAAAATCCATTCATCCCTGGTGGAAATGGGGATCAAAGATTTGGTGGGTGAACTTTCGCTCTCAAATTCATTTCCATGTATCTATATAAACAATCATTTGAGACGTGTTTCACATATTTGACAAAATCAAAGCTTTCTCGGTGGAAAGTGCAATTCCCAAGATTTTTTTGATGAAGTTTTATGTTTTGTCCGATTTGCTTTAAACTTATTTTCAAAGCTCTACATAGAAACTCAAGAAACACCCGTTTTAGTGATTTGGGAAATTCCACCCGTAACAGTGGTAAATTGGCGGAAATCGTTCGTATGAAAGTTGTTTGTTTACCGCCCGATCAGTGTCAAAATCATTTTCAAAGCTATTGGACCACATTTATTTTAAGTCCGTGTTATACCCGCTATTTATATTATATTATATTATATTATATATAAATTGTTTACCGCTAGCTACACATATATATATTTTTGAGAATGTGTCCCAAGAAACACATATTAAACCTTGTTGAATTTTTAGCTTCCATTGTGCAATAAATTCGTTTTAACTTTTTTACACTCTTTACATGTAAACTTCACCACTTGCTGGGATTATTGCGCTGTGGTTGCCGCTTGCAGGAACGCCCTCCGCCCGTTCCACTATCTCGGGCTTATACCATCACAGCCAATTCAAAGAAGCTGGGCTATCCGCAAAGTCGCATCATGAAAATGAATTTTCCGGAGGATGCACTGGCTAATCCGGCGCCAGGTGAACTGCAGCAGCTGAAAAAGGGCGACACCGTGACCGTTGTGGGCGCCTCCAGTGGGCGGGGCCATTTGGTTGTCGAGCACAAAGGCCAGACCTATCACGTGCCCTTCCAGTACATGGAGCTGAGCGGCCAAACCGTTGCCTCTGCCAGCAATGCCGCCGGCAATGCCACTATGGCCATATCCTCCGCCTTGATGTCGGCTGGCCAGTCGAATGGGGTGAAAATCTGAAATGACGCTGATCAGCCAGGAAATGACACTTTCCGACGGAGACTGTAAATAACTGACCAACTTAGTATAAGTGACTAAATTTAAAATATGAATCGCCGCGATTTGAGTTGTCCGATGGAGTATTATTTGTGTGTTTTTCATATGACAATAGGTTGTAGCTTCCAGTGCCAATCAAGTGGGGTTTTTCCAATAATAATAATCTCTACGGTTTTGTTGTTATATATAGTTTATAAAATAGAAAACATGTAGTTAGTATAAGTCGCTTCTGAAGCCTCGTTTAATTGAACCTTTATCTGGCTGCCTTCAGCGTATCGTGGACTAAATAAGGGTAAAATGCATGCGGTTTTTCATTGTTGCTCATTGCCTGATTCATTATAATATTATATTATTCATATGGCAATATATACATATATATATATATTGATTTAGTTTTTTCACACATATATTTATTTATTAAGTCATGTTGCGTACATAATGTACTAAACATTCCACTTCATCCATTAAAGAAATAGAAGGCATGTACAACATATTCTGCGTTTATTATCTAAGTAAAACGAGTACTAAATATGAATGTTTGAAGTAAAACGAGTACTAAATACGAGGGAATGAAGTAAAACGAGTACTAAATATGAATGTTTGAAGTAAAACGAGTGCTAAATATGAATGCTTGAAGTAAAACGAGTACTTATTAAAATGACTGTATGTATTTGAGATTTCACCATAATAGAACAGATATTATGGTTGGTTGCGTTGTCTCACAAATAAAGTAAGCCTTTTTATCCACGCATTTGTGTTTGGCCAATATAAAATTTGATGTGGCATTATCGAACTGTATAAGTCCGCACATATTTATATGATGAGTTTTCCCATTACTCTCTAATTTATTGTTTAGCAAGTTTGCCTCTGTTCCAGTGGTTAGTGAATAAAATATATTTCGATTGACGAGGTTATTCAAATCGGTCCAATATTCAAGGGTTTGGTTTAGGTTTAAGCCCACGTTAAACAATTCGATATTGTCTTGAAGATTGATTAGATGCGCGTCGAATCGACGACACTTTTCCGCAGCTCCAAACCAATTCAAAGTATTAATATGCTCGATGTAGTAGTACTTCGTCCCGATTTTATCAAAATTGTTCGGAATATCTGCCCGGAAAGTATCCAATACACGATGTTCTATATGCACCTTTGTGTTCGAGCCTAAAAATGGACAAGTTTCTTATATTCGCTGTTTCTTATCAAAACCAACAACTATTTCTCTTAAACGTCACCTTCCATCGCACTCTGGGATTTGGCATAACCCGACACAAGTAACAGAATAATACTATCCAAAAATATAACACTAATTCGATTATACATTTTGATGCCTAAGTGCAGCTGACGGAGCTCGGAAACATACTGGATATTAATTATGAATGCCATTAATGATTTATAGGGGCAAGTTTAGTACACTCAGTTGAGAGCAAAAGTACTAAGCGCGTTCCAGATTCGATCAGATAAATTATAGCGTATATATATAAATATTTGTGGTGTTCCGTCACGATATACAATACTTAACTGGCAACGTTTACCGAAATTTTAAATATAAATAACAATAATGTTAAAAAGAATGATATTCAATATAAGAGAACCAGCAGATGGGAATCCTGAATATTTTCTATTGCGTATGCTACTTGGTTTAAGATGGTTCAATTCCACCTGCCGATTGTAAGGATTTACCATGCTAAATTTTACGGCGTTAATTTCATTACAATGGTAAGATTGGAAAAAAACCAGTTAGTGAAGTAAGTTTTAATTTAAAAGTGATCAATTTCACCTTCTCTTATTAATTGGGCTTATCGATGTGGGGCAATATTGAGCATTTTATTATTTTCGGTCGCACTTCACAAATGTATCTGAGAATATTCACGGCTGTGCGGGAATAAATAAAATAATAAAATAAATAAATAAACACATTCAATTGCAATGTATTGGCACATAGAAGCACAATCATGCTAAAACGAGTTGTTGCGCATTTGCTGGTCCCAAAAGATACATTTGAAATAAGATTAAAGAGGTGCTTCTTCTTTCTTATTTATAATACACTTAAGCAATAAAACTAGGAGGATTTATGTCTGTAGGTAAAAGTGAGGCCAATAAAGCCAAGAAGTGAACTACCAAAAGTCAGCATTGGACTTAAAGGACGACAGCTGAAGTCGATAAATGGCTTTTTAATTGTGTTCTGCAGGATGAACTCCAGACCTCTTCAAGAGAACTTACTTTCTATCCAGAGTGCAAGTGACAGTCCCTTAAAGAGTATTAGCGAAAACAAAACTCAAATCTTATAATATTTATAAGGGAACTATATCCTATATATAAAATAACGTGTTTGAAGTAGATAGGATATAAAACAAAAAGTGCGAATTTTTACCTTTGGGTTGCCGAGTATAAAATACTTCTGCAGTCGTATTCATAAGATCCATATGATATACAGATATAGTCTAGGCAATATCATTCTGCTATCAAGAACTTGCATACCAAGTTTTTTATGTCCATTCAGCTCATTGTTCTGATCAAGAATATATGTACTTTATAGGGTCTGGGACAACAAAACATTACCCATGCCTATAATGTACATATGTAACAGGCAGAAGTAAGCATCTCCGATCCCATAAAGTATATACATATATTCCTTATCCGCATCAATGTCCGCTTCGATCTAGCCATGTCCGTCCGTCTGTCTGTCCATGCTAGAGCTAAAGGCTTGACTAGTTCCCACATTTGATTTCTTGCCCCAAAAAAAAAAGAACACGAATTTCTCAAAACGTCATGTTATGTTTCTCTAAACGTAAATTTATTTAATCTTGTCCATTAAGATATCAATGTATTTATGTTATAAATAGACACAATAATCCGTATATAGATATATATATATATATGTATATATTTATAAGTTCTTAGATATTTGATGCATGCGTAACTCTTAATTCTATCTACAGGAAGTGCTTCCAAGCTGCACCAGATAAAGTTGTTCAGGCCCAAAAGAAGACGTACATAATTTATATCTCATAATCAAAACATAAAACGAGATTTTCAGGTGACACAGTAAAATATTTTTATTTCTCATATAGTACTCATTAACTCAACGTGTAAGCGGGAAACTAAGTTGCACTTCTTTGACTTTGGATCTAGCAAATAAGTTGCCTATGGCAACTATCATGTGCATACTTACATATATAGATATATATTGATATATATATAGATATATATTTGTGGGTGTATATATATTTTGTGTGTTAATACTAAGGCATACCTATTTAAAGATTTTTTGCGCGAGTTTAATTACAGTTCAATTTAGTTATAGCATTGTACTTGTTCCTACATTTTTACTAAATGGGTTATATATGTATGTATATTTATTTATTCAGGCATTAAGTCGAGCGAGAGAGCGAGAGTGGATTATGATCTTAATATATAAAGATTGAGGGTGCATAAATTCATTCAACAGTGGAGCAACAATTTTTCAAAACTAAAACGCGAATATTCCCACGTCTATAGAAATGCCAATTAATATGTATATACAATGCGTAACAGGAAGTATCAATAGTATTGTAATTAAATGGGATTAAAATGGCTGCGAACAGTTCAAATTGTACATTAGTATAAAGACTGTGGAAATCGTAACAATATCTGTTGTTAGTTTCTTGTAGCTTTTGGGGAATTCGTTTTTTTTTTTTGGTAAGACATCATCTCGTGGTCGTGATCATCGCCCGTTTAAGCCTCGGTCTCGGATCGTCGCCTCCGACCCGGTCCGCCGGGAAAGTTGGCCGCAGCCAGGCCCATGCGATGCTTTGCCTCCTGTGTGCCGGAATAGCCGCGCGCCAATCCAAAGTCGACGGTGCGCTTCGAGCTAACAAAGAGCAGGAATGTAAAAACCAGGACCTTAAAACCTTCCGACCATCAGCTTACTTTTCCAAATCGTTACGTGCTCGGATTATGGTGCGACCGAAGCGTGTCATCAGCTCCATCAGAAGGTCGTCGGGCACCTCCTCGAGCTCGTTGTAGGAGCCATAGCCGCCGTTGGCACTTTGACTGCGAATCGAAATATTAACATTACTAGAATTCCTTTAATTCCTATAGATAATTAACTTTAAGCTAGAATTCGGCAGCGCAAACAGCACAAATAATTAAATAATCAGCGCAGCTAATTACTTTTCCTTGTAATTGACATTCGCTTCATATCATTTGCATTTGCATGCAAATCGAAAGGCGGCAGCACGCCCACTCGCCAGGTAAATGTCGTCAAAGTTAATGAATGTAATTTTCCACCTGAGCAGTTGCTCATTAAAGGAACTTCAACAATATTTAAATGGGTCAAGATATATATGCATAGGTAAATCATGAATATTTCAGACAAAATTTAATCATTTCAAGTGTCGCCTTAGTAAGATTTACGAAATATATATAAAACACGTTTGCTGAGTTTACATTCAGTTAATTAAATATGCTACGAGCTGAGTGAAAAAGGCACATTAAAAAAAAAAAAAGAAAATGCTCCGGCAACATAAAGTCGGAAAATGACTGGGGACATGCGCTTCCAGCCCGGCACATGCACACTGGAAATTAGCCCCATCATCTCGGCTGATGTCGAAAAAGTCCTCCATATTTCTGTTTGCCTTTGATAATGTCCTTGTCTAAGCTGAAAGAGTACACACACACACACACACACACACTGAACAAACTCTGGCGCAATTGGTTGCCGCAAATATTTTTCCAGCACTCGCTGCCAAAGTGCCAGAAATTAATTAGTTCATGCGAAAGTGTCTGACAAGAACAAGAAAAATGTGTGGCATGTGAGGCAATTGCACAACTACCTGGGCATGGGTGCAGCGTCGGTCCTCGAGATTGCCAGCAGATAAATGGTCATCAATGCCAAGGCGCAGAAAGCGAAGCGATTTGTCATCATTGCGCTGCGATTTAACTAGCTGAAAAAAGAAAGTTGGGTAAGTCTTTATAAATATCTTTATAGTAATAATAATAAATATCTTATTTATATTAAAGTAGCATTTAAATCTTGCAGGCACACGAAACCCATTACGACTAGCCTCAAGCACTTCTAGGCCCAGGTCAACAATTAAAAATCGATCGAGCGGGCCAGGTACAGGTATAATTTCAGCCCAACTTTAGTAGCCCCCCGTCCGTCCAGCGGACACAAACGGAAGTCGGAGGAATTCCATTTCCCATTAAGTGATTCATTAACTGCCCAACGAACCAGAAGCGACCCTCCCCTCCCCTTCCCCCTTCTCCCCCTCCCGAGCTGGTGTGACTCGGCTTCCGTTTGGCCATTTGACTGCAACGCAGTCACATTGACGTGGACAGGCTGCTCCTCTCCCGTTCTGCATTCTGTGCTTCCTGTCGTCGGGCGTCCTGGTCGTGCCCCTTAATACGGTTGTCACTGTTGTTGTGTTTACAGTTGCAAAAGTCGTACAGCCCGGTGACATTTCTCTGACATCACCCTTGCCGGCCGGGACCACAACAAGTCGGACAAATGAATTGGCTCTCTGGACCCATCCCGTGCGCCCGATGCTGACTTCTAACTCATCCGGGCACTCCGGTCGTTTGTCAGCAAGTGCCGTGGGACGGACGTGCACATTTAAAGTGCATTTTCATTGATAGACGAGCGAATTTTTGTCATCCCACATGTCACATGATTGCCCGTCCGATGGAGCCAATGTCATTTGTTCTGGCCGTCGGATCGCTGGCAATAAAATCCAGCATGGCTCGAATGATTTTCGATTGGTAATAGCAACATAAACTGCACAAAATATTCATGCAAACATTTTATCAAAATTAATTAATTATTTTTAGAAAATAATATCGCTTTTATGCCGGATGACAGACACAAAGATACACGCAATACTAAAATGACAACGCTTGCAGAAAATATTTAATTATTGCCCAAAAAGCGGGCAGATTTTTAATAAATACAAGTAAAAGCTTCTAGTCGGAAGCTCCCGACTAGGGGATACCCTGAACCCTCTTCTTCCAACGATAGGTATAAAATGATAGTTACTTGATATATATATACTCATAGCTCATATTATTTGCTGAAATTGCTTAAAAAACAGGATTTCGATATCGATTTTTATCGATTACTCGGGGTAAGTTATCGAATATCGTAAAACAAAGTCGATCTGCGCGGGCACTAGGAGGACCTACAGCTAAAATATCAAGTCTCTAGCTCTTATAGGTTCTGAGATCCTTGCGATCATACATACGGACAGACGGACGGACAGACGGACGGACATGGCTAAATCGACTCGGCTGTTGATGCTGATCAAGAATATATATACTTTATGGGGTGCTTCCTTCTGCCTGTTACATACATTTGCACAAATACATGATACCCTTTCTTTTTATATTTGTTACGATCGACTTTAAAAATGATTTGAAAACCAAAATGCCAACGCGATGAGCTTTGCTTTAATACTTCATACCTGCAATTAATTCAATTAGTAGACAGACAAACAACCAGCGACTAATTACGCCCTATTTAGGAGAAGGGACTAAAGCTGAAAGAGGTCAACTGCAAAGCAATGTCAAACGCATGAGTGCTCAATTACGACCTCCGATTGCTTTGATACTGAGCTGCTGGCCAGAAAAATGTGGGAAAAATGGGGAAAATTGTCTGTAAGCTTGGACTCGGAAAGGCCAAGGAACAGTTGCCAGTTGCAGATAAAATACCTACCCGAGGCATCTCCCGCTGCGACTCTTAAGCCATTTTGAAAGCAGATTTCAAATCAAATAAATTGGACCGCCATTTGAAAATAAAAGGCCAAGCGAAGCCAACCACACAATAAGATCAATATGTGATTACGTTTTATTGCACAAGCGTTTGCCCGTTCGCCCGTTTGCCCGTTTGCCGGGCAGCCACAGGTTGTTGGAAACAACAACAAAAAACATCCTTTGGCGAAAACTTGACGAATCGGAAGGGGCAACCAGAGGGGAGACTCACAAATATAAGTAATAAACGGATTTTACGCAACGCCGGACAAGTTGCGTGCAGCTCAGTTTCCTTTTTCATACCCTGCCCAAAAAAATAGGCAAGCATTTTTTTTAATATCTTCAAAATATCTATTAACAAAAAGAAAGTTGTGTGTACTAAAATTTTAGCTTACACCTATCTCAGACTGTGAATGCCATTTTTAATTTAATTTTTGTTAATTTCATCTTTAGTCTCTACAGGGCATCATTGAGTCGGTTACTTTTGGCCATGGAACAGGCGCAACTAGTACGTTCTTTTGTTTCCATTTTTTGTTGTTGTGGTTTTCCGTGGGATCACGGTGCGTATGATTGCCGGCTGGCTTTGGGTATTTGGTGTGTATGATTATTGGACAGCCGAAGCGACAGTTCAGTGAAGCGATTGGGCATATGAATGAGTGCGCTTGTCTGACCATCCGTTTATCAATCATTTTCGCATTTGATTTATGGCCGGCCACGCGGCCATAATGAGTAGTCCATAAATACATATAACGCATACGCCCTGGGTGACGGCACCAGTTACGGCCCAGCCAAGTGTAAAGCGCTGCGCACATAAATTTCGATTTATTTTTCTATATATGTACATTTGCTTGCCCGAGGCGCCCCTCGATTTGTGTCTGTGTCCAACAAGCCTTAAAGGCTTAGCAGGTACGCAAATACAAATTATCCGAAAATAATAAACATATAATAATATTTGCGCTCAAACAAGCAGATATTCAACAATTGTTGGGTCAGTGCACAATATAATATTGCGCTCAATAAAATAACTAAAAATATTTATATTGTTTGTCCCCAGCAAACACGCTTTATAATCCATCTCCGCCTTGCACTGAACTCTAGAATCTATCGAGCGATGTGATGTGTGCGCTTCGCCGTTTCCAAAGGAGCTTTGATGCTGACACTGAACGATTCGCTGCCGGGACTCAGTCACTCGAATTTTATGCTCCTAGCTATCCGAGTGCCAGGCGATTAATTGCAAAATGCAGCTGATAGTATGGCCAAATGACGCCTGAAGCCAACAAAGCGCAAATGCCAATAGTTTTTTACTTGACAGCACTCAGCTGAAAAGAATCATTTCAACGCTAACAAAAAATTCCCAATAAACCTACAAAAAATCCATCTAATAATATACATAGTATATGTTCCAATGATTCTAGAATATTTCTACGGTTTTGATTGTGGATATTATCTCTGCTTGAAAACATAAAATTAGTTTTGACAATTTTGAAATGGGCTGTTTACCCATTAAAAATGGTTAAAAATGGTATAATGTATTTGTGCAAATGTATGTAACAGAAAGAAGAAGGCATCTCCGACCCCATAAAGTATATATATTCTTTATCAGCATCAATGTCCGAGTCGATCTGGCTATGTCCGTCTATCTGTCCATGCATATGTATAAACGGAACGATCTCGGAACCTATAAGAGCTAGAGACTTGTACGAGTTTGTTTCCCATAATCGATAGCTTTCCCCGCTTCCGATCGTTACAAATTGATATCGAAATCCCCTTTTTTGATCAAAAATTTCTTAGGTTTTAAGAGCTAGAGTCTCCAAAATTAAAATGTTGCTTTTAGAATAGTAAATACATATTTTTGAAGAAGGTTCAGGGTATACCCTAGTCGAGCACTCCCGACTAAAACCTTACTTGTTATTAGTTAAATTTATAAAATAATAATCGCTATTTTTCTGTAACTTTGTTTTCTAATATTTATTGAATATTAGTTACATATTCTTATGAGAGCTTGATTTGTATTCTGTACTTCTGTTTTTTCAAAAAGAAACAATTTAAAATATTGTTTTGGGATGCAACCGCCAGCATGTTTTATGTTCTGCCTTATCGGATGTCTAAATTTAAATTAACTTTAAATGTATTAAATTAAGATTAAAGATATCCTTTTTAATCGCGGGGTGAGTATTGCCATCAAACTGTGAATGCAAAACTGTGCGAGATATAGATTCCTTTTATTTGAATCTTTAAAGAAAATCATAAATCTACCAGTCAAACTTATGAACTCTAGCTTCTAAGACTTCGGGAGATTTCACTCAAAGCTAATATACTGCTTTTTACTTTGTGCCCAGTGTATAAAATATAAATCTAGGTGCAGCACAGCCCGTAAGTTCTTGACAGTGTGCCTCGGGTGCGGTTTGTTCCGGTCCAAAGCGAAATGGGACACGCAGACATTGAAATTGCATTGCGTTGATTATAGTCAACACCTCGACTCGCCCAGTTGCCGGCCCCGGCGACATTCTCGCCCTGCTCGGATGCGAATGTGGTTGGTCACCTGCTGAGCTGGTAACTGAAAACGTACTTATGATTTTATAGACTTAGGTGTGGGGGAGGGGGGAGGGGGGGGGGGGGTTAGGTATCGACGTGGGCCACAAGTCTGAAATTGAATTTGGGTCATTCAATTTCTAGCTGATATAAGTTTCGGGCCCGCACAAGAAGTAAAGTACGAGAGCAGCACGTGATTTGATGCTTTATTTGAATTTTGTTCTTTTTTCACTTAAAGATAGCCGAGTCGCCGGCATTTGGAGTGCGGGGCTAATTCGCAAATAGTCAGGCCAGACAAACAAAAACAATTATGCGAATTATCTGCGCACTTTGCTGGCATTAAATTTTCATATACCAAATGAAAAATGCGTATACGACCCGGTTGCCAGGCCGGAGCTAGTTCGTGCCGCGTTGTAATTGGATGCTTATTGAATTAGCTACAAAAGGCGACGGCGGGGGGGCAGCCGGACTACAAGCGGCAGCCTGCTGAGTCTTTGGATATTTATCAAATTATTCCGTTTGTCAAATTAAGCAAACGAGTCGTTCATGCCGCAGCCGTAAAATTGATTCGCATTCTGCCACGAGACGGAAGTCGCAAAGCCATTTTATTTTCAGACATTTGATTTTCCCAGATTTCCTCTGATTTTCCTACACTAATCTGCTCGAACTGTCAATTGTGCGACAGGGTCGGTCCGGATTGAAAGAAATCAGAAAAGGTATCACGAGCAAGTCTAATTAACTGCCACGCCCAACCCATGGAAAATGGGTAAAAAGGGTATAATGTATTTTTACAACAGTATGTAACAGGCAGAAGGAAGCAAAGTATGTATCAGCATCAATAGCCGAGTTCATCTAGCCGTGTCTGTCCGTCTGTCCGTCAGTCCGTGCATACTTACGGACGCAAGGATCTCACGACCTATAAGAGCTAGAGGCTTGAAAATTGGAAAGTAGGTCCGCCTCGTGCTCACGCAGTGCGAGTTTCGATAACGATAACGATAATACGATAATCGATAACTTGCCAGGTTTCCTACTTTTTTAGCTTATCTCTTAGGTTTGAGGAGCTAGACTCACCAAACTGGATCTATAGCTTCTTGTATAGTATATATATGTCAAGTATCTTCCATTTTATAAATACCTTTCCCACCCCCTAGGTTCTCTTATAGTCTACACAGATTGAGAATATTTCGCCAAATAGGAAACTTATTTTGAAAGCTATACACAGTTGGACGGCCTACATATATCCTGAAAATTCCATAAAGGTTAGACTATAAGCAAAATTACATTTGCCACATTTTGTCTGAATCATTTTTTATCATTCCGGTTTTACGCACCACGTAAGTAGCAAGGTTAATTATAAAAACTTAATATTAATACAAAGTATACATACATGCTTGCTTTACATTCATAACTCTTAACTCTATCGTAATGGACTGGACACTCAAGGCTTTAACTTCCACTTACGTGCTTAAGTAAAACTGACGTCAAGTAATTACGACCTCTAATGTAGGCCCGAATCGTGGACCTAGCCTTGGGAATTGTAAGTCTTATGCATGCAAGGACTTCAAAACGTTTCCAGGACGAGACCTAAGAGGTACGAGGACAAAAGCACGCGCCGATAAAAAAAGAAGAAACTGTTGTCCTAACTCACAAACTGCTTCGAAGTTGTTGGCCGGGCCGCAGAGGAGCGACGCGCCGGGCTGGCTTGTACACGAAAAACAAGTTAAGACAATGAGAGTAGAAGAGGAACGTTTGAGGCTAAAAGCATCGCACGCATCAGGAGCGTTAAGTCGACAAAAGCATCCTGCGGGAGTCGAGTTGAGAGCTAAAGTCATGATGAAGGGGATCGGGATTGGGATTGGGTTTGGAAGTGACCCGCCGTCAATGTGAGCAGCTCTACCTTGGCGCTCTTTGTATTAACTTAAAAATTCATTGCGGCCCAAGGAATACTTTTATTTAGATTTGGCCATCCCTCCTTCCCCCGCCACCTTCTATCAACTGTAGGAAAATTATGCGAAAAATGTCGGACACAGATTAATATAATTGTACGAAGGTTTGCAACGCACAGCAAAAATCGAAAATTGTTAGCCAGGCAACAGGTTTTTTGGGTCCGACTGCAAGCCACGGGGAATTCGTTTGCGAATTGTTTATTTATTTATTTAAAGTGAGCATTTTGTGAATTAGCCGCAGGCGATTTGAATTGTTGCATCCGTTTGAATTGTTGGCTTACAAATGTTTCTCAAACAGCTACGGGAATATATCTAGGGCTCATACAAATGAGCTGTAATAAAAGTGCTCCCCTTGGCTTTGAAATTGGATAAGTTCATACCATTTGTCCCGAAGTCCTTCAATGCAATCAATGTTTGACAGCAACCTACCTCAGATTCTTGCATTTAGCTTAAGGCCCGAGTTTCTTTAGTGTAAGCTTACGATTCATTTAAAGCAATAGTCGAGCTCTTGAAAATACTTTAAGCTTTTTTCGAAAAACTTAAAACTTTTCGAACGTCACCGGGCTCAAACACGTCACAAGACGCAACAAAAGTGTGCAAAATATTTAAATAATGGGCAAACTATGCTTTTGGCCACAAAGCCGTAAGTGACGCATTCCGGCAAAGTTTTACCAACTGCCTGCCCTCTTCCTCGGCGAGCATTTTGCAATTCCTACATGTTGCCAGGGTATGTTTAGCTATTGCCTATTGTTGCCAGGGTGTGTATAGCTATTGCTTTACGCGACTGTCGTAAGGCATCAGGCCGCAATCTTGATAAACATCCTGTCGCAATTGAAGTCTCAGAGTGGCTCCCAGTCCCGGATGCCATGCAGATCCAGTTGCTGGCTCGCTCTCAATTGTCGCCAAATCCCATTGACATTTGTTTGTTTATGTTTTCCAAGCTTTGTTAATACAACTTTTCACAAATCAAATGGAAACTTTCACCCTCACATATTTAAATATCGAATGGGTAACTTTTTTTCATTGAATTTCTGCCTGTAATGTGAATGTTTTAGTCTTACGGGAATCAGTTTTGCATTTCGTAAAAAAGTCGAAAACCCAAAATGTTTTTTAGCAAAAGTAACCAATTTTTGATTGGGTAACCTACTCTTCTTCAAGCTTCCTGGGTGGGTAAATCTATATTGCATTTAGTACTTCTTCTAATCTTCTACTATCGCAAATTCCAAATACAAAATATCATCCTATATAATTATGTCTCCTCGGGATTCCTGTCTGTCCATCTGGGACCCTAAAATTACGCCAAATATAAAGCCCAACTGCAGTCCAAAATATGCCACCTACCTACGAAATATGTCTATAGTCATTGAAAATGGCTATAAAGTGTATATTATGTTTTTTTAAGGGTGATTCAGCCGGAGAAAAGTATCTTCGAATCCATAAAATATATATACTCTTGGCCAGTGCGATAGGCTGAGTCGATCTGGCAATGTTCGTCTAAAGCTAAATACTTGAAATTAAAAATATATATTTTCTCGCATATCATAAGCAGCATGATTTTATGGATATTTCATTCCATTTCAATATAATTTTGATAAGCATGCAGCTTCGTTTGTATTTAGCTTGGATTATGATAAGAGCTTGATACATCAAAATTGGTATGTCGATTTCCGGGAAGTTAGTTATACGTTTCCCCTTATTACTCCCCCCTTCCCCCCTCCTCTGGCGCCATATATAGCACCTTTACATTTTTTAACGAGTGAAAGAGGTAACTATAACCCATATGATCTGTATACGAAATAACTTTATATATACGTCGAGCAATCTCATTACTGAAGAGAACTGTATGAGTATAAGCATGCCAACATTATTCATTTTGATTAAAATGCCTTTATGACTTCTCGCAAATATTTATCCATATTTAAAAAGTATTTTATGTTGCATTTATTTGCCTGCGCCATGGCCATAGTCCCCTTTCCGCTTCCCCCCTCACCTTGCCCCGCATTCAGCGCTCAGCGATGTCTTTGGTAACATGTCGACTTCGTCTTGCTTGCTTGAATGCTTCCAAATTAATTGTGAAAAATTCATTATATAAATATTTTAACATTTATGGCTGGAATTCAAATAAAATATATTTTATATCATTCCAATGCTTCATGTGTGAAACAAAAACATGAATAACAAGTAAGAGGCTTTAGTCGGGAGTTCCTGACTGGAGAATACCCCTAATCCTCTTCCACCAACACCAAATGCAGCTCGTTTGGCTTGGCAGAAAAAAAAAATATATATAAAAAGAGGAAGGAAATTCATTCAAACCTACTTGCCACCGCATCTTATTACATGTAAGCAGAAATTCTTGCAATGAAGGTTGCCGCAAACACGTTTTCTTTAATAACTTCTGTGCGTTTTAACCGATTTTGATGAAATGCTCAACAGAAGATCTTATTGTGCTATAGAATATTTGTATTAAAAAGACAATTGCATTAAAATTGTGGCGATATCTATAAAATGAAAGATAGTTGATATTCGAGAAGCCGGGCAACTCTAGCCCTAAAAACCAAAGAGATTTGTTTATCAATTTTTATCGATTTTTATCGATTACTTGGAAATGGGGTAAGTTATCGAATATCGGAAACAAACAAAATGCGGGTCGACGGTTTAATAAACGAAAGTTTTTTTTCGGCCTTAACATTCTCACCTCTATTCGATTGACTTTAAATATATTTTTAAACGTCCAAAGTAGTTCAGATTGCAGTTTTTCACGGGCGGGAATTGGTTCAAAAAGTTATATCTAAAATTGTAAGTACAAAACTTGCCAGGTAATGTATGTATATGTATGTAAATGAGATCGAACCAGTAAATATTGTATCGTGCACTCTGGCCCTTCCACAACACAGAATTGCTTGCGTATAAGCATATCAACAATATTCATTTTCACGAATGCCTTCTTTTCTCAAATATTTATCCGCATTAAAAGTGTATTTTATGTTACATTTTTCATAAGTATTTCTTTGCCACAGCCATGTGAATTTCGCCACTGAGTGGCACCAGGAAAATGCCAGTCTCCAGTGATAAGGCATGCATTTACTCGTCTCTTATCCCGCGTCCTTGCCCGTTCCCTCCCCGCTCTGACCCTCATCCAGTGCTCAGCGATGGCGTTGGTATTATGTGGTTTTCTTCTTGTTTGCTTAAAGGCTTCCAAATTGTTTGTATGACAATGTTTGCATTTTGTAATAAATTCGGTTTAAAAAATATCTCAACATTTATGGTCTGCGCTTAAATTAAATATTTTCATATCATCCTAAGCGAGCTATTACGTTCACAAAGCATCAGGTAGAAATAAAAGAAAAGCGCATGCACGGAAATTCTTGCGTTTTGAGCTAGCTGCCAATGCCACGAGGCTTGCCAACCACACTTTTTCTCCAATAACTTCTGTGAATATCAATCGATCTTGTTGAAAATTTAAGCATTAGATCTAATTCTGCTATAGAGTATTTGTATATTCTCAAAAATGTTGAAAAACTGAAAATTATCTTAGAATATTCGGAATCCTATTTATATAAGCGTATAATTCCCGGCTTGTACAATAAGTTTGTGCAATCGAGCTACATGGGTATTAAAAGAAACTCAATTTGTTATTTTATTCAGTCCGCAAATGAGCAAAATTGCTCTTTATTAACTTTTACGTGCCGCCAGTATAAATTTCCATCTCTGCCCATAAAGTCATCTAATTATATATGAACATTTTTTTTTTTTTGCAAAAGTCGTGGACAATTCGAAACCTGAATAGCTCCTCTGCATAAAAGCATGTATTTCGTTGTCCAGAAGCATCATAATATTATAGCAGTAATTCGCTTAATACCCCTTAAAATGCCACTTGCAACAGAAATTTGACGGCAGTCACGAGGGCGTCATGATAGGACCATAGAGTAAATATAAGTTAAAATTTCCAAAGTTCTATTAGCTTTCACAATTTGGATTAATTTGCAACAAATGCAGCAAAGCTCGACGGATAAATAACTGGTTAGAGATTTAAACTCTGTGTTAAGTTATTAACATGTATGTGTGTGTCTCTGTGTGTATGTGTGTGTGTGGTTGTGTATTCCCTGCACTGAAAAGGGCATGCAATGTCATGTCCCAGTATCTCATAACCCTTGATAAGTTTACGGTAGAAGATGGTTCAGGGTATTCCCTAGTCGGAAACTCCTGACTAGAGTCTCTTACTTGTTTGTATTTAACTTTTGGCGATTTAACAAGTACATGTCGCAAATTTGGCAGTCAAATATGCTGCCTGCAACAGAAAGACGAACCTGTGTAAAGTTTGAAAGACGATAGTTTTAAAACTGAGAAACTTATTCGAATACGACAGACGGACAGACTAAAAAAGGGTACTTCAGGGCCTTGAATAATTTTTGTAAGCTCTTTCAGTCTTGTAGCTGACCGTTTAACTTGAGCATTATTAAGGTCTTTTAATTGCTGTTTTGGTATTCGCAAAAAACTTTATCAGGGTTTTTGTGAACTAATTGAAAATGGAAAAGTTTTCGGTGAAAAGCAGATGCGCTCATGTTATTTTTGCCCTGTCCCCTGGCTCATTTGGAAGCTCAACAGGGCTAAACAAAGGTGAATTGAAATTAAAACGCTGACGTGAAGAAATCCAAGGTATTTTCCGTTACGCACAGTTGTTTTTGTTGTTGTTTAATTTAAGTAAATTTAAAGAAAACAAACTTAAAAAGGCACAAGGGCAGCTCCACTAAATATCACCATTTAAAGCAATTTAAGAAAAACTTAAGCAGAGTATAGTTATACCCTTGAAGAGGGTATCATAGTTTTGTCATGAGATGTGCATTGAAGAAGTCATCTCTAACAGCAAAAATGTTAACATATATAATCGTGGTCTGCATCAATAGTCAGTTGATGTCATTATAAAACTTAGATCCGTCGCTCTGTTACAGGCAGTACATAGGTTGAAACCGGCGGGCCGTATCACTATATCACACAGTTGCTATAGGAAAATATAGCTCAAAAATATAGTTTTTGTATGAACAACTATTTTTTATAATGATATCTGTATTAGTTTCCCTAGGCTGCTCTTATATTAACCAAATCTTATTCAGATTCCACTAATTTATTATATACAGCTCTATAATAAGAAACAGTTCCGTTCTCCAGGATACCTTCTCCAAACTCAGCATAAACAAGCACACATATTCTCACAGATCTGCAAAGATACCCGATTTTGTAATATTTATTAAATCACAGTAACACATGTTACTTATTTCTGTAAAATGTACATATTTGCATTGCAAGGCACTGAACAATAATTCTTGAATCATTACACATTGTTAATAGACATCTCATAACAAGAACAAATTTTACAGATGTAATATGCCGACAGCAGGTTTTTTTTTCTGATTTCAGTGTAATTTCAGTTAACGACAATTTTGGACAGTTTCATCAGAAGCAAACTTCAACAAACTGAAAGCAGCCCATTCAACTCCTATCAACCTTAAGCTACATAATAGCAATTTAAAAGGCACATTACGTGTACTTAAAATCTGTCGCTTATTGAAGCTTGCAATTTGTACCATAATCCCAAAGACATCCACTTACGAGCAGAGCCAAAGTATAAAATAATAAAGGTACGAACCGACCTTAATTCAGCAATATTCAGTGAAGATTTTTGTGACATTAAAAGGGTCACATGGGCGAAATCCCATGCTAAGCAGGCAAAAAGGCAACCAAGGCCAGGAACAAATGTCTTTGGCTGAGCACACATTTAGCAGAAGGGCCACGGATGTGTGTGACTGGCCGATTGGCAGGAGCTTACGACATTTAGAAGACAATATTGGAGTATGTTTATGGACAGTTTAGAAAGTTTTACTTCTTCCATGATTTCATCTTTTTATATATCAAATGGGTATGGGCACAAGTGGGCATTGTCCGGCCTTGCCGTGGTAAATTTAAGATATTAAATTCAAATTCACCCGTAGCATCTTAATTTCCAATTAAAATCAACGGTTTCCGCCCACGTTAGTCTTGTCGTGAAAATCTTGATGCTGAGAAATTAATTTTCGTTTATTAAACCCGCATTTTCATCCAAGAGCGCTAAACTTTGCAAAAACGAATCAACTAATGTCCCACAAAGATCTTTAAAAATGAGTTTGAAATTGATTAAAATAAAATGTACACAGTTGCGGGTGGAAATTCCAGAATTGCTGAAACACGTACTCATTAAATTTTTATGTAGCGCTTTGAAAAAAAGTTTGAAGCAGATTAGATAAGAATTTATATCCAAAAGGGTATTCGCCAGCCTTTCCCATGGCAACTTTTATGCATTAAATTACATATAACTTATACACCCGATTACCGCCCGTGGAAATTTTCAATTTTAACTATCTAGAACTCCTCGACTAGAGATATTTTTCGCATATCTATTTGAAATAAGTTTGAAGTCCATCGAATAAGAAAAAAAAGTTGGATTCAGCTGTTTCCACAGTTGCGGGTTGCATTTTTAAAATATTTCAAACGTATTCATTATGGTAGAACTTTAAATTATCTGAAGGTGCATTGGGCGAAACTTAAGACTTTGAAACTTCCAACCAAAAATCAAAAATTTGGCGGAAAATTTAAATATTTTTTGTTCACCAGAAAAAGAACTAGAGATCACATCTGCACACTTTTAAGATTGGAGTACTTTACTTACATATAGATATAAATTATGCACAACAGAAAAACGTGTTGAATGTTCATGTCTAAAGTTTCAAGCAAAAAACTTCGTTCAAGTAAGGTCGGGGAATACCAGTTGGATATATATTATTATAAGTAGATAATATATACTAGATCTCTCAACAACTGCATACTGTTTCTAAAGAAATTTTAAGCACTGGCAAATGTCATTGCAACATACTGGAGCTCTACGACAATTCCTTGGCTGTCAATCTCTTAATAACTCCATTCTCTGGATCTCTCCTTTGGCTCCCCTCCGAGCACTTGATGCCCTCAAACATATTTTTGAAAATTTCCTACTTTTCTTTTTAAATGGCGAATATATATAATAATAGAAATATAGAAGGAAATTAAATTCAGAAGAGAAAGCAGCAGTACGAGAAATACTAAAATATATGCAATGTAGAGATGGTGACGATTTATCTCCTCCAACTAGTATTAAACATAATATTAAAAAACACAAAGAGAAGAATTAATCTACAGGAAAACGTCCTATTAAAATGAAGTTAATGAACAGAAAAGGGAAATTTCAAAACAATATATAATTAGACATTCTAATTCAGCATAGAACAGCCCCTTAACAGTTGTCGACATACTATAAAATTGAAAAAAAATTCCAATGGTCCCTAAGGATATCAACAGTAGTCCAACAACTGAATGATTTACAAAACTTGCTACAAAACTTTTTGTAGCTTAACTTAAGAATTATTCCCATGAAATTCATTTTATTCTTACAGACTACTTAAGGTCGTTTAATTTCAAATTTAACTCACCCTTTTTTGAGATAAAGCCAAAAAATGAGAGAAGTTTTTAGATGAGTCTTAAAAATGTTGTAGGATATTCAAATTTGCACGACTTAATATTTTTGCACTGCAAAACACACGAAACAAGAAAAATGTGTTAAGACTGGAAAAGCACTTTTAGACTATTTGAAACCTACAGTTAAAGGCGATTTCAACCGTCGCTGGCTTTCGCACTGCGCTGCTCTATGTTAGTCTCAGGATATTTCCGCTTATAACTGCACCGCTTTGGAACCGAAACCCAAGTGGAATCGGCAGCCAAAACACACGCGATTTATACGAGCGGTTCGTGCTTCACTGTTCGTATCAAAGTGGACGAGGATTCAAAAGATTTCAACGGACCAGTACGTGTATATTCTCGTGCTCGTGCTGTGTGTGTGTGATTCTGGCGTTCGCGCGCGTGTGTGTGCGTGTATGTCGTTCATCGGAGTAATACGTGTATATTCTTGTGCTCGTGTTCGTCTGTGTGTCTCTGGCGTTCGCGCACGTGTGTGTGTGTGTCTCTGCTGTTCGCGCGCGTGTGTGTGTGTGTCGGTTAACGGAGTAGTACGTGTATATTCTCGTGCTCGTTCTCGTGTGTGTGTGTGTGTCTCTGGCATTCGCGCGCGCTGGTGTGGGTGTGAGTGCCGTTCAACGGAGTTGTACGTGTATATTCGCGTGTGTGTGTGTGTTCTGTCAGGTAAATGCCGACAGCACGAGTAACAAAACGAACGCCCACGAAATTGACGATGTCTGCAAGATTGTGCGCAGTCATTGTTGGGTTGCGTACATGCGACCGACCACACGTCGTATGAGCAATGTGCAACACGTGGTGCAGCGATGGCGTCGCTTTCAGCGCTGGACGACTGCGAGCCACAACATTGGGCGAAGAGTGCGTTCGTTTATCAGTTTATCAGATGGCAATTACGCACAATTATCGCACATACACATTTGTCACGCGATCTTATCAGCTAACCATCTAATCAGCAGCAGATTATTTTCAATTAGTCGCATATTTGGCAGCCGTCAACCGAAATCCAATATAAATCCCAGGCACTATAGATGCCAAAATGGTTTTGGCTTATTAATTCTTTGGCAAGCTAATTATCGTCCTTATCTAATTAGTATTGTACAATATGTTTAATATTTGGCCACACACCCATTCCGTACATGTTATTTCATACTTAATCCCATTAAGAGAGGGGCTATCAATTCATTCTAGACAGTCACTACTTATTATGGATATAAACTTTTACTTATCTGGTGCTATAAAAACATCTATGTGCATAAGGTCATGGGTAATGCAATGAAATTTATCAATGTTAAAATTGTTTAGCCAAGTCTACAATAGGTCAAGCAGCGAAAATCGTATCCTTCATAAAAGAACAAAAAATCACGCAGGCAACAACTCATGATCTCCTTTTAATCAAGAACTATCTCTTGCACTGGTTTAATAGGTAAGAAAATTGGGTTTAAATTATTTTGTTATTTGTTTGTTTCTCAATAAACAAACTCACGAGTGTCGAGATCCCATATGGACAATATTTTGGCAACATCGGAGTCGTATTTATCGTATTTAGTATTTGTGTATTTTTATAACACATAGAAGGAGACATCTCCGATAAATAAAAATAGCATCCATTGGATCATAACCTGTGTTCTATCTAAACTACAATGCAAATGGTCCTCACATAAATACCCGGACAAGTATGCAATATAATACTGTAAATTCTACAGGGCCTTGAAATAAGAGTTCGATTCATATGAACTTTTGAACGTGTCCGAAAAGAACAATCAAGAGGAAGTGTTAAACAGACTCAATTTTCACGTAACTGTCCTAACAAATCCAATAATGTTTATAAAATTCGCTGATCGCAGTCGCATTAAAAAAGTTCGGATAAGTTAAATTTTAGTTGACTGTCTCGTGAACTGAGGTCTAGATTGGGGCATAATCAAAGAGAGAGAGAGAGTTGTGAGGAGCATAAGAAACGTGGAACTTTTGGTCCGGGATACTTCAAAGCAGAACTTACTGCTAATAAGTTGCAGACGAACCAGAAGTATTTAATTGTCCCTTGTGCTCAGATCGATTACTATGCTCTGTTGGAACATGCTTTTATCAAAAAGTATACACATTTTTGATTGAAGCTTGAAGAAGCAAAGCAGATCCCAATTTCATTAGAGATAATTCCTGACGGACTGATCGTCTCATCATTCACCCAGTCGACGAGCAGCAGATCGTCTTCAAATAAAGCCAGTAAGGACTACAGAAAGTTAAAAGATTATTTTCCTGTGCCGATCGTGGAAGAGATATTGGAGAAGCTGCAACGTCTTAATGGACCATAATGGACCTAGAACATGTGATTTTCAATGTACCCATTGAAGAGCAGAGGCAAGTCTTCACAAAAGCATGGCTTTTCGAGTTTAATAAATCGCTTTTGGTAGACTCTGATGCTATACACAGCTTTTTATGGAACACATTATTATTTACGCAATGGATGGAATTTGCGGATGGAATATTAAAAAAAGTAAGTTTGAAGTGGGGATTCGGCAAAAGGTTTAAAGCACGTCTCAAATGATTGTGGGATATTAATTGGAGCCAATGGATTTTACGGAAAGTAAAAAAGTCCCTTAATTAAAATTTAAGGTAGTTAAAAATGAGTTTGAGGTCTGCTGTGAAAATTTGAGCTTACCAGCTCGTACTGAGCGTGCTTTGATCATCAATATGTCAATCAGTCAGAACATTATATATATATATATAATAATAACAATAATAACAAAATATTAACATATTATTTAATACTTGCCGACCGTGAGACCGAATCACAATGTTTTCCATGTCGACATAAATATATTATAAATTTCCTTGTACTCAGTATCACATTCAATTTGAGAATAACTGTTTTTTTTCAGATTATCTTAAATTTCTTTTAATTTATATGCACACTCACTTCAACCTCATGCGAACCGCAATGAATAAGTGAAGCAGTTATTATATATGTATATATATATACCTTTCAGCCTAACAATGGTGAGCTAATACGACTTTATATAAATATTAATATTAAATATTATATATTTACATATATATGTATATATATATATAAATATATACATAAACAAGCATTTTCTACTAAGGCATATAAGTATTATATATATGTGTGTGTATGTATGTGAGCGTGTGTGTGTGTGTGTGGACGTGCGTGTGTTAGTGTATGCATGCATGTAAGTATGCATTTATGTATATATGTATGCATGCATGTTTGTTTTCTAATACCAAACGGAGAACAAGCTTATCAGTCGTTATGCTGCAAGTTTAAATAAAACGAATTTCTGCCAAGAGCCCTCCTCCTCGATTCTCAAGAATTCAAGTAGGCTCTGTAGTTTTGCATGCTTAGCTAGTAGTGTAGTTTTTTTTGTAGTTTATTTTATGTAGTTTTTTTTGGTTTTTTGTTGTTGTGTTTTTTGTGTGTACGTATGTATGGTATGTATGTATGGTATGTATGGTATGTATGTATGGTATGTATATATATATGTATGTATGTATGGTATGTATGTATGTATGTATGTATCTATCTATGTATGTATGTATGTATGTATGTATGTATGTACGTACGTATGTATGAATGTATGAATGTATGAATGTATGTATGTTTGTATGTATGAATGTATGTATGTATGTATGTATGTATGTATGTATGTATGTATGTGTGTATGTATAAATGAATGTATGTATGTATGTATGTATGTATGTATGTATGTATGTATGTATGTATGTATGTATGTATGTATGTATGTATGTATGTACATATGTATGTATGTATGTATGTATGTATGTATGTATGTATGTATGTATGTATATATGTATGTACATATGTATATATGTATGTAGCCGGACATATATTGCCAAAACACCGCCTTTACGTGCACCTTCATCACATTAGGTAACTGCAGTGAAAATTTCAGCTTCCAAGCTCTGACGGTTGATTCAGTCAGTCAGTCCGTCAGTCAAGACAAACAGTTTTATATATAAAATATATACATATATCTCTATATATAAAATTGTTTGTCCTGACTGAATGACTTTTGTCGGAACTGGCCAGATCGGAGCATCTTTTAACATAGCTGACATAAGAACGATCTGCCAAAAAATAAGTACTTACATATATGAAAATCTTGTTATTTATCAACTTATCTTGACCAAACTCGGCATTTATTGTCCTTACAAATAGGCAAAATCTTGTCAATATTTTGATTAGTTTTAAACTGAAGTTATCCAAAATTTAATTTCCAAGAAAGAAACACAGGCAAAAGAAGCAGATAGTTTGTATATTATTCATTTATAAATTTAAAAAAAAACATTTTGGACTATATTTTATGATTTTAAGAATTCAAAACGGCTCCTAAATGTCGAGCACACTCGACTAAAGCGTTCTTCGTAGCTTACTTTTAATGTTTTGCCGGCTTCTATTTTTCTTTTAAATTTGGCTTCTGTTTATTTATTCTGAAATATTTTTCCATGACATATTTTGCCAAAAGAACTTCGTGCTGGTCGTAGAGTTTTGTGTTTACTCGATGTTCAAAAATTGTTTATGGCAGCAACGGAAGCTGGAAAGCTGCGACTGATAAAAGCTTTACAATGTTTTTGTTACGGCCGTCGACAACGTGGTCAGCGCCAAATGTCCATAAACTGAAATAGACGTGATTTAAATCCCTGGAGTATTATCATGGCCAACACCTCGTCAGTTAATAGAACATACATGCATGCACGCACACATGTGTCATACATCCTTATATTTGTATGTTTGTGTCGAAATATGTACATAGATATGTTCAACTGTCAAAGTTGGGCAACACGTTATGGAAGAGCATTAAGCTAATTAAGTAACAAGACTTATGCAAGTCTAAGGTGGATTTTGGCATGTATCTGTTCATCTTAATGTGCATATGAATATGGCAGGTTGACCTTTCGACCTTGAATTAGCACAACGCGCTTGAGGATTGGTCCATCCATCAAAAACTTCAAAGACTTTTGTCTGGCAATAAGCAACATTTGACGTCAGAACTTGGAATATAGCGTCGGAAAAGCTAATTTATGTATTAGACATACTTATTTAATGGACGCTTTAGTCGAATCCTATGGAAATCACGGACCCAATTGCCGTCATCGCAGAGTGCAGTGAAGTGCATTTCACTTTACCACGACACGGAACGCCCGCGGCGAAAGTCTTGTCATATTTTGTAAATTTATACGTTATGTGTATACTGTGTATGGACGATAGTGGCATGTGCATATTTTGATGTTGTGGAGCACAAAGCAAAAGCTAAAGCACGCTCGTGTTATGTTGTCCTTTAAATTTCCAGGACATCGACTTATATGCATATATTGCCCATATGGTGCTAACGACAATGGACATTATTCTGATTTTTTATCGAGCTTAAGTGTACGGGCAATATCCGATTGTCTATGAAAATAAACATTAATTTTTATACCACGCATCTGTTCAATAGGCAACAGAAAAGATGTACTATCTTCGGTATGCCGAAGATTTTATACCCTTGTAGCAGCTGCTTTACGGCTTTGCAGATATGTCAGAATATATCTTAGACAACAGACTTTTTTGCCATGCAAAAACTTCTTTTTTGACCGACAGAACTATATAATATAAAAAAAAATGAGAACTTCATAATGTATAAGCAGCGAAGGGAAAATAATAATTGCCGGGCTTGGTAAAAATATATTGATATAAAAAACAGTTGTTCGTACAAGAACTTAATTTTCGACCAATTGATCAAATTTTGCATATATGTATGTAAAGAACACAGTGAAACTAGCAGAGGCAGAGTATGGTCCAGATATCCGGGAAAAAAAAATATTATTTTTACATTTTTATTTATATTTCATTTTTATTATATAATGTAATTATTATATTCACTTTGTGGACATTATATAAAAAGTATTGTCTTTCTTTTACAAATTTCATGCAACTTTTATAAACTAATTTTCTAGGGTAGAAATCCACATAAACATGAACAATTACACTCGTACGACTATATTATGCAAATATGTACAATTCGCGTTTGCAAATTAAATCTAGCGCACTAATTGATGGGTTTTCCATCAGGTGCAAACGGAATCTCTGATATGGTAGGATCTCGTGGCTACTAATGTTGTTTACTGTCCCTCTTCTAAACCTCTTCTTTCCATCCAATTCCCTGCTCCAATGCAAGAATTTTCGATGTGCTGGAGACTTCTTTATACAGCTTTAGCAGGAATTCCGACAAATAAAATTATAAGCAATTATATTTTCAGCATGCAGCTACAGCATGTAAAATATATAATAAAAAACAACAACCTATACGTTTGTTAGTTGTATTGACCGACAGTTAAACCAAATTCAGCCTCCTTATATCAACTGATTTTTTATTACTTAAAACGCATCCAATTATACAAACAGTATATTATCAAGATTGTACATCAAAAATAAAAAAAATTAAGACAAATGAAGAGCAGGGAACCGCATCATCATCTTCCTTTCTTATTCCTTATTTTGGTCATCAGACTCCGTTATCTACTTTGACCTTTTTTAATGCCGTATTTTTGCGTACTTTTTTTGGCGGCACTTCGGTCTCCTCGGCACTGTTCTCGTTCTCGTTCTCGATAACCGCTTCCTTTGAATCCGCAGCTTTTAGAGCATTTCGCTTCTCGCGAACTTCTGCCTTACGCTTAACCTGATCCGAAGTTAACTTGATGAAGTCAACGTCCTTGGTTAATGCGAATTTAGTCAGCACTTCATTGGCCTGTTTCTTCAGCTTAAGCATCCGCTGCTCCCGTGGACCAACTACGTACGGCGTGTCCGCAGGTGGAGCACACATGCTGATGTATAAGGGCAGCGCCGATGTTCCCACAATGTCAATCTTTAAATACATCGAGCGTATGTTGGCCAGCCCGCCAGGGTACTGTTGCTGCAGCTGCTGGATGACGAACAGAATGTTCTCTGTGAGCTGTTGGCCGCTGTGCTCATGATTGCCCACTGGTATGGCCGTTAGATCACCCTTCCGCAGCTGTCTGTAAGCAGTTCGGCAGAGAGCGCGCGAAATCTCCTTTGACAACTGGTCTCCTTTGGACAGACGGACCGCGTGCAGCACATTCCGGGGCTTCTGAGTAGCCTACATATAAAATTGGATTTCGATTAAGGCAGCTGCCCAGTAAAAGTAACAGGTAACAGGTGACTTACATTGCCGAGGAAAGCGCTAGCCTGGCCGGATAAACGCCCATCGCAGAGTAAGTAGTCGTAGCTATTGAGGAACTTGCGCTTAGCCTCAAAGGTGCCCATATCGTTGCGTAAACGATTAAACGGAAATACCGTCAAACGCTGCTTGACGCCATGCTCGCGTAACAAATCCTCATAGTGTTGCACGGTTGGCTCATAGTCACAGCGAGCTCCGCGCTGCAAGTCGGTCACAATCAGAGCAACGTCATCCTCGGCTCCGACTAGCGAGTGCTTTAGCGCCAGCTTTGCTACTCGCTTCGGGCAGCTGGGTATCTTATAGCAGCACACCTGTAGCATATAGCGGTAGTCGCTAAAAATGGGTGTTGCTTTTTGGTTTTTCACCTCCTCGGCCACCTGGCTCATGAGCGCAGAGCACACCTTTTGCACATTTGATTCGCTGACAATTTCATAAAATTTATCCTCGTCAAAGGGATTTAATTCATAGTTTAGCTCCTTGACTTTCTGTGCCTTCTTTTTCACGGCAATTTGTTTTTTCGCTCCCGTTTCTTTCACATTTCTATTGTTTGCAGCCTTCGACAGTTTTTTTGGAGCTTGTTTAACCTTTTTCCTTTCCCCGAGTTTCTTTATTGCTACTTTTGGTTCTTTTGCCAACGGTGGCTGCTTCTTAGAACTCCTTGTAGTTGCTGTAGCAGACTTATTATCTTGCTTTTCGGATTTCTTGTTGATGGCCACTTGTGTTTTCAGCTTCTGCTTCTCCACAGATTTCAATATCGGTTCCTTTTCGTTCTTGTTAGTTTTAAGTGATTTTGTCGCTTTAGGGGCAGCCACCGGCGCAGCCTTTTTGCCTACTTTTGGAGCAACCGGTGATTCTGGTGGTGCCAAAACCAACGGCTTCTTGGTTGGCTTTGACTTTTGCGGCAACTTTACATCTTTGAGCTTGGCTTCAATTGCTTTTGCGGTTTTTTTCTCAAGAATGGTTTTCGTGTTTTTATCGTCAACTGTAATTGAGGCAGCTTGTTTTGCTTTTGATGTAAGTTTGCTTTTAGTAACTTTTTGTTTTTCCTTAGAAACACCGTCATCTTTCGTTTTTTTCTTTAGAGATTTCGGCAGCGGCTTTTGTACTTTTACCATGACTGATTTTAAATTGCAGTAAAAATTGAATACAAAATGCGCTGGACAACACGTGCGAGAATACGAAATTATCGTACAACGTGCCTAATCGTTATCGTTTTCCTAAATATCGTTAAAACAGTTTCGATTATTGCTATAGTGCTGCAAAACGTACGTTTAAATTTGTATCGTACTAATACTATTTATATTTCAATGTACTGATATAAGTACTTCTGTTAAAAAAATATGCTATACACAATATTAAAGCCATATTCTGTGAAAAAATGTGTGTGCGTCATTCGCACGCTTTAAATAGGATTATCAAATGCCCATTACTTTAAAGGTCGACTAAAAATATACCAATTTTGCGATAACACAAGTGCCTAATTGCCCCAAGCCAAGTCCTTGGGAATACACACGCCCACAAAATGTGGACTGCTCGACGCGTGCCATCTCCCATGGTGCCTCAAATTATAGTTTGCTAGAAACCCAGCGTCGCTGCAAAAGCTTAGGATCCGACGCATTTATTGGCACGTGACGAATGCTTCGCGCCTTATTTTGACGTCATGAAAACTAGAACTAAAGGCATTTTTTCTTTTGATAACATATATAATTATCATTTATAAGTTATTTCTGTGGTTACAATTTCAGTTTTTTTGCATTGACTTCGGAAGTGGCCTTTTTGGGTCGTTTACTCCCAGTGGAAGCTAACGTGGACGTTGTTTTGTCCTGCAGTTTATTAAAGAAGGCCTTTGAGGATTTCAGTGCGCCCTGGTCGTTGCTGACGGTAATCTGCAATTTTGAATTTAAATATATAAATATAAATTATAGTTTATAAATTGCGTGCTAGCAACCAACCTTATTTACGTTGCGACTTTTCGTTATAGTCTTAAGCAGCTTAGCGTTTGTTTCTCGTTTCGTAGGTGCTTTGCCCTCCTTGGCGCGCTGCTGTTCCCGCTGTTCTATTGTCGTGTTGATAGCGCGCTGCTTTTGCTTCTTCTTTCGACGTTCGCGGTTTTTGTCGGTGCGTGTGCGCTCTGTCTTGCCCAGCGGAGTGTGCTTAGGACCACGGAAAACCTCCTCTGGAGCCAGAAGCTTGACATCGCTGACTGCCACTGGGGCAACCTCTTCCATCTGGACGGCGGGCGTGTTAGTTACAATTTTTGCTTCGGGCGCTACTGGTTTAGGTGTGAAATGGTAGTTGGAAAGTGCATCCAGCTTGAGGAATAGTGAGCGCATTGCACGTTTAATTTCTTGATGCTCCTTTGGCTCCGGCGCCGCGCCATCAGCCTCATCACGATTGGGATTCAACTTGTCCAGCTCACGATGGTATTGCTGCTCATAAATTTGGGCCAGCGACTGCTTCGACTTTTCCTGATCAAGCACCAGTTGCTTGCGGTATTCCTGTGGAGTGTGCACCGGTCGCACTGTGCGCTCCACATCGTCCCAGGCCTTGTCGCGTATCCGCTGCTTGATTATGTCCTCGATGGTGCGATTTTGCTCGTCGGTAAGTGGTGCTGAGGGTCGTGCCGTCGAGTCAAATTCGAGTATCTCCTCAAGCAGTGAGTTCTGTGGTCGATTTCCTGCTTGCACTTCTCCCTTATACTGCCACGGCTTCTCTCCAAGCACCACATCCTCATAGTCTCGTATGCGCTGCAGCAGACGCGCCTCCCGCATTTCATTGGACGACTGTGCCTCCATTGCAGGCTCCTCAGCCTCATCCTCGGAGCTGGCATTATTTTCGTGGTTGGATTCCGACTCGGGATCACTAGCAGGTTGCACACCACTTTGGGCCACAAAGTCGGCTTCGTCGATTTCACTCGCTATATCTTCATTGTCTTCTTTGTCAGGCTCGCTTTCGCTTTCATTAAAGTAGTCTTTTTCGGTGGCTGTTTTGAGTTTCTGAGCCTTTTCCTGCAATTCGTCATCCATTTCGAAGAAATCGCCAAAGTTCGCATTAGCGCCATTCTCGTCATCGTCTGAATCCTCAAGGACTCCAAAATCTTCTGCAAAATGATTAATGGTCTCACTTTCGTCTACCGGATTATTATTTTTGTGCTTCCTCATCTCTTTAGCATCTTCCTGCTCCAAAAACTGCTTCATTTCATCCAGCTTAAAGAACGTGTCGTCGACCACAGAATTTCTGCCCTTTTTGGACCGCTTCGCCTTGATTTGGCTAGATTTTACTGTTGACTTCTGTTTGTCAATATTATCAGAGTCCTCCAACTCTGATTGATCCTCCTCATCTTCGGCTTTCTCCTCCATGCTCTCTTGCTCACTTGTCTGCTCATTCGGATCCTCATCATCGTCGAGCTCGATGCCCAACTGCTGCTCCCCAATGTCTATAAGCTGGGCAGTTTGTTTTGATAGTCGTCCCAGCACAAAGTTATTCCGCATTTCAAGCTGTTGCCAGATTTGTTCATCGTCCATATCTTCCAAAACAAGCTTAGACGGGAAGTCTTGGTCACTATCCACATGGCTTTTAATGCACACGCTATATGTTTGCTGTATTAGCTGATATATGGCCTCAATAGACTCCGGCTGGGGCCTACAAGGAAAAAAAAGATTCGTTTTAGCAACACGTGCACAGTTGAAACAACATAAACTAACTTTAGATATCGATCCGGGTGTTTAAGCAACTGCTCAAAGTTTTCTGCCAATTCCTTAAAAGTATCTCTCTTGGATTTCTTCTTTGACCCAACATTCCCTTCCGTTCCCATTGTCAACTTTAACAACTTTTTAAACAAATATCAGACAAAATGTGCAACAATATAACTTGAAATTCCAAAATGAACAAAACGTCATGAACTAAATGAACAATTTGTTCGTTCACCAGAATATGAACGATTGAACTCAGATCTTCAACGGAACTAGAAAACAAATCATTAGAAATATTTCGAAAATGTTAATTAAAACAAAATATTTTAAAAATACACTTCTAGATCAAGATCTTAAATTTAATTTTTCGACAACTTTCTGCGTTATTTAAAAAAAGTTGCTATAATAATAAAGGTAGATTGTAGCAAAAAAACTGCAAAATTCAAAAATTGTAAATTCGGCAGGTCTTATAACACTTTACCAACTCAATGTTTATTACAATAGTCATTAAAAATTGTTATTAGTTGAACATGTGACATTTTTATTTATATCTATAAGTGACTTGATTTTTAATAAATTTTGAATTAGTTCTCTGTTTTTTCGCCTCTATCGATACTTAGTAATTGCTTGTCATACTTTCACTGTCTATCGGTAGTGTACTGCCCCCTATCGATAAGAAAAATATATCGGGGGCCTCTTGCAACAGTCACATATGTTTTTTTAAAAGGCCGTCCTCTGACACTGGAGCAGTTATAAAATAATGATTGTAGCCTGAATAGCGAACTATAGCTGTCAATCTCAATTAGCTTGCAGCCATGGACTCCAAGTGCTACAAACTACTTTTAGTCGGCGGTGCCGTGCGCTTGTATTTCAGTAGCACTTCTTTGGCGTCGCTTATCGGCCATCGTGTGGAATTTGCCACTCCTTTAAACTCATTCAAGCGCAGTAAGTATTCAGTTAAACCAAAATATTTTAAGGCATTCTTACTCATGTTATATTTAATTTGCAGTGCAAGAGGGAGTATTTCTGCTACAACAAGGTGTCGACCCATATCGAGGAGATCTTGTGCATGAGACACCGTTGCTGCTTAAAGCACTATCCGGCATTTTAATACATTACGCCCAATGGCTTCCACTGCTCTATATACTGCTCGACTTATGTACTGCCGCATTGCTGTATTTGATGAGCCGTACGTTTGTTGGGCAAAAACTGCAACAGCAACGTTTGGAGCGCAAGGACTACGCCAAGGATACAGAGGAACTCCAGTACAGTGTGAATGACAAATACGTCATATCGGAGCTAGTCTTGGTGGCCTATTTATTCAATCCATTGACAATACTGAGCTGTATTGGACTGACCTCTACTGTACTCAGTAATTTGTTATTGGCGATGTTTCTATATGGAATGATCAAGCGCCAGCTTTTCGTATGCGTCGCTCTGCTCGCGTTCGAGACCGTCCGTAGTCTCTATCCAGTTGTACTTATCGCGCCGTTGCTATTACTCTTTGCACGTCGTTCTGTCGGCCTGGGCATCGTTATATTCTTGCTTTTTGCGACTTGCTGTTTGGCTGTGGCTGGTGCAAACTACCTTGTTATGAATAGCTGGAATTTCTTAGATGGAACACTCGGTTTTATGTATGTGCTCGCAGTTTTGAATTTGATTCAGTTAATGCATGTCTTAATTGTTAATTTCAGCTTCTACTTTCGCGATCTGCAACCCAATATTGGACTGTTTTGGTACTTTTTCACCGAAATGTTCGAACACTTTCGCACCATGTTTCTTATTACATTTCAGCTAAATGCCACAGTTTTGTACCTGGTGCCTCTGTCAATAAAGCTGCGCAAGGAACCGCTTCTGTTGGCTACCGTCCTGGTTTCGCTAATGGCAGTTTTTCGAGCATATCCTAGCCTAGGTGACGTGGGTTTCTATTTAGCTTTATTGCCACTCTGGCGCCGCTGCTGGAAGTGTAAGTAACAGTCAAAGAATCGCAACTTATGTCAAGCTAATAATGTTATTGTGTTGTCTTGTAGTCATGGCGCATGGTTTTGTGGTGTTTACTTTCTTCCTCATAACGTTGTCCATGATGGGCGCTCTGTGGCATTTGTGGATCTACGCCGGCTCCGCAAACGCGAACTTTTACTTTGGAGCCACCCTCGCTTTCTGCACAGGTCAAATATTTCTAATTACAGATTTGCTTTTTGCGCACGTGAAGCGGGAGTTCTGCCTTTATAATGGCCAGAAGATCATGATTGATGGGGAAGAGGCGCGAATACTACTAGAATAAATTGAATAGGGATGCTCAAATAAAAAGAACGACTTTATTCAACATATACGATGTATCAGGATTATTAATTTGTAAGATTATTGCGTAGAGTATCCGGTTTTTGTCTTTCGATTGAGGAATCTGTATAAATACAAAATGCGCTTCTGCAAATCTTTCCACTTGGTAGGCCGGGCAATCGGGTACTTGGTCTTCTCCAGCATTCGACGCTTGCGCAACAGCACTTGGTATTCATTGCCCGAGACGCCGCGCAACCAGGAAGGCACCGAGTATAGCACACGTGTGGGATGAAGCCGGTCGTTGCCCAATATGTCTATAAAGTCATTTTGGCCGAAAAGCGCCCGCTTTTCAGACCACGGATTTTTGGGCCTATACACGGGTAAGGGCAGCTTCTGTCCATTATCCAAATGCGGTAGCAGACCACTCTGGAACAGCTTCTCTTTGTAGCCATAGCGACGCACCGTGCGGCCGCGCGCCCGTTTCTCGGCATGCGAAAGCTGACGCACTGTTTTGTAACAAGTCAGTGCCAAAGGCTGTGGTTTACTAGCGAGAGGTCCTACGCTACACAGTTTTTGTAACCCGCTGATCAGCCAAGACATCAGTTTTGATTATAATTTACGATTAGGTAATTATAAACAGTCAACTCCTAAGACGACAGGCAACGGTAACAGCTCCAACAGCTGTTTAGGCTCGAAATGAACACATGCTCTCGACGATACTATCGCATATCTTTTGTCCGGCCTGGCAACGCTGCATATATCGCTGCAGTGAGTAAACAAGTACTTGCTTATTTTTCCTTTACAAATCGAATGCATATTTGCACGTACCAATGATTGCCGCCGCCGCCAAATCTTTAGAAACAGAAAAGGCAAAACTACGACGAGAGATTGCCGAGCTGCAGGCTGCATTGAATGCAAAAGAGCAGAACCTACGCGAACTTCAGTCAAGAACAGCAGCATCACCCTTGGACCCCGAAGGGGATCTGCAACCCGCAACAAGGGAGCAATACGAAACACTTAACAACGATGACATTGCGCGATATAGTCGACAGCTCATATTATCTGATTTTGGCGTAAGCGGTCAGCTTAAGCTTAAGAACAGCGCGGTGCTAATTGTTGGCTTAGGTGGATTAGGCTGCCCGGCGGCGCAATATCTTTGTAGTGCAGGCTGTGGAAATTTAGGACTGGTGGACTATGACGAGGTGGAGCAAAGCAATCTACACCGCCAGACACTGCACACGGTGGCACGCTGTGGATTGTCGAAAGCGGAATCGGCGCGAATCGCATTGCTAGAACTGAATCCACATTGCCGAATAACATGCTACACACGCCTGCTGAACAGTTTGAACGCAATGCAAATTATACGTGCCTATGACATTGTGCTGGACTGTAGCGACAACGTGGCCACGCGTTATCTGCTGAACGATGCCTGTACGATGCTGCGCAAGCCCTTGGTCTCGGGCAGTGCACTGAAACTGGATGGACAGCTGACAGTGTACTCCTATGGCGCCCAGGGACCTTGCTACCGCTGCATTTATCCGGTGCCCCCGCCGCCAGAGGCAGTAACCAATTGCGGCGACGGGGGCGTATTGGGGGCTGTTACCGGCACAATAGGTGCCATGCAGGCACTGGAAGCTATTAAGATAATAGTCGGATTGGGAGACGTATTGGCCGGACGTATGCTCATTTTCGACGGCAGCAGCTGCCAGTTCCGCAACATTAAAATACGCAGCAAGCGGCCAAACTGTCACGTCTGTTCTGCCCAGCCGCTCATCACCGGACTGATTGACTACGAGCTCTTCTGCGGCATGAGTGCAAATGACAAGGACCATTCGGTGAAGCTGCTAGAGCCAGAACAGCGCATAAACGTGCTGGACTACCAAAAGTTGATGCAGACCACCACGGCGCATTTACTGCTGGATGTGCGTGCGCCAGCCGAGTTTGAAATCTGTCAGCTGCCCGACTCAGTTAACGTGCCTTTGGCGCACGTGCTGGATGACAGCTATCTTCAACGATTTGCCCAGCAATTGGAGAGCAAAGAGTTTCCCATATTAGTGGTATGCCGGCGGGGCAATGACTCACAGATTGCTGTGCAGCACATGCGAACTCGCTTTCCCGACCATTCGATACGAGACTTGGAAGGCGGTCTGCATGCCTGGACAAACCAAGTTGACCAGAGCTTTCCAATTTATTAGTGCAAATAAATGTTTATCCAATCCTTATCCCAATTGACATATTTTTACAATGTTACTTCATTTATATTGAGTCGCACAATACTGAAACTCTGCTGGGATAGAGAATAAACCATAATGTAGATTTTTATACCTCGGTATATATAGATTAGTTTGCATTTCTTCACTTTTCTTTAGCCTAACAGTTATTTTATATTGTAAATAGGTTGACTAATAAAATAACAGGGGGCAACTTTGTTAAAAAGGCGTTGATCTATTTCCACAATTTACAATCATACATTTAAATATGAGAATTTTAAAATTTAGAAAATAACTTGAATAACATGCTTTTTATACCCTGTACCCTTTGAAAAAGGCAGAAGCGGCATCTCCCATTTATATTGTATATGTATATATTCTATATCAGGACGAATCGATTAGGCCATGTCCATCTGTATGAAAACTACAAAAGCTGGAGACTTGAAATTTCAAAATGGATTTTGATTTCTCAATATTTTCGTATTTCAGAAATATCGATAAGAATAGATTTTGACATGTTTTTTAGGCATAACTCACAACTCTTCTATGTATATGTAACCTAGATTAGTAATATTTCACTTTTTTCATTTTGAAATTCATGTTGGAAGATAAGATTTTAAGTATTCAAAACGTGATCCTATAAATCAAAATATTATTTTAACGCAGAGGTACATGTGAGTTTGCAGCGAGCACATGCATTAAAAACACTAAAATATTATCAATTATAAAATTACATGCTTATTCCAACATGCACATAAATGTAATTTAAAACCGTTCTGCGAGCAACTACTTCAATACATAAAAATAAAATATGAAACCCATTAGCCCTACCCACTCACTCTTAACAAATGATAAGGCAAACATTCCCATAATATATACATATGTATGTATAAATATGCATATGCATGTAGATATATGGTGAAATGCATTGCATGTGTTCAAGACGTTTAATTCTGACAGAAGATTAGATTAGTTCAGTGTATGTGTGTATGTGTGAGTGTGACTGAGTATCGGAGCATGCATAAAAGCAGCTCTGCTTGTTGGCGGGTGTCCAGAAGTCAAATGGCATCAGCCCAGCTGCAAACTGGAGGAAGGAGCTAGACATAAGCAATTACTAAATAGCACAGAAAAGAGTAAAAGTGTACTTATAGTTTTTGATAGTGCTGGAGAGGAAAATTTGAGAATTGGGACATTGACTAAATTGAAAGTTTAAAAAACAGCGACGGCAGCTACTGCTCGGCGGCTACTGATAAAGGAGATCTCATTAAACTGGACGTTATGAACGGGTCAAATCTGTGTTTTTGGATTGCCTTCGCCTTTGCGTTGTGGGTTAGTATATTAGCAGCTAACCAGGCTAATTATTTCACCGACTAAATGCATATTTTCCACGATTCTATCGCGTTCAGCTGCCTTATGGAACTGCCGATGAAAATAGTTGCCCCGCATCCGTGCTGGAGGCTCAACGCTTCTTTGAACTGGAGAATTCAAAGTTGCGTGAACGCTACCATGCCGAGTACTCAGCCGCCTATACATACAACACGAACGTGACCGAAGAAAATCGCCGCGCCATGATAGCGGTGTACGCGGAGAGTGCGGGCCAGAACAAACTGTTGGCGCAGGCTGTTCGAGCGGGCGATTATGCCAAATCGGCTGATGCGAATATACGACGGCAGGCGCGAATGTTACAGGATCTGGGGGCGGATGCACTCGACCCTAGCGACTATCTCGACCTAAAGAATGCAATTAGCTCCATGCAGTCCAACTATGCCACCGCCAGTGTTTGCTCCTACACGAATCGGACCGACTGCTCGCTGACGCTGGAGCCACACATACAAGAGCGTCTGGCAAACAGTCGCGATCCCGCGGAGCTCGCGTGGTATTGGCGCGAGTGGTACGACAAGGCTGGCACGCCTATGCGCGAAAACTTTGAAAAGTATGTGCGCCTCACACGCAAGGCAGCGCATCTAAATGGTATGTGATTCTCTCTCTCAGCTAACAAGATAACCCCGTGATCTCTAAAAAAATAAACGACATTTTTCTAGACTATCGCTCCTATGCCGATTACTGGGTACACTTCTACGAAGATGCGGACTTTGAGAGACAGCTGGATGCCACCTACAAAGCACTGCTGCCGTTCTATAGACAAATACACGGTTACGTTAGGTACCGCCTACGCCAGCATTACGGACCTGAGGTGGTGCCTGCTGAGGGCAATATACCGATGCATCTGTTGGGCAATATGTGGGCACAGTCGTGGAACGACGTCATCGATTTATACACACCGTATCCGGAAAAACCTTTTGTGGACGTCAAGTCGGAAATGGAGCAACAAGGATACAGCATCCGGAAACTGTTTGAACTAGGTGATCAGTTTTTCCAGTCGCTGGGTATGCGGGCTCTGCCGGCAAGCTTCTGGAACTTAAGTGTGCTAGCACGACCCACAGATCGCGAAGTCGTGTGCCATGCCTCTGCGTGGGACTTTTATCAAGACAGCGATGTTCGCATCAAGATGTGCACCGAGCTAAACACACATTATCTGTACGTTGTGCATCATGAACTGGGTCATATTCAATACTATTTGCAGTATGAGCAACAGCCAGCCGTTTTTCGAGGGGCGCCCAATCCCGGATTTCACGAGGCTGTGGGCGATGTCATAGCACTATCGGCTATGTCCGCCAAGCACCTAAAGAGCATCAATCTCACCCGCAGCGGACGCCTAGATGAGAAAAGCCGCATTAACGAGCTTTTTAAGCAAGCTCTATCGAAGATTGTTTTCCTGCCTTTTGGCTATACCATGGACAAGTATCGTTATGCTGTGTTTCGCGGCGAACTTGATGAATCTCAGTGGAACTGCGGCTTCTGGCAGATGCGTTCCGAGTTTAGTGGCGTTGAGCCGCCAATAGCTCGCAGCAACAGTGACTTTGATCCGCCCGCAAAGTATCATATTGATGCCGATGTCGAGTACTTGCGTTATTTTGCGGCGCATATATTCCAGTTTCAGTTCCATAAGGCCTTGTGTAGCCAAGCTGGACAATATGTGCCCGGCGACAATCAGCGAACTCTCGATAACTGCGATATATTTGGCAGCAAAAAGGCGGGGCAAGCATTCAAAAAATTCCTATCAGCTGGAAATTCAAGGCATTGGAAAATAGTTTTGGAAGAGTTTACTGGAGAGACTGAAATGGACCCGGCCGCACTACTCGAATACTTTGATCCCCTTTATCAATGGCTCAAGCAGGAAAACAGCCGCTTGGGCGTGCCTTTGGGCTGGGACAATACAAATAGTGAGTTCCGCATTTTTCTTACTGAAACACGCAAATATTCAGATTCTTCAAATATTTTCAGAAATCCCATCCAATTGCTGTGGACTATTTAGTACTTAACTTATTTCTTTTCAATTTTTTAGCGCCAAAAAATGTTCTATTTTATATATATATATATGTATATATATATTTTTTTATTTAATAATAAATATAAGCCGGGACATAACTTATAAAAAATCAACTAAAACTATAATCTTATTATGTTTAGAAAAAACTCGTATGCCACAGTTGAACGAAAGGCAAAGATATCTTTTTAACATCAATTCTATACAATATTCCCATACAAACCATGCTACGTCAATTACAAATGCAACAAAATATATATTGGCCAATTCGGTCGAGCCGTTTTTGGTAACGATCCTCTTTCGGCTATTTGCCAACACCTCAAGAATTTATGTATAAATTGCTAGCAGTTAAGTTAGTATAATCATTGAATAGTTTAGCAAATATTTATTGTTATGATTTTTAATTCGTTTGTTCTTTAATTATTTCCATTACATATTACATTTTAACGATATTTATCATTCCCAGGGTTTGTACAAAATCTTCAATTGAATAGCAACAAATTGCTTCCTAAAATTTCGTTCACTCGCCTCGTCGTCGCCATTCCCTTAAGCTTTTCTGAAGTCTGTATACTCGAACATTGATATAAGATTTAAAAAAAATGCTTTGTGTACATATTAGAGCATTTAATAGTTGATAGTTGCTCATGAATATTAAAACCCGTTAGATAATGATATTAGTAGGCTGATGCATTGGCGCAGTTTTCATTATTTGATATTTTGATTGAATTCTTTGAATACAACATAATAACGTTTCGACAAGTACAGGTATTTGAATTTAATAAATCTTGAAAATAACTCTAGTTCGTAAGACTGCAAATATATCATTAATATTTGGCTTATGTGAACTAAGTTGCTCTCCAAAAAATGTTTGAATTCATTCATATAATTATTAATTAAAGTGCACATTAAGAAACGTTTTGATTCGTGTGAGCACGCATTACGTTCTTTACCATTACAACAAGATATAATAAGCGCGATAAATTAATCAATCAATTTTAGGCCTTGCAAACATTTCTATATATTGTGTGCCCTGCGCACTTATTTCTGACACATTTTGATCATTCTCTTTAAAATGAGGAAGTGTCGTTGGTTTTAAGTCAGGTTTTTTTTAACATATATATACATGAAAATTGTTTTGCTTATGCAGTCATCTTTCGGCAGTGCTCTGCTTTAAACTGTCCATTTAACAATGCAGAACAGTCCAATATATATATATATATATAGTAAAAGTGTACGCATTACTGCGTTTTTTTGATTCTTGAGAAAGTTAATTCTTTTTGGTGTTTTTCTGTTTACTATATCAATCGTTTCCCAGTATGCTAGTTTATGTTTTATCTTTATTCTTAGAAGCACCTATGTGATAAGCATGTGGACTAAGATCAGCTGGCGTTTTTTTAGATATGCCCTAATTTGATTTATTCTCTAAAGCTGACAAGAGGACAGTCAGACGAACGGTAAGAATTGAGGATGAGTATGTGATTACCAATTGGTTTGACAAACATTGAGGCATAATAATAAATACTAATGCCTTAATATAGCGTGTACATATTTTGAAATGTTGATGAATCTAAGTTGTATGAAATAAATGTGTTAGTTTGTAGCTCTTTACTTTAGATTTGCTAATGCCAAAGTTGAATCGCATAAACGACATGGAGGATCGAGTGTTTCTATGTGAAGGTTAACAACATTGTTTTCAATAACTACGATTAGTTAGGAATCGGCTCAATTATCACTGGAAAATAACAAAATAATATACATATAAATGGATAGATTTAATGTTCTAGACCACGAGTTCTGATTTGGTTAAATCTAATGAGTGAGTATGCTTTGTTATACAGTTTTTCATTTAATAATATGTCCAATTAGCACAATAGTTAATTTAATAAATTGTTATGTTTTTTTGCTATCATTGCAAATGTTGTGTAAACATTTTAAATCCAAGACTTCTGCCACAAGATTGATTTCGTATTATTCGTTCGATGCAGTTTCTATTTCAAAGCAGCAATTAAGATTTATGTTTACGGGTAATATACAAATAGATTATAAATATGTATAAATATGCAATTTACGTAGTTCTTATCAAAGGATTTTATCCCAGACTATTTGAAGATTATTATTATTGAATACAATTTCCTATTCAAAAATGTAACCATTCAAAGTTGGTGGATGTTTTTTTCTAACATCGATTTCGTAAAATCCAGAACGAAATGGAACGTATGGCAAGCTTGGATGTTTGTGTCGAGCAGAGCCATCAGTAAAGATCACAAGTCGCCCTCAGCTGCCCTTAGGTGTTGCTATGTTAATTGACTCCTGGATAAATGTGCAATTGACTTTTCAGAAATGTTGCTCTGTTGTTACTTTACGTTATGGTATCTATTTTCGATAGATCGCTCTCGAACCAAATACGCGTTCAGCATACTTAGTCCAAGAATGGGTTTTGTCATAGGGGCCTCTGATGCTGTAAGTTTTGATGTAGCAGCTGCTGCTGCTGCTGCGTGACACTGCTAATACTATGGTTGCTGCTGCTGCTGCTCGCGCCGCCACCCTTGGGTCGCGTAGGCGGTGGCGGAGGCGGCGCGTGCCGCATCCGTTGCTGCAGTATACGCGGCAACTGCGGATGCGCCTTGTGCTGAGTCGGTGGCGCTGGTGGAGCAGCTGATCGATGATAATGAGGAATCTGATGCTGCTGCTGCTGCTGGTGATGATGGTGCTTGCCCATGGAGGACGCTGCCGAAGACGAGCCAGATGCTCCAGATGTCGAGCTGGTCGATGCATGCGATGTGGTTGAACCCGTAGCCAACTTCGTGGGCAAATTACCAGTCGCTGGTGAAGAGAGTGCGGCGATAGTTGCCGGCTGTGGATTTCGCTTCGGTGCTGCAACTGGTGCATAGGACCCATCATCCTCATCGGATGACAGTGAGTTGGCATCGGATGGCGTGCGCGAACGAGATGGCGGCGAAAGGGCCTCTTGCTCCTGAAGAAACACCCGAAAGCCCTGAATGGACTCGTTAAGCGCCCACAGCTGTGACAGCAGCGACAAGTCCAGCTGCCGTAAGCCGTACATTTCGCGGCGCAGTATAGCCAGCTGGTTGTCGATGGTGCTTGACGCGTTATTGCTGCTATTGGATAGCGGCTGATGGTGTTGTGCTGCGCTCCCGCCCGCGCTGTGTGTGGACGAGGCCCGACTATGTACGCTCTCGCGATCACTTAGCGACTCTTGTGTCGAGGACAAGCTGCCATGTCGTCCATGACCGTTATAGTTGCGATTTCGCGTTGCTGCAGCCGAGGACGTCGATGGCCCCAGGTACAGATCACCCGTCGCAGCAGTCAAAGCGGCAACGGACGAGGTCGCCTGCAGTTGCTGCGGTGAGGATGTGTGAGAGCGCACCTGCGCCTGACCCTGTCCCAGTGCGCTTCCACTCGCCAGCTCCGGTCCCATAGCAGTGGCAGCGGCAGCGGCGCTCAGACTTTTTGGCAGTGGTGGCAGACCAGTTAATGTGTATTGCTGTTGCAGCTGACGTTGTTGTTGTTCACTGTTGCCCATCATTTTAGGAAATCGATAATATTCAATTGATGTACTTTAAAAATGTTATTGATGGTTTGCGTTGATTTCTGCTTGCCGTTAATTTAGCTCCAATTCTCAATATCGTTGTTTTTGTTGCTGTTGTTGTTGTTTCTTTTCGTACCTTCGTAACCTTTAGTGTATATTGAATTTCCAACTTTGGCGGCACATCGGGCACTGTTTGTTTAATTGTTGCAAGTTTAGCCACTTGACAATGCAATGCATGTGAAAGCAATGGGAGCAAACACCCCACACTAGGGGGCAGTCGTCACCGGGTAGCGCACACTCGGGGCAGGTGCTCTCAAAGGACATGCGACAAATGCCACAATTCTCATCATTTGCTATCCAACGCCAAGATGCAACTCCCGTCCATGACTTGATTGTTACTTTCATTTTGCACACATTTGCTTATCATGTAATGACAATTCTGATGCAGTTTAACAAAGTGTATGTGCGTATTTGCAGTAGGACAATCGTTCGTTTTCCGCAAAATATTGCCTTTTTTCTGCTACCACCTGAAAATAGGTCGACCGTAGTGATGTGTTTTTCGCTTGTTTCTTCTCTCGTCTCAATGTTATTTCTCTCGATTTGCGTGAGGCGATTGATGCTCAATTCGACACTGTTATGCTCGCATGGAGCTGTTACTAACTCGATATTTTCTTTCAATACTTATCGATAAATAAATGTAACCATTTTCACCAACGATGTTAAACTTAAATTTGAAGCATGTAATAATGTTACAATCTCACTGGGTAAACGGTATTTAAAATATATTAAATAAAATTTAGATTTATTCAACAATCAAAACGGGTATTTCACAGTCATCTGTCGCTCAGCTTGTAGCGAGCCGACTTTCTATTAATAATCGTTATCGATAGTTTTTCGAAAATTCATTGACATTAAATTTAATTAAAGTGTCCAGAATGGATTCGAGAGTTTAGTAAAACAAAATATTAAATTATTATTAATGGGATATTCAAGCCATAGTTTGTTTGCACATTTAGTTATCGAAACTCATTGCTTCAATTCACCTTGCATTTTTTGCAGTGCACAGAACAGCACGGATATAACATTTCTGATCGCGGTTATTTGAATGTCTGGTATACATTGGACTTATGTTATTAAATAGACAGAAACTCAAAACGAACATGGAATTAAGGCATTCATACAATGTATAATAATAATAGTAAACAAATCATTTTAAAATGTATTTCAATAGTTACATAAAAATTATTACTCTTTTATCATGTGCGCGATATGAGATTATATACACATATACTTATGCCATTACTGACTTGATCAAACCTGAGTCGAATCATTGATGATAAAGTTGTTTCAGTCGTCGTTGTATCGCGTTCAGTAAACCGACGAAAGTTGAAGCTGACAAACGTGCGCGGAGCTTTTCTCGTTCTTGTTTCGTAGTATTTTGTTCGATTGTTGTTCTTGGAGTGCACTGCGTAAGTGAATACAAACAATGGTAATAAAAGTAACAAAATAAAAAAATGCGTGTGGCGAAAGCTAAAAGCGTTAAAGTGCGTGTTTTGTGGATCATGGAGCTTATAAATGCTTAAATTAAACGGACAGCGTATGCGATTACAGTTCGATTCGACGAAAAAATTAAACCTGTAATTGACAACTCCCATCAAATTAAAATACAACCACACAAGAACCAATATCTACCTAGATACACGTTGTTGACCCTGAGGCGTTCGGCTTCCTAGCTTAAAGAGACGCACCTGAAGTAAATGTTATTTTTCAACAGATTGCCTTTTTGTCTGACGAGGTCTGACTTATGCGCGCATGCGCAGATATCGCGATTATTCTCGAGCTTTTGTTCCGGTTTCGGGCATTAAGTGCGTCTCTCGAATTCTGCGAATCACTTACACTTACCCAGCTTGTGTTTGCATTTGGAATATATGTTATTTACTTATTACAAATGCCTGCTTGTATGTGAACAATTCACAATTATAATTTCAAATCAAATGTGAATTAAATTTGATATGTGCGATTTTGTGGACTGCGCGCTGTCATGTGTCTTGGAAATAAAAGTTGCTAATAACACGCGAATAGACAAAAAAACAAATGCAGTTATTTTTAGAACCGTAAGCTGTATGCACATACATATGTACATATGTATGTATGTACACTCTGAAAGAATTAAGTATGCCAATTGGGTTTGTGTGTGTTCATAAAGAGAAGTCGTTGGATCAAAATGTAATAAGCCAAACAATCAATATACATATTGCAACTTTATATATCAAATTGATCAAATATATATTTATATATATATATATTGATAAAACTTGTTAGCGGACTGTTGAAAACAACGATTATAGCAACAACATATCGGAAATGATCGAAGCAAGCGCAAGAGACATTTAGTTTTGATAAGGTTTGAGCCAATCGCTCAATTTCTGGTGAGTTAGCCTTCAAACTGACTTCTTATACATATGTACATATATACACTGAGAGGCAATCAACCAGCCTAGGACTGCTGCTAGTCACACTGATAAAAAGAGTTTAATCACTCTAAAAACATTTTGCTTTAAATCTAATTTGCAGCAGGCAACGAGCATTCACTTATTCAATCATTCATTCAAGGAAGTAATTTCAATGTAAATCGACTTGAATCATTCAGTTAATTTTTTGCATGACTCATTCCTACAGATACATTTGTGTGTGAGCCCCGTAATTGATTTAAAAACAATAAGGTGGAACTGGGGATATATATTCTCAAGGTTCAGGCACAATAGCATTTTTGCATTTATTAACTGCAAGAAATGCCATGTGGGAACTAACATCTAGGGAACTTACTTACATGTTATACTTAGGAGAGAACATTTTCTGCGAGTGCTGACCACGTTTCAGTTGGTTCTCATATCTTTTGAAAGCTGTTCAGTTTTATAGCTGACAAATACGCATTGTTAAATGTTTGAAAAGAAATTAATCTTACGCATAACTCTCGGGGATATACCCAACTCTCTGTGCTCGATAAGGTTAAGAAAAGTTAGAGGTATATTCTTATAATGACAAGGCAAGTAGTTTTACTTTAGCTGAGCTAAAGGTATGCTAAACTTTTAAATATTTCAAATATTTATATTAAATATTTTAATATCCCTGTTAAGAGTTTTATAATTTTGTCATATAATGCAGAGAAGGATACGTCTCTGAGCCCATCAAGTATATATGTATATTCTTGATCAGCATCAACAGCCGAGTTTATATAGCCATTTCCGTCTGTCTGTCTGTTTGTATCGTCTTGAAACTTTGTATAGGTCCAGGTCCGTCTTTATGTAGCAGGCAGTACATATATAATCGAACTAGTATTTCTTATAGCAGTCATGGGAACGATAGGTCGAAGTGTTGCCTGGGCCTGACTTTAATGCAACATTTTTTTTTTGTCAACAAACTTGAAGCCAATTGAACAAAACTTTAAACTTCGCTCGAAAACTTCTTGAGTCGTATTTACCACAGAGTAAGCTCAGTTTATGCAAAAAGTGTAAACCACATCTCAAAAAATTTTACATAAAGAACTTTGAAAATGAATTTTTTGTGAAGCACTCCTCAGTTGTAGATATAGAGGTTTATTTATATTTATACCTTGAAACCATAGAAAAGGGGTAAAGAGGGTATAATGGGTTTGTGCAAATGTATGTAACAGGCGAAAGGAAACATCTCCGAACCCATAAAGAATATATATATTTTTGATCAGCATCAATAGCCGGATCAATAAGATTTACTGCTGAAAAGATGCCTCTGAATTTGCCTACTCTTGCTACATTTATCATTATCATTGTCTAACTTTAATAAAAACTCCCCGAATGAAATCGGTCACACAACGGACAACAACTTCAAGCTTTGCCTTGGTCGCAGCTAGTTCAATTCTTAGCCACTTTTTTGATTTGCAAGTCTGCTTGCATGTATCTAAACTACGTTCAGAATGTTTATTGAAACATTCAGGTCAAGCCGACGGCCGACGGTCGACGGTGTCAATAACCGTTTGCACGTTCGACGTTCATGGCTGATATCTACTACAACTAAAACCAGACCAGACCAGACCAGCATGCACTGGCCCCGATTTTGGCTTTGACAGTTTTGAAAACAAGTGTTTTATTGTTGTTTTTTTTTTTTTTTGCAAGCGATCGAAGCGATCATGCGATCGAGTGCGAGTGCAATCGAGTTTCGCTCGTGCAACTTTGAGTCAATAGCTCCAACATAGACCTATTCGTCGCACTTGCTGCGAGTCGCGCAACAATTTTGAGTGCTTTGACGTACACAAGTAAATCTTTTAGTGAATTTCAAGGATTTGATAAGTACATATAAGAACGAAGTATTTTTCCTGCTGCTTTCACTCATTATTGCATTTTTGTAGCAATATTTATTCGATGATTGTACAGTTTTTGATAAACACGCGTCGAACTTTATTGATATTACCAATTAGGACGCTGACTGTAATGAGGCAATCAAATATTTTTATGTCGTGGCTTGTTGATCGAGACATTCTTTTGTTGTGTTTCTGTTTGGGCACTAAACTATGCCGCTGAGTTGATGGACTCGATTCGAGTATACTATAACAGAAACTTTATCAATTTTGGTGTATCTTAATCTCATAATTTTGAAAAAAACCATGTCTCAAAATAGACTTTATTGATATTTGAGCAAATATCGATAAAAATGATAAGCTTTTTAGGCGATTGTTAAATATGAGTATATATTTTAGTTTTCAAGTTTCAAGCTTTTGTATACTCAGCTTGTCATACTGATCAAGCATATATATAGTTACATAAATTAAAAAAAACATTCATTTTCCCCATTTTCAATAGGTTCTATATCACGTATTTAATTTTATTGGATTTTAATTAATATTAAATAATTTTCGTGTTGTAGTCGTTCAATTCGCACAACGATTAATTCATTTTAAAAATGTTGAAAGCAGACTTATTTATACGAAACTACTAGTAAATTTCCCTAAATAACAAAAATTTTTTATTATTATTTTTATTTGTCAATTAAAGTCCCATTTTACGGACAGAACTAAGCGAATTACGAATGAGAATTACATCAATTCTCATTGTCTATTCCATTATCTGCGAGCTTTTTTATTATTAAATCTCATGTGCAGTTTGATATAGTGAAACAATGAAAGGTGTCTCCCTTTGTGAATGTGTATTTATAAATATATATACGCTTATATATCATGTTTCTCCCATTTTTTTCTTTTTTTTTGACAGTAAAAACGATTATTGTTCATTATGAAGATGCGGGTAATTTTCCAGTGAGGGAACTAAGATTATTTCTCATTCACGTTTTTAGTGCTTAATTGGTTCGCATATAGCTTAATAAATATGCACAACAAAAATAAACTGCAAACTCATACAAAACAAAGAGTGCTGGCGTATCGACTAGAAGTTACCCTGGACATTTTGGAATAACCTTAAAATCGATCCTTTTTTTTTGTAAAAATAAGAATAAAACTAGAAGCAGATATATGAAGATAGAATTTCGAGAGAAGAAAAAAAAAAATAAATAAATAATCATGCAAAAACGAACAATAAAGAAATCTTTAAAATTGATACGATTTTGCTCAGTCAAGAATATATTTACTTTATGCAGTGTTCAGTGTATATTGAAAATTTCAAATCTCAAGCTCCCTTAAATTATTATTAGATCAATTGAGCTTGTCATGATCGAGAATTGAAAGATATTATCGGCGACAGTATACCCTTTAATTGGTGCATGATATAAATTTGATTTTATAAGCCACAAGTTACATGAAAATAAACAATATGAATGGAATAGAAATTTTGAATATTCGAATTTATTAATGCTTTAATTCAACCTTAACTTAGCTGAAATTCAGAATATTTAATGTCGTTCCAAAGTTTACCTTTTTTTAATGACAATATAGTTTTGTTATTGCGACATTAGTACGTCCAATTAATTTTAAAACATGCACTTCGCGTGACTAAGTTGATTTGGCTTTGTGTTATGTATTTATATTATGATATCCCTTCTTGAATTAAAAAAGAGTATTGGTTTCGGGTAGTTTCTATAATTGTGTTCAAACAGAATATAAATAACTAAATTTACCTGTCTAGATCCGAATCAAACAAACTACTCTTAACGAATATCTCGCATAGTTTTGCAGCTCGGGTTACCAAATTTTTCCATCCTCATCTCCAAAAATCGCAAAATGCCAGTCACATTTTGAAAGTATCTCTTTTTAGAATACTTTTTTTTGTCGGCTTTAAACTGTGGGTTCAGAGTTTTGCGCAGTTATTTTTAGCATTGTTCTTACTTGTTTATCTTTCTAATTTTCGCCTTTGGATTGTGTGGAGTATGCGATTGTTATTTTCGTAATTCCCTTGGGTTGTTTTTAAGTACAATTTATTTATGCGATCGCGGCGGGAATGCTATTTGCCTTTGCTTGATATCAAAGTTTAAAGTTTGTATTACTTTGACCTATGACTTACTTATGTAAAACATAGAAACAAATAAGTTAGGTGTAGCTTACTGCTCAAATCTGTATGCCCTGTGTAAAAAAAGTCGGAGCTGCCGGGTAGTACCGATTGCGAAGCACCTTGTTTACAATGTAACTTTGGATTATATCTGAAAAATTAGATCCCCTTGATGATGGACTTTTATCCGATTTGCTTACTACATTGGAACTAAATGAATACGTGCTCAAAGTGATTTTGGCAATTCCACCCATTTTCCAGTAACTGTCGTAAATCGCCAGAAAACGGATGTATGAAATTTATTTGTTTATTATCCGATCGGTTTCAAACTCATTTTCAGAGATCTTTGTGAAAATTTATTTGACACGTGCTTCACAAAGCCGCGGAATATTCGCTAGTGTTATGCAGAGCTCAAGGTGTGGATTTAAAAAATCAATAAATATAAATATCTAAAATTAGAAGCACAAAACTTGCCAGGGAAACGCGCTAGTATCTTAATATATATTTGTTTTCATATCTGTTTTGTCTATATTCTAATATTAAGTACGATTATACCGCAACTGAGAGCTTGGTGCAGGGTATTTCCTGGCTGGTCACTTAACGCACTTTCAATATTATTCGGCGGTCTCTCGATAACATGAAACTTCACGTCTACAGTGAGTATAAATTTGAGTGCGTTTTGTGTCGAAAGAGATTGACAATCATTCAATTGTTGCACATTCAGTTCCTAATTCAATCGGAGCGCCGAATGAGCTTTATTAATTTTGGATCGGCTTTCAATCTGGCTCTCACTTCTCGGGAAGTATCTCCAATTAGTTAACTTGTGAAATGGATTTCGTTTGTGAATACACTCTGCCGAGTTGTTGTTAATGACTGCTAATGAACTTCGGCTCTTACGACGCTTCGAGCTGAAACCAATGCTGAGCTTTGAACAGTAACTCGTTTGCAATTGGGAAGACAGGAAAAGTGCGGTAATGGAAAAAACCCGTTTTTGCTTATCATTTTTCGTATCTGTCTGGGTGGGTTTTATTCGGTATTGGATGATTCAAGATTCATGCATTCGAGTCCTTCAGTTAATATTTATTATCTGAAAATATTGACTTCTGTCTTGTCTACGAGATTACATCCCCCTGTTGAGTGCACACCCGGATTTTCAGCTGAAACCTAGCCAAACTTATTATATATCATTTAAATCTGATTAAAAGTTGTTAAGTTGTAACCGACAGATAATTATTAATGCTGAGCAGCAAATTATCTCCGTCCGTTTGTCTTGAACTTGTCTTTTTTACTCACCCTTGCAAAGAAATCAAAAATCGTTGGATTCATTTTAAGTTTTCGATCAAAAAACAAATTGTTTGTAATGTCAATACTTATTGATGTTTTTTTGGAATATCTCCGATATAATAATGTCAGATTTTGGAATGATATAACAATTTGGATGCTTAACGATGTGAACTATCGATTGGCATTCAAAACATGAAAATCTACATTTTTGACCAAATTTGAGAAAAATGCAAGGGGTTACATCACGTTTTTCACTAAAACGGGGTCGGTTCGAAAATCATAACTTTTTTGATGATTTTTTTTCGAATATCTCGGGTAAATATCGTTTGATTTTGTAGTTTTATACCTTTTTAAAATCGTTGTAATCCTTTCGCTATCCAGTTCGCATTAAGAACGGCTTAAATAAAAGCTTTTGACAAAAAAACGAATCAATTGTTGAAATATCCTGTGGGATCAGCGTCTACATATTTCATAGGACTTAATATAATTGCGTCAATAATGTCACAGACAGAACTTTTGGGTTTTTTTTTAAAGATTTCTTGAACAAGTTTGTCCAGTCAACTTTTCTAATTTTCATATGATTGCAATGTGGGTAGGTATTTTTTAGTTAAGCGTAGGGTTTTTCATTTTATTTACTACACACGTAATTTCCGCTAGAATATTCCGGTAATGACAATTAAATTTGCATAATAAAACAAGAGTATTCTAATCGGGAGTGCCCGACTAGGGTAGACTGTGAACCTTCTTCTCTTGCCTATTGCCTAAAAAAAGGCAATGGCCAAGTTCTCGATTATCGGAAGCAAAAAAGTACTTCACGGGGCCTGGGAAGGTACGTTCAAAATTGCATGTATCTAACTCTCATTTAAATTTCGAGGACAGATATAAGAAAAGAGAGATGGACATTTCCAAGTCGACTTCGCAATAAATGCTTTCATCTGACTCATTGCGTAATAAACGGAGAGAATAATATTTATTACTCAATGCATCTGACTGTTAAATACATTTGCACATAAATATTATACCTTTTTAATCGATTTCATTTTCATTTGGAGGATCAGCCTACTATAACTTCCACTTGAAAATAATTGTATTTAATTAATTAAAACAATGCCTGCGTTCATTTGACTTTGTTTAGCCAGTCTCTGATTTTAGACAATATCTTTGCCCACAAAATGTTTTATAAAGCAAAGTCTACCAACACAAACAACCAGATACACTAGAAAACAGTATGATTCATTTTGCACCATTTTTATATATAGTAACAATAGTTCAATTGTATTGTTTTGTTGAATTTGGCAAACTAAACATACAACGTTATTTTGGAATGTATATTTTCTGGTCCGCAAAGCCAGCATAATGTTAAAAGCCCACCTCTGCCTAAAAGTATGTTTTGCTATTTTTTAAAATCCCTCAATCACGACCGACCAACCTGTGCTGGGCCATATGCATAATTCACAGAAATTTTGACCTGGATCAAGTTAGAAGCTCTTCCTAACTGAGTCCCATGTATCGTCTATACAGGGTAGACCTGTACCTATTGACCCTATTGGGTAAAAAAGGCAAAAAGTTTTTATAATATTTTTTTAAAAATAATTTAACCATTTAGAAGGGAGGATTTGCATTTAAAAATAAATATATAACCGAAGTTTTTCAAGAACTCATTTTGCATAATGCTCGGAAGGAGCGCAGCCGCAGCCTGTGTGTGTGTATATATTAACGGGAATTCTTATGGCAGGGTATCGTATAGTTGGAATCTCTCCAAATTGTTCTATCCATTTCTGCGTCACAGTGTTAGGCGAAATGCTGGTGACAGAGAGCGCGTTATTGTTATTGCCTTTGTTCGGCTGCGAAGAGCAACCGCCCGCCCGAGTGCTGACGCGTGTAAGCTTCGAAGCGCACTCTACATTGTGGAGTCTACGATCTCGAGCTCTCATTCGACCGAACGAAGTGCTCTCTGAAAACTTTCGATGACGACTCGGGCGGGAGTTTATTTGTGCATGTCGGATGAGTTGGAGCTGCGAGCAGAGGCGGAATCAAAGCTTTCGTATGTCACGATCTTTATTGAGCAAGTCAAAGCCCACATTAACGCACACACAGGTGTGACAGTTAGAAAACTCCTCTCTCCCTCTCTTGCGCTCGCTCTCTCTCTCTCTCTCTCCCTCTCTGCCTGTCAACACGCAAGTGTGAGCGAGTTGCCATTATGCTATCTGCGAGATACTTTTGGGCACTACCACTTCAGTTGCCGATAAAACGTCAAGCTGATTCCACGCTCCACGCTGCGCCACAAAAACAACTTTCGGACGAGTCACACGCATTCCACGACAATACATAAATGTAATTTTCTTCGCTATTTCATGCCGCATATAATCAGCCGCAGCAGCAGAAATAAGTCAAACAAAGCGAAAACATTCCGCAACGGGAACGGGATAAAACTCAGTTACTGCTACGCTTGAAGTTGTTCGTTCCAGTCTCTTCCAAAATGTGCCGCTGTTGTCAAAAGTAAGCGGACCTCAACCTTTTTTTTTATATATTTTTTATTTTTACATTTTCTGCTAACATTTGATTTTCTTTGCCCTTTCCTCGCACTCTTCAAACACCTTTCAGCTGCTTGGAAGATTTCTACTGGAACTGCTTTGAAGAACGGTTTTGTTATGATGAATCAATCGGTAAGTCTCAATTTACATTTATGTAGCTTTTCTGTTCACTCTCATTGAGGGGGGGAGGGGGCCTCATCTTTTTGTTGGAGAGTTGAGGGCTAGCCGGTGCATGTTTACCTACGTGTTGCTATGTACATACATATGCATATATATATATGTATATATATAAATACATATGTAACATACATAGTTGCTTGAATGTATGCGTATATTTTGTGTTTAAGCCGTAAAGTTATGCGACAGACATGGACAGTCTACTCTTGAACATGCCCAAACACACAGCGACGTATATATGTATGCGTGTGTGTGTGTGTGTGTGTGCGAAGTGTGCATGAAGTGTCCGGTAGGTGGCGGGCGGGCCGTGATTGGCATTTAAAATGTGTGCACAAAAAAAACAAGCAAATCGATTCGATTGAAATTATTATAATTTAATAGACTGCCGACAGAATGGGCAAAATAAATCAGATTGTATGGCAATGAAGAAATAACAATAATGTTAAAGAGACATCAGCTACTTACATAAGGTAGACATCGCACTAATGATTGCCAATAATAAGGCCAATTGCAGATAATGTGAAATAACAGTATCTATTTGCATTGCTTCACAGCCAACTATAATGCCGAAGACGATGAGGAATATCTATCGGCCCAGAAGAGTGGCACGATTATTGGCCGCGCTCAACATGCTGGGCCGCCGGACAATAACCAGCATCTACTGACTGTGCCACACCCAATTTGCAATCAGCCGCTGGGTCGTGGCAACTCGGGCCTAATGAGGTACTAATTGCCAGAGCAAGCGAAGCGCCGACATTTGCTAATTTATTAGTTAGTTGCTGTCAATTGGTCAGTCGCACGCTTTGATTCATTTGCCTGCGAATCTGATTTGCCGGACACTGGGGAAATGATGATGGCACAGCGCTCGGCCAAATGCAATATTTGCTATTTGCATTGGCAGCTATGTATATGGTTTTCTTTTTTTCTCTCGCTCAATTGTATTATTTATCTATATTTAATGTTTGTGTATTTTTGCACAGTGCCAAAATACACGAAGAGGATTATCGCCGCGTGACGCAGACGAATGTGCCCATGCTTGGCCCAGAGATACTGGCGGTGTTCGCCAACTCGCAGATCTTCCAGGACCATCAGCCAACCAAGCTGAACCGCATCAGCACGAAGACCTACCTGGCGGGCATCCACTCGCCCAATAAGGAGGCACCCACCACGCCGCGTCTCAGCGAACAGGAGCGCCTGTTGCGACGTCTGGAAGGTAATGAGGGGCACAGCCACGCCCAAAGTCATGCCCAGATTGTTCCAAGTGGGGGGGCCAGTGGCAAGACTAGCGGTAAGAGCACGCGCAGCAGTAGCATCGTCTCTGGCGGCGTGCCGAAGGTTAAGTTCTACTTGAGTTAAACAGAACCCATAACAAGTTCCAAGCTGTGGGTAGCAGTATTAGTGCCAAAGATACTTACTTAACTATGTATTGAAAACTTTCACTTAGTACCTACACCACAAAATGTGACCTAATATCATTAATTAGACGTAAGAATCGATAACCAGGCAACCAACCAACCAACCAGTAAAGAGTGAGAATTGAAAATATTTACCTTCAGTTAGCGTTTAGTAGTATTATTCTTATTCTTATTCGTATTGTTAGCACCTAGCTACCTATAAGTCTTATGTATTTCATCATGGACTTTATTAGACCTTGTAATCACTTGATTAGCTCTATGTTGAATGAAAAAAAAACAAAAAAAGGTAAATGAAAAATGAAAGTAATGAAAACCAAAACATATACTCAAAGGCAACTAATGCATTGTTATGGATGTCATCAGTCATCAATCATCGCTGAACTGTCTGCTGCAAGCTTTGAGAAATGTTAATTTGTTGATTTTCATTTGATGTCCTTAAATTTGGAATATATTGAAAGATATTATTCAGACTCCAGCTTGTTGCAAACTAGTTGTAATTGGTTTGTAATCATAAATCATTACTTGATGAAAAAATGAATTTCTGTGATTCAAATTGGGATTTCAGAATATGGTTGGGCTTGAATAATCTTATTTAGTTAATATACTTACAATAATGTCGACTTCTTAGAAAAAAGCTTGCAAAACTATTCTGACTTATATAATGCGCGAGTAAATGATGAAAATAGTTGTTTCTGCAATTAGCTTGATGTAATGGAAGACCCAATTATCACTTTAATAGGCTTTCTTAGAAAGATAAGCTTTAAAATAAACCCAATACTTATTAGACTCGACCTTTATCTTGCCTTTTGATAGTCGAGCAAATAATCAGTAGTTGTGCACAAATTGTACTTGGTTACATTTTTCAAATCATCTTTTACCATTGAATACGTAAATTGCTCGTGCGCTAATGAAATCGGTAATGCAAACAAACTCGAGCGAACACATGTCTAATAATCGAGCATTTTCCACGCTTGCGATAACAATGCCGTTTACGGTAATGTCCACCTGGAAATTATTAATCCGCATTAATTCTTTTTACCCCATACAAAATCCTCTCTCCACTTAACTGATGCGAATCCTTTGCCACGCCGAAGTTCGTCACAATTGTAATACCCTCTACAAGGGTATCAAAAGGAAGACGGTTCCCAAAAAATGTAGTGCCTAAAGATAGTGTTGTAAAAGTCAATTTTTCTTTTATACCTTTTGAGAGAAGCGCGACAAAAAACCAAGTAAAGAAGTTGTATGCTGAGAACAGGATTTGGAATCGATATTCTTCGATGTTGGCCCAGTTGTCGAAAGTATACTTAATCTATTTATAGTATTCACAATCTCGATGTGGATCAAGAGTATATATTCTTCAAAGGTGACTGGAATGCCTCCTGAATACATATATAATAATAAATTTAGAATTTAATCACTAACACCAAGAATTGAATTAAAAGAACAAAATGATTGCATTTATTGTAGGCGAGGGCTAAACGAAAAAAAATGAAGAGTTTTGCTTCTGTTACCTTGCGAACATTCACCACAGCAGATAAGGTTAACTTTACCGTAATCGGGAATGTTCCTATCAAGTCTATACAAGTGCAGCGCGTAAATCAGTTTTATACCCTGTACACATTGCAAAACGGGTATGAATGAATTTAATAATATTAATATTTTCAATAATAAAATTAACAATAGTAATAAAATTAACAATAATAATAATGTTAAGAGACGGTCTGATGTGCCAGGGACATGAGTTGCTCGACTCTTATTGAGGGGAAGAATCCCTCATTGGAGCTTGGAGTCCAAAACTTTTTGCCAGTAACAAGCAGAATATGTCATTTCCAACTCCATACAGTATATATATATATATATTTTTGATCAGGCGACGAACTGAGTCGATCGTCCGTCCGTTTTCCTGCGAAAGATCTACAGAATTTCACCTAAGAGCAAATAAAATTGCATAACATCAAATACAGGGTATCTCCCAGCTGTCATTCTCGAATTAAGTAGTTTGACTTGGTTTGTTTGCTTCGCTGATAACCAGTAATAAAATTTGTGCGCTGATAATGTGATAGGAATTCTTTTCTTCTCCTGTTTCTGTTTCTGTTTCTTTTTATATGTTTATATTTTCTTTTTACTATGTGTGCATCAAAATAAATGAATATAATTATATTCGTTTCCTCAATGTTTATTATTATCAGCAAGCATCTCCAGAATTAAAGCGCCTCTGATAAAATGTATAATGTAGTTAGCTTGACTTTTCATTTTCTCGAGATTTTCTCGTGTTATCTTTGCCAATTTTTAACTTCAAGCTGTATACAACGCTTTTCAAATAATTTCCCGCCCATCATACTTTGACTTTGAATAATTTTTTAAATTATTTCACATATGTAGTTGTGTGAAAAGAAGGATAACATTTTGGAACAAGTATTTTCGCCTTTATAAAGTGACGAAAATCAAACTTTCATCCTATAAACTTTGACTGCCAAATTCTCGAACAACTTTTATTATTTAATTTAATTTAATTTAATTTAGTTAGTCACAGCAGGATGACTCTCATGTCAAAGCAAAGCTGGCAATTTACTCAAAAAGTATCCTGATGCATAATTTACATATATTTATTAATATCGTGCGATATAACAACGAGAAAGAACATTTAAACCATTAAATAGTTTGAGCTTTTAAGTTATTTCTTTTATTTTATTTTCTTATTTTTATTTTTTTATTATTGTTTTATTAGTTATGCCAGGAATCGGACAGCAATATTGGCCATAGCAAGGCAGGTAGAGTAAGGAGTTTTTAAGTGAGATATTTAAGGTCTTTTTTACGAAAATTAAACTGTCCTCATTTTGTAAACAAATATGTCATAGTTTTTTTTTAGTTAAGAGGCCTGACTAGAGGAAAGGTGCGTAGTTATAGAAAATATACGAAAGTCAATATTTCCAATATTAGCAGTCTCTATTTCTTATAATCTATGAGGTCGATAGACACTAATATCTTTGGGCTACATTTATTAAAGTCATTTACAGAATTGCGTTTAAATTAATGTAATTAATTGTTTTTATTACAGCTGGTCTGCAGCTCGATGCAACCGACTCAACCAAGTCGGAAACAGCCGGAGCCGTACCGACGACATCCGAGAAACGGATTACCTTCACATTGGCGTCCTCGGACTCATCGCCGGAGGGCAGCCAGACGCTGACGCCGAAGAAGTTTGAGCCCATTGCCGAAGAGGAAAAGGAGGATGACAAGGATATGCTGGACGAGGTGATATTGCGACCGCGTCTCATCGATCGCCATCCGCATCTGCTGCCAAACGTGGCCGGGCTGGCGGCGACGCCCAAGCGCATTCTGCGCTCCGCCAAGAGTGTGCCGCACATGAGTGTTGCGGCCAGCGAGACGGACATATTCGCCATAACGGGCACGGGCAGCCAGATCAGCATGACCCCGGAGGTGCCGTCCATATCGTTCAGCAACTTGCCGAAGAACTACGAGGACACGCCGACCATTGAGAAGTATCGCGTCTCGCAAAGCCTCTACTCCATACAGAACGCGAATGCGGCGCGTGCCTCACAGGATGACTACTCGATGCCTCGCTATTTCCGGCGCTCCAATATGCTGTTGACTCAGAGCACCGAAATACTGCCCGGCTCCATATCGCTGGCCTCCATATCAACGTCCGCGACCTCCACCTCCTCGTCCAAGGACGAGCTGCGTCGTCCCGAGCAGGTCAAGAGCAAGCGCCTCCAAATGCTGCGCGGCAACCTGCCTCCGCTTCTCATCCACTCGGTTTCCTTCAAGCGCAATCGAGATGAGGCCAAGCAAGTTGATTAGCTCTCTCTACACCCGTTATTATTACTTAATCATTTTATTGTTTAAACATTGTTGTTCAATTTATGTTGTCTTAAATCAAATGTGCCTTGCTATACTCGTATTTGTCCATGCTGGCGACTAAAAACATTTACTTTTGCATGTATGCAAAAGCTGTAGTCGCATTTTGACTTATTTATTAATTAATTTGTGTACAAATTATTTTATTTTGTATTTTACAATTGATATTAATAACAATACAGACACACCTATGTTTTTCTACCCTAACATAGTTTATTATAAATTTGTCACAAATTTGAAGGAGACGTTGGACAACCTCTAAACTTGATTCGTTAAACCGCCTAAAGGTAGCTGGATCAGCTGAATCAGATCAGTATATCATACAGATCTGACAGATCGATCGAAAATGAAGTTATTGAATGTATAGATTTTTTGGGTGATTTTTGAGTCTTGACATCTCGATGCAACTTGACAGACTCTCAGACTATGCTGTCATACTTTCTATATCGTATTCGTATACAGAATCAGTCATAAAATTGTTTTAATTAAAAAGATCGTTTTAATAGTTTTTGAATAATCTTTAAAGAAGAACAACCTAAGATATATCACATAGCTTATCCGCAGATCGAGTTTATTTGAAATCATTAAAAGCAAGTTTCCACGAAATCGATAAGCATCGATATTAATATCCTGTGTTTAAGGATTTAAGACTAAATCCCCCCAAAATTGTTAAAAAAACATATTCGAATTAATTATTTATGCCCTGCAATTTGCATAAAAATCGTTTAATCGACTCCAGAGTTAGGCGTATTCGCATTTCCTATAATACATATATTCCTATATTACATAAAGCTTCCTCGTGAATCAATGTATAGAAGAAACTTCTCCTGTTCGGCAGTTATTGACTTCGGCACTTGTTTATAGTTATAAATAGAAATTGTTATTCTACATATGCCCACAATTTAATGTTATTTTCCTATAGTTAACCATGATATCTGCATCGAGACCGGTTACTTTAAATTAGTCATTCGTCTAATAAAAAATTACGAAGGCGTCATTCTGCTGAATGTGGTTTTAATGTATACGCCACACGCTAGTTGTAGCTTATAAAAAACAGGGTGAAATCATAACGTAACGAAACGCCGGACTCTACGGACGACCCCTCTCCAGGATCTTTACAATGTTCCGGACTACTTTGGCTGCGCTTATGATGTTGGAAATTTTGACGGGCTTGTCAATATCAGGGACTCGCATTGCAGGTGAGTTTCAAGTCAAATATATGTTTAACGCATTTGTGTTTTGCTGTCCTTCCATTTGAAAACTTGAAATAGTTAATCGTGTCACAAAATTTAAACATCTGATTTGAACCGATAAAGTGGTTACATGGTTACAATGATAAGCGAAAATATTCGTTAAAGTATATAATTATTATAATTATAATCAAATAATCGTCTTTTTCAGAACCATCAACAGCTATAACTATAAGTCGGCTGGGCATACCGGCAGGTTACAATCCCTCGCCGTTGTTCAAGAAGTTCGGAACCGGATATTACTATATACCTGAAGCGGGATTCGTCACCTGGTACACGGCTCTGCACAATTGCCACAGTATTGGTGGCCATTTAATAAGCCTGTCCAAAATAGAAGCTCTTCACGAATTGAGTAGTTATATTAAAAATACGACACATTCCACAAATTATTGGCTGGATCTCACCGATCTCGGCAAAGAAGGCCACTACGTTTCCATGTCCAGCGGCATGCGGCCAAGCTATGTGGATTGGTGTGACAATGAAGAGCCAATCAATTCAAATACCTACGAAAATTGTGTTAATATCGAGAATACGAATTCGTCCAGGCCGTGCATGAAATCACTTTCTTGTGATTTCCTTAGGAGCTATATTTGTCAATCGCATACTCCCAGAACAATCTCAATTGTGGTTTTGTAAATGTTTTATACTTATAAGTATTAAGCTAAGTATTTGTTTTTGTTGCTAAGTCATTTTTTAATTTGTAAGACTTGCAACTATTTATTGATTATATTGTTTCTGTTTTAAAAATCAGTTTAAAACAAGTCAGAGGTTCTAGTCGGTAGCTCCCGACTAGGAGATACCCTAAACTCTATTCTTCCGACAGGCGTAAGGTATAAAATGAAAAATACTTGATATATACATATATACTATTCTAGAAGTATGTCATGTCAATTTTGGTGACTCTAGCTCATATTATTTGCCGAAATTGCCCAAAAAACAGGATTTCGATATCGATTTGTATCGATTACTTGAAAACGGGGCAAGTTATCGAATATCGGAAACAAACTAGGAGGACCTACAGTTAAAATTTCAAGTCTCTTATAGGTTCTGAGATCCTTGCGTTCAATCGTACGGACAGACGGACGGACAGACGGACATCTGCCTGTTACATACATTTGCACAAATACATTATACCCTTTTTAACCATTTTAAATGGGTTCAGGGTATAAAAATTAATCTAATATTCGATCAAAAAGTAAATCTGTTCGCAACTAGATAAGCTCTCGATTTACAGATTGTTATTTTTGATATATGCTCGGGATTCAAGCCCAAAACGATTCCGCTTTATAAAAGCTCAAATTATTTATTACTCAATTATTTATTCGCTCGCTTTAATAGCATTAACAAGCTTTAATTAACAGCTGTTCGATCCAGATCGGAGCCCCAATAAAATTTACACACTGCCATAACAAACACAATTAGCGACAGCCTCAAGATATGCAACATTTTCTATTTGGAACATTTAATGAGACAAACAAAATGGGACAGAGCATTCCGCTGTCTACATTACACATTATTCACACCAATTCGCATTCGTATTCGCCCTTAATCTACACATGCTTCCTTAAGCTCCATGTCTTTAGATATATTTTACAAAGATATTTGAAAATTGATTCGAATTTAATATCCAAAAGTCTATCAATCTATTATTTGCACCCAATTTTATTCCCTGGATAAACTTTCGTTTATTCACCCCAAGTGCAGCAGTTAAAAAACCTGTTGAAACCAATCGAATATATTAACAAAAAAGTTCAATACAAACTCTGATCTCCATTTATTAAAAGACTTATTTAACATAACAAGCATATTATTTATAACATGCTAAGAGAATAATAATAATAGATAGAGCATGAACAAGACTTTTTGACCCTAATAAAGCACATATCAAGACTGCGCACCGATTTGAACCAGGAAAACGGAGCTTAATACCCGAGTTTAATCGCCGAGGTTATTCAATTTTGTGATGATATGCGTAAAGCATAGAAGGATACATCTCCGACCTCATAAAGTATATATTTTCTAGATCAGCAGAGTTTTTATTTTATTCTTTCTTACTGTCAGATTAGTCGAAAACTAAACTCTTGAACGAAAAAATATCTTGTTTTTCAAGATATCTTGATCTAACTCAGCATTTATTAGTTTCACTATGCTCCTTCAATATATGCAAAATCCTATCAATATCGAACCACTATATCATATAGCTGCCATCGGAACGATCGGTCAAAAAATTAAGTTCTTTGTATAATGAACATTTTTGTTTATTAAGATATCTTAGTATTTAAATGATGCTGTCTTTTCAAGATCGCACGACTATATTATATGGCGGTATAGGGAGAATCAGTTTTCCGCAAACTCCGTATTAACGAGCCGTAAAGCTGTCGAAGATATCAATATTTTGTCGTTAAACTATGAACCCAACATTAAACCGGCTTAGTTGGGTTAAATACCTCAAGCCGGACCTAAACCAAATAATTTTAATTTTTAAATAGTTTGGATCAAAAAAATGTTTATATTTTCAAATATTGAATGTGTCACAAAATGTATTTATTTGTCCGGATGGTTTTTCATACATTCCATGACTTTGATTATTTATAATTATAATTTATATTTGATATATATATATATATATATATATATGCCCTCTCCGTCTGTCCAGACACCTTTGCCTGTGTTGTCCCTTCCGAGCAACTTGGATTCATCTCCAATGTTGTCATTATCGCCTTCTCCGAGCGACTGCCCAAATATTACCCCAATTTTATCCCGTGAAATAGTCCCATTAGACCCTGTACCTGAACCTGTCCCAGTTAGCCAAACTGCCTCAGCCCCCTCAGCTCCTGGCCGCAAAGGTAGACCTGCGCGCAATCTTGCCCAGATTGTTAAAAACAATCATGGTGCCTCTTTAGCCCCACCAAATCCTGTTCTCCCTGCAGCCCCATCAGCGCCTACGTTAACTGTTGTTGCCCCTCGTAGGCAAGTTTTTGTGTCTCGACTTTCGTCTGACACCACCTCTGAGTCATTGGCAGCCTATATTGCTAGCCTATTCTGCTAGCGTGTCAATTACTAAATTTAATTTCTCCACTCCTCGTGAAATATCATCATTCAAAATAAATGTTTCACATGATATGTTCCCAATCATTTGTGATCCCAAATTTTGGCCTCCACACATGATTGTTCACGAGTTCAAGCCAAAAAAGCGTAACCAGCCTGTCACCCTTCCAGTCCCTTCAATACAGGGTACCATTTCTGCCCCAAAAAACTAACTTCCTCTTCTGACCAAGTCTCTATTCATTATCAGAATGTCAGAGGTCTCATTTCAAAACTCAAAAATCTTTTCATTGCCAGCACTTCCTTCGATTCGGATATAATCGCATTTTCAGAAACATGGTTAAATTCAACCATATCTGATTTTGTGGTTTTTTCGAATAATTTTATTTTGCATAGAAATGATCGGCTGACTCGAGGTGGTGGGGTATTAATTGCCGTTAAAGCCACTCTCCAGTCAGAACTTTTCTGTTTTAGTACGTAAGTATATATATATATATACTTTAACTTGATTCTTTTTTTTTTATTGAGATCTTTAGTCTACGATTTTTACTTTCTGTATACATCTCTATATAGTGAAAAAGTTGTTTATGAAATGTATAGCCTTGCGCTTTGCAGCACATAGACATTAGGAAGGCCATATGCCTTGCAAAATTTCATCAAGATTGGCCTTTAAACACCAAGGTTAATCAAGAACGCATTTCTCGTATGGCGGGGCTTGAGGCATGTGCGTTGTTCGTCTGCGTTTCCAAGTATAAACGGAAGGAAGCTTTAATTTGTATATACCCTGGTAGCCTGGCACTGGGCTGAGGGGTCAAAATGGAAGCCCAAAAGAAAAGCTGATAAATAGAGATTTGCGTTGTAAGAAGGAATTTCTTATAGAATAATACTTGTTAAAAAAATAGGCAAGCCGAGTAAAAATTTCAAAAACAATTTATTATAATTGCCAGAGGAAAAAACATGACAAATCTAAATAGGGATAGATGGAGCGAATAAATGAGTTCGGAAAGACCTAAACGACACATTAAAAGAATAACAAGTAAGAGGTTCCAGTCGGGAGCTCCCGACTAGGAGATACCCTGAACCCTCTTCTTCCGACAGGCGATAGGCATAAAATGAAAAATACTTGATATATGTATGCTAATCTAGAAGCTACATGTCAATTTTGGTGATTTAAGCTCTTATTATTTACCAAAATTGTTCAAAAAACAGGATTTTATACATCGATTTTTATCGATTACTTGGAAACGGGGCAAGTTATCGAATATCGGAAAATATCGGCCAAAATTTCAAGTCTCTAGCTTTTATAGGTTCTGAGATCCTTGCGTTCATACATACGGACAGACGGACAGACAGACAGACATGGCTAGATCGACTCGGCTATTGATGCTGATCAAGAATATATATACTTTATGGGGTCGAAGATGCATCCTTCTGCCTATTACATACATTTGCACAAATACATTATACCCTTTTTACCAATTTTTAATGGGTTTAGGGTATAAAAAACAAACAATTGTCAGAAGCCGGGACAGGTCGCTAAAATGAATATATTTATACTTATATTAAGTGCAATCATTCGAAATAATGAAAAAAGAAGCCCTTTCGGTAATTGACGCCTTCTTTTTGGTATATGGATAGAATGGAGCTGGCTAAATACAAAGTACTTGTAACTAATGAAACGCAATTATCTAAAAATCGAGGCTTTAATTTATAAGTTGAACCCAAATACGCAACTCTGGCCTGGTATTTTTCTGGTGTGGTGTGGTCTGTCGTCAAATCGAATCGAATCGATTAAAATAAATATATGCGCGTGAACTTATGTGCATATACATACATACATATGTATATATAAAATTGAAAGCTAGCATGCCTGCCTGAAGCTCATTTGTTTTAATTTGAGAACCCGATTTATATAAAACAAAACTTTATTTGCCGATTAGCAAGTATTTATATAAAAAAAATCAACAACAACAAAAATTCTACATGTCAGCAAATAGTGCACAGTCCATAAAGTTTCAGGCAAGATTTGAATCTCTAAGAAAATATTAAACTAAAAAATATTTGAAAATTATGTTCCTTGTTAACTGAAGATTATTGGAAATACATGATTTGAATCTCTAAGAAAATACTAAAATGAAGTAAAAAATATTTGAAAATTATATTCCTTGTTAACTGAAGATTACAAAATATGAGCACACATAAGGCTTAAGATTGGAAATACATGATTTGAATTTTTAGGAAAATATTAAAATTAAGTAAAAAATATTTAAAAATTTTAGCATGGATATTCTTTGTTAACGGAAGATTACAAAATATTTGTGGAAGTCGCCGTTTATCTTTCCATTTTACTTAAAAGGCTTAAGATTGGAAATACATGATTTGAATCTCTAAAAAAATATTAAAATTAGGTAAAAAATATTTGAAAATTTAAGCATGGATATTCTTTGTTAACTGAAACAACAAAATATTGGCACATATGTGGAAGTCGCAAGGCAAGGCTTAAGGTTGGAAACTTTGGACAGTTCGATGTGACGCAACTGTTTTTGCTTCGCTTGTATTTGCATCGCATCAGCTGGCTTGGGGTTGAACTATTAAGCCCCTGACGTATGCAAGCACCTACATATTTAACTCACCTTTAAGTAACCGTGAAAAGCCTTACGGCTTACGGCTTACGGCTTATCAGCTGCAGCCTGCATCTCCAAGGTCAACTGGTCGTATGCGTGATTGCAATCAAATATGCAAAAATATATACATATACATATATACATTTGATAGCCGAAAAAAAAACATTGACTACATTGAGCATAACACATATAGATACTCTCTTTGCCATTTGGCGCGTGACACACAATTCGGTTTAGAGTAAATTTCCGTACGCCGAGTTTAGGTGTCAGCGCCAGCCTGACTAACCAATCGCAACGTTATCAGTTATCACCCAAAAGCTGCGGCTGCGGCTGTGGCTGGACTGCGGCTGCGGCAGCGGCAGCGGCACGCGGCGCTCTAGCGCTAATCACATTGTTCTCATGTGCCAGCAACACCGAGTGGACGTGTGTCGCTGGATTTTCTCCGGCCCATTTGGTGGTTATCGCCGCCCAATCAAGGTCAAGGCTTGTCTAAAGCGATCCTCGTCTGCTGTTGTTGCCCAGCGCAATCAGCGTCGCCAGCCTCGATCGGAGGTATTCGAATGAAGCACGCGTCTTTCTTTCGTTTCATTTCATTTCAGTTTGTTTTCGTTTCTATTATACCTTCAAAATAGGCGAAAAGGGTATATTAAATTGTATTTCAAATGTATCCGTATGATCCGTCCTGTTTGCCGCTTTGATTTCTAAAAATATTCTCGTATATCTGACGTAAAAATCTTCTTTTCCCCTTCTTTGTCATGGTAGCTCTAAGGTATCTCCTAGTCGGATACTTCTTAAAAATGTAAAAATGATCCGTTTTGTTTGTCGCTTTGATTTCTAAAAATATTCTCGTATATCTGACGTGAAATCTTCTTTTTCCCTACTTTGTCATGGTAACTCTAAGGTATCTCCTAGTCGGATACTTCTTTAAAATGTAAAAATTATCGGATGTAAAATCTTTTTTTTTCCTTGTTTATCATGGTAGCTCAAGGGTATCGCCTAGTCGGATACTTTTAGCTCACAAGTTGTCGTTGCTACTGTTCCCATGCCAGACCTAACATATTTGATACGATACCTGTGCACCGAGCTTGCAGCAGGTACTTTATAATGTTATGTACTATTTTTCACGAAATTTTGCATTTTTATTTAGCTTTTAGTATATACGCGGATATCGCGTGGTACAGCAAAATTGAAGAGTACATTCGGAACACATATATATTTGATATATACTATATGTGAATGAAATGTTATTATTTTATTTATATGTCATCCAAATGGGAGTGGACCGCAAAAGTAACTTGTTTTATTCAAATATTATTTGAGTAACAAGAGAGGATTATGAGAAGTAAAAGTGTATACGACAACCTATATACCCACACAAACTGAAAGATACGATCAAGCAGCCTTGACTTCAAATAAATATTTATCGATAGAAGCAATTAAACTTGCATGGCATAAGACATAGACAGACGGAAAGGCAAACGAGCTTGTCTAGAAAGACTCAGCTCGTTGTCTTTGTCAAGAATACATATACCTTAAGGGATCGCAGATGTTTCTAATCATATACAATAGTCGAAACCATATAAAGCAATCCCAATTGTATATTGCCTTGCAAAAAGGTTCACAACAGCGATTTTATTAGGGCAAGAGAATGTTCAGTAGATAGCACATAAATCCAGACTCTTTCCCTAAGAATATAAGTTAATCTCAGGATCTATATAAAACACGCCTATATCAAGTTAATTTCCAAGCCTGAATAACTTGCCTGCCCGCTTTAAAAACAATTAAGATTCTCAATTTTAAAATTAAGTAATTAAATTAAAACTCAGATTAAGAAAACTTCACAACTTCATTATTCAAGAAATAATTTCCCATGGTCACCCAGAGCCGCAGCATAAATAGCGCAGCTTTTGTATTTATACCCATTGAAAATGCGTGAAAAGGGTATAATGGTTTTGTGCACATGCATGTAACAAGCAGAAAGAAGGATATCCGACCCCATAAAGTATTTTTTAGATTTTATAGGTTTCCCTAAGTATGTAAGTTGATCTCAGGAGCTATATAAGACACGCATAGATAAAGTTAATTACCAACCCAATAAAATCGATGATAAAAACAATTAGGATTCGCATTTATTAAATTAAGTAATACAATTAATTATAGATTCTCAATTTTTAAATTAATTAATTAAATAAATTATAGATTCTAAATTTTTTAATTGAATTATTTATATAAACTTCACATATCGGATATCGGACAAATATATACAGTAAATATTCAAGAAATAATTTCCCCATGGTGTACCAGAGAGCCGCAGCATAAGTAGCGCAGCTTTTGTATTTATACCCATTGAAAATGCGTGAAAAGGGAATAATGGTTTTGTACTCATGCATGTAACAAGCAGAAAGAAGGATATCCGACCCCAAAAAGTATATTTTAGATTTTATAGGTTTCCCTTAGTATGTAAGTTGATCTCAGGAGCTATATAAGACACGCATAGATCAAATCGATGGCAAAAACAATTAAGATTCTCAATTTTTAAATTAATTATATACCTATATTAAAAAAAACTCAGATTAAGAAAACTTTAAATTTTGGATATCGGACAATATACAGTAAGTATTCAAAAAATAATGTCCCATAAATAGCGCAGCTTTTGTATTTATACCCATTGAAAATGCGTGAAAAGGGTATAATGGTTTTGTGCACATGCATGTAACAAGCAGAAGGTAGGATCTCCATAAAGTATATTTGATTTTTTGTAAAACTTGGGAATCTTTTTAGAACACATGTTGCCAGCTTTCCGAGTAACCCTTGACAATTATTTTATTATCCGTAGGTATACACAACGACGTAAATTTTCAAACATTTGTAAATACTATTGTGCAAAATAATAATAAGTATATTTTATTATTACGTGTTTTTAAATTTTAAATGGAAATTAATACTACATCCTTATTGCCCTACGTGCTGGATCTGCTGAGTCGTCAGCCCGATTTATGTGAGTATCTGCTGGCCAGGACACTGGAAAAAGTTTGTCAATTATTCGGGGAAATTTTCGAGCTTGAAAAGGGAAATATTTCCTTTGTACTGAAATTAGATAAAGGAAGGAGCATATGGCAATCTTTAAATACCTATCAGTAATTAATCGGAATCTTTCAAACACATAACTTAAAAGCTTAATTTAGGATGAATCTTCAAATTTATGAATCGGTATTAAGCCAAGTATGTTAGTAAATATCGAAATTATTTTCCAGGCACATCGATAGATGCGTTGTGCGAACAGATACAGGATGTGGTAATGGACGATATTATTAGTCCCTTTGGCAATCTCAAGCGAGCTGTCGAGTTCTCGGTGGAGCTTGGCATGAATCTCGGCCTGCTCCTGTTGAGCGATAAGCGCGTCCGCATGCCCTTCAACTTCCGCACCAGGAACGACAACAAGCCGGCACAGGCAGCAAAGGCCAAAGATCTATTGTCGCCGGACCAGGGCAGACATGTCATCAAACGCCTGGCCAAAACTGTAAGTATATATAATATAATAAAAGATATATGTATGTATGTATGTCTTACCTGTACTCTCCCCCAGCTAAAGGACTCGCGAAGTGCCCTGAGTAAGCCAAAGAGCACCGTCAAGGCTCGAGCAAAAGGTCATCCAACAACCGGGTTCAAATGTAAGCGTGGATGCCCGAATGCCAGCAAAAAGCGTCGATCAACCAAAAAGCAGGGCATGCGTTTGCGTAAAAGTGCCGGACGCAATCCCACGGATCGTCACACGGCCGGAACTCGCAGTCGCCGTTATTAAAGTTGAAAATTTAGTCTGAACGTCGTTTGGGTATTGTTATATATTTAAATGGGCAACTGGCAACTGGCAATTGGGTCAATACACACTTGGACTAATTAACAGGGCATGGGCATGGGCACGGGCACGGGCACGGGCACATCAGGCACACGTACCTACGCACCTGTCCACCTGTCCTGGTTCCTGGTGTGCGTCGCAATTTTTGTTTGAATCGAAATTTAGCATAATGCATTATTCAGTAGATCACGATCGCTGTGCGCAGCCATTGTAAAAATACATACAGCTTGGCTGGGGGAAGGGAAGGCAAGGGAAGGGAAGGGATATGGCTTGGTATTAAGTATGGATATAGGCGATTATTTATGCGGCATTAGAATTCTTAGAACAGACAGACAGCAAGGCACGATAAAAAGAATGCGCGGAGTGCGCGTCGCGTTCAGTGTGTCTTCGGATCAGGTCGGAGCGATAGCAAACCCGTGATTAACAGGATAATTAGTGACAGTCACAGATAACATCCTACAGCGCACAGACACTCGAACAAGTTCTTTAAGGATTCACGGTGCATTATTAAAAACGAAAAAGTGAAAATTCATAAGTGCAAGACAAAGTTAACACACACCTGTGCTGGAATTAAATCTTATTCGTGAGTGTCAAGAGCAAAAGGTCGACCCCTTTTTGCTTAGCCTTTTATTACTCTGGTGAATCTATCTATCTAGTGTACATATTCCATACCGATGCAACAGATTTACTTTACTAAAGTGAATTCCATGCGATTGTACTTTGAATTCAATTTGATCTTGTCGCATATTTGACACTTTTCCAGCCATTGAAAATGGGATTAAAATGTATATTATGGTTTTGTGCAAAAGTGTTACATATATATGGTACATGTACATATATGATATGTATAGGGTATATGGCAGCAACATAAACCAGTGATCGAAGCGAATGTGCCCGACTAGGAATACCTTGTACCCAGCCATTCGAACTTAAGTATATGCATATCCAACCTAGACACAGTCTCTATGAGGAGAAACCATTTACAGCCTGTTCAATTTTAATCAAATATACAACTTTGGAATTGAGATTGATCCGTTGTTGAAAGGATATTGAATTTAATATACCTAGTTTGGCCAAGGAATGCTAATAATCCATTGACCTTTACCATATTAGCTCCATGATATTGTGCGATATTGTGGTCCGATATTAATAAGACTTATATAGTATTTAAAGAGCCCAATGAAAATAAAAGTCGAGTTCGGTCAAAATAGCTTGGAAACCAAAAGAGTTGCCCATTCAAGAACCTACATTTCGATCGATCATCCCTATGGCAGCTATATTATATAGTATATAGATATATATATATAGTGTATAGCTTTAGCACAAAACTAAAATGCACTCTACAAGGATATAAAATGGCATAGGCCAATGGAATCAGGGTCCTGATCAATAGTGTATATGTTTTATGGTTTGAAGACTAGTGTACATGTTTTACGTTTAACATTTAATACTTTTTCTACCAAGGTTTTGTGTATACCTATTTCAAGCAAAAGGTGTCTTTTGACACCTTAGCTAATAAGAGAGTTCAAGTTTTTAAAATTATTCTCTTTTTATTTATTATTTTCGAGGATTACGAGGATTTAGTGGTAATAAGTATAACAATCAATTGATGAATTAGCAAAAAGAAAATTTAGAAAGAATTATTCAACTCAAAAAATAATTTCAAGTTAAATGTTGAGCACGTGTGGAAATTGTGTTAATATATATTACAAAACTTTGTGAAAGATTCAGCACAAAATAATTTTTTTTTAATATTAAATTGAGCATTTCTAGACTATATATGACCATTGATTAATTTTATTTTTGTCAGCTGGAACAATGTTAAAAATGAATATAAAAAAAGATTTACTTTTTTTTTGGCTGTTTTGACTGCGAATTTGAATACATCAGATAATTAAAAGGTTTACTTACGTCTAATATTTTGCTAGATATTAGTTCTTCAAATAGTTTATTCATCGGCTTCATTTTATAAAATTAAGTAAATTACTTTTTGGCAACAGGCTCTTCAGAATAGGTTAAACCTGCCTTCAAACTGTTTCAAATTTTATTTTGACCATGATTGTATCTTCAATCTCAGCAATATTAATCAAGTTGGTACAATTGATAAATCTCAAATGGAATTGATAAGTACTTTTATTAACACTTTACGGAAAATCCATTCCACTTGGTGGAAAATGTATATTATTTTTCGGCGGAACGGCTTCAAACTTGTTTTAAGGGGCCATACGAATTAAATTTAATTTAATTTAATTTAATTTAATTTAATAAGCGGAAAACATTTCAATGCAAGCCCTTTGGCAAATATCTGGCAAAATACAAGACTCCTTGGTGAAAAATGCGGGCCTTCGATTTTTTGGGGAAAGTTTTAGGTTTCGTCTGTTCGGCTGTAAGTTCATTTTCGAAGCCGTACAGAAGAACTTATTAAGAACATGTCAAGCTTCAAAAATATACTTTTGTATGAGGAGTTCCACGGGGGAAACTTCATATTTCAAATTTGAAGAAAACACCTAGGATCGGCTAATGCTAGTCCAAATTTGTAATAGGAATATACATGACCTGGAAAAAAGGTATTTCGTTGCCATGTACACTAAGCTATAGTCAACATTTATGTCGGCTATATATATTAATATCTTTAAGGATAATTAATTAATAAAATATTTGAAACCAAACCATACACAGATTAAACCCGATCCAATCTGACACTGAACCAAATATACAAAATGGGTAGTAAGAAAAAGGAGGAACTATTGAAGACACAAAACAATGATGCTGCCGGCGACGAGGGTGAAATAGTCATCTCCGGACTATCGGGCAAATTTCCGGAGAGCAGCAACATAGAAGAGTTCAAGCATAACTTACTCAATGGTATTGATATGGTTACAGACGATCCGAGACGCTGGGAGGCAGGTAGGTTTTACATAAATCAATAAATATATATGTCCATATATACATGTATATATATATATGTCCATATATATGATGCTCTCTTTACTTACGGCAGGCATATACGGCCTACCAGAGCGCATGGCCAAAATGCGGGACGAGGATTTGGAAAAATTTGATGACAAATTTTTTAGCGTGCACCAGAAGCAGGCGGAACTCATGGATCCCTGTATGCGGATGCTACTGGAGCTGACACACGAAGCGATCATTGATGCTGGCATCAATCCATCCGACCTGCGCGGCAGTCGCACCGGCGTCTACATAGGCCTATCCTTTGTGGAGACGGAGCACGAGATACCCAACATGGAGCCGAGCAGCATTAATGGCTACTGCCTGACAGGCTGTGCCCGGGCCATGTTCGCCAACCGCATATCCTACACCTTCGACTTCAAAGGACCGAGCTTCATAGTCGACACCGCCTGCTCCAGCTCCCTTGTGGCCCTGTCGCACGCCTATACGGACATGCGGTCGGGCCGCTGTGATTACGCTCTGGTCGCCGGCGTCAATCTCATCCTGAAGCCTATTTTCGCATTGCAGTTCCTGCGCCTGGGCATCGTTAGCCAGGATGGCTCCTGCAAGACATTCGATGCGGGCGCCAATGGATATGCCCGTGCCGACACCTGTGCCGTCGTGTTTCTGCAGCGCCGGGCGCAGGCGAAGCGCTTGTATGCATCGATTCTGAATGTGCGCACCAATACGGATGGCTTCAAGGAGCAGGGCGTCACCTTTCCGGACGGTCGAATGCAGCAGCAGCTGCTGCAGGAGACCTACAGCGAGATTGGCCTCAGCCCCGATAAGGTGGTCTACGTCGAGGCGCACGGCAGTGGAACGCCCGTGGGCGACGACCAGGAGGCAAATATGCTGGGCAACTTTTTCTGTCACCCTGCCCGGCCGAGTCCTCTGCTAATTGGATCCGTCAAATCGAATATGGGCCACGCAGAGCCAGCATCGGGGGTAAGTGCGCTGGCCAAGGTAATCATTGCCATGGAGGAAGGCATAATACCCAGAAATTTGCACTATCATACGCCTAACCCCGCTGTGCCAGCTCTGGTTGAGGGTCGACTCAAAGTGATGGATCGCAACCTGCCCTGGCAGGGCGGCATTGTCGGCCTCAATTCGTTTGGGTTCGGCGGCGCCAATGCCCATGTTATTCTCAAATCACACGAAAAGAAAAAGATGGCCAGCACAAAGCCCAAGGACACCGCATTTAAACTTGTCATCTGCTCCGGACGCACCGAGCAAGCGGTGCATCAGCTCTTGGAAGCGGCCACAAAGCATCGCAACGACGATGAGTTCTTGGCGCTGATGAACGACATCCATTTAAAGCCCATTCCACTGCATCCCTATCGTGGCTTTTCTCTGCTGGGCTCTGCGGGCACAGTCAAACAGGAGATCTGCATCTATGAGGAGGAAAAGCGACCCATTTGGTTTGTCTACGCTGGCATGGGCAGCCAATGGGCCAGCATGGCTAAGGATCTAATGCAAATCGAGGTTTTCAACAAGTCCATTCAATATTGTGCCGAGGTAAGTCAAATAACAAACAGAGTACTCTTCATTTGCATCAAAAGCCGTGTCCATCTAGCCAAAGACAATATAAACACTAAGATACATTTGAATGCGAAGCAAAATTTCTAGCCTGGCTTCTCATCTGGCTTTTCCCACTTCACACGACATGCCAGCTGGCGACTGGCTGTTCGCTCTCCAAAAGCCAGACGAACAAATGCCGAAGTCGCGGCTTATTGATGCTGACACGAAGTAAGTCGCCAGCCTGCCTTCAGCAAAGCTGGTCGACGGTGCTCAGCGTCGATTCGTTCGGCCCTCATAGAGCCGAAGCCGAAGAGTCCATTCTATTTTTAGCTTTTTCGCTCTTTCAGTTGAGAGAGCGCAATGATACTGATTTCAATTTTGTTCTCAATTTTCAAAAAATCAAGCTGCATAGTAGCATTTTGTTGTATGGCGTTACTCTTCTTAGAGTTTATATTGTCTTTGATCTAGCCAGGTCTATATTTCCGTTTAAGTAAATATGTTACGTAGTTACGTACAAGGATGCCCTACCCTATACAAAATGTTAAATAGTTATTCTTAATCAGGACGACGAGCTGAGTCGCTTTAGCCATGCCCGTATATTTTATAGCATAAATAATGCTTGAGACTAGAGGCTAAACAGAAAAGAGGAATATTTCTCGCCAACAATCAACTTATGAAGAAAGCTAACACATATATGCATATATAAAAGATTATAATATAATAATGATTAATTTACTGAGTCATTAATGCAAATTTGTCTCTCTCTCCAATTATTCGATCATGCAGGTACTTACTCAAATGGACTTTGACCTGATTGAAGTGCTCACTCACTCGACAGAGAGCACATTCGACAATATGCTAAACTCCTTCGTGTCGATCGCTGCCGTGCAGGTGGCCCTGACGGATCTGCTCAAGACGCTGGACATTAAGGCGGATGGCATTATTGGACACTCGGCGGGCGAGCTGGGCGCAGCCTATATGGATGGCTGCCTGACGGCCGAGCAGACTGTCCTGGCCGCTTATTGGCGCGGTAAAAGCGTCCTGGAGACTCCGGGTCTGCCCCAGGGCAAAATGGCAGCCGTGGGCCTGAGCTGGGATGAAATTGGCAGCCACTTGCCGCCGGACTGTTACGCCGTATGCCACAACAGCGACAACAATTGCACAGTCTCCGGTCCTATGACAACCATGGACGCGACCATTCAAAAACTGCATGCGGCGGGCGTATTTGTGCGGGCCGTCGAATCCGGCGGCTACGCTTTTCACAGTAGATATATCGCGGATGCGGCACCGATGCTGCGCAAAAACCTGGAGCGACTGATCACCGATCCCAAGCTGCGCACCAATCGTTGGCTGAGCACCAGCGTACCGGAGCGCGACTGGCAAACGCCCGCGTGCCGCATGGCCTCAGCGACATATTTCATCAACAATCTGATTTCGCCGGTGCTTTTCCATGAAGCTATTTGCCATATACCCAAGAACGCACTAGTTGTGGAAATTGCGCCCCACGGACTCTTCCGATCGATCCTGCGCTCGTTGGGACCAAAAATCAGCTACGTGAGCCTCATGCAACGGGGTCATCCAAACAACTCGGAGTTCCTGTTGAGTCAGATTGGCCAGCTCTATGTAGCTGGCGGTCAGCCACAGCTGACGGGGATGTCTCTTTCAAAGACAATTAGCTATCCAGTCTCTCGGGGCACGCCCATGCTGAGCTCGCTAATTGGCTGGGATCACACACAGAAATGGAGCTACCCAAAGTTTCAGGGCGGCCGACAGACAAGCCAGCTCTCCATTGAACTGGATCTGAGTAAGGACGAGTACGCCTTCTTGGCCGGACACAAGATTGATGGTCGCATACTCTATCCGGCTACGGGTTACTTGACACTCGCCTGGATAATGCTGGCACAACAGAAGGGTTGCGACTTCCAACGGACGCCTGTGGTCTTTGAAGACGTCGTTTTTCACCGGGCCACGATTCTCGGCCTGGACGTCGGCTCAGGGGTCAGGCTGGCAGTTAACTACTTCCAAGGTAGCGGCACCTTTGAGATCTGTGAAGGCAGCACTCTAGTAGCATCGGGAAAAATTAAGCTCGTCGCCAGCGGCCAGGAGCTACAGCTAAACCTGCCCGGATTGCCGGGCAGCGCTGGCGTGGCCAAGCTTTGCACCAAGGATGTCTACAAGGAGATGCGCTTGCGGGGCTATGACTATGGCGGCATCTTTCAGGGTATTGTCGACGTTGACAATTCGGGAGTTATGGGCCGCCTTCTGTGGGCCGACAATTGGATCAGCTTCATGGACACCATGCTGCAGTTCCGCATACTCAGCAACAACCTGCGCGAGCTTTACGTGCCAACCGGAATTGAGCGCGTCGTAATCGATCCGGTTAGGCACTTGGAGCTGGCCAAACAGCAACAGCAAAAGCTGCCCGTGTATTTCCATCGCAACATTTCGGTTGTCAAGTGCGGCGGTGTCGAGGTCCACAAGATAAAGACCGCACAGACGCAGCGTCGCTCCGGCGGCCAGAGTCCGCCCATTCTGGAGCGCTATAGCTTCACGCCTCACGTGCAGCACTTGGATCCACGTGGGGATCAGCTGCGTGCCAAGCACATTGCCTTCACCGTGGCCATGCAGCTAATCATCGAAAACAGTGGAGGAGCAGTCAAAATCAAGGGAGTCGAGCTGGCTGGCACACGCACGGAAGGTCTTAACGCCGTCAAACTTCTGGAGCTAATTGAGCGCGAGCCCATTTTAGTGGGCGATGTGGCAGTAGCCACAAACAGCAGCAATAACGAGTCAGCTCTTAACGCATTGTTGCACGACTCGGGAGTTCGGGTAATTGTTGCGGATCCTGCGAAAGCGGCTGTGGAATGCCAGTGTGACTTTTTACATGCCGTTGATTTACTCTCGACCGACTGCACACTAAGAGATCTGCAAGTCCAACACTGCATCGATACCCTTAAGCCGGAGAGTGGCTTTCTACTACTGGAAGAAAGTCTAAGTGCTTACAGAGCCACGGGACAGGCTCTGTTGCAGCGCCTAAATCTGTTGCCGGTTATGGAGCAGGTCTACGACAGTGATCGCACGTTGATCCTAGCTAGAAAGTCAACCGATAAGGACTTCTCTTCGTCGCCGGTTGTCCGCATATCCAATAATCACTTTAAGTGGGTCACGGATCTTAAAACCGCGCTGTTGAAGTCGCAATCGGACGGTAGTAACGTTTACTTGGTTGCACAAGGAGAGCCACGTACCGGTGCTTTAGGTTTTATAAACTGCCTGAAACGTGAGCAGATCGCCTACAGAATTCGACTCTATTTGCTGCAAGACCCTGAACTGCCCGTATTCTCCCTAACGGGCACGTCCTTTGCCGACCAAATTGCCAAAGACTTGTCCGTTAATGTCTACCGGAATGGAAATTGGGGCAGCTTTCGACATTTACCCTTAAACACACATCAACCGCTGCTAACTGTGGAGCAAGCCTATGTCAATACACTGATCAAGGGAGATCTTTCCTCGCTAAAATGGATCGAGAGCCCCCGGAACACAAATGTAGACCTCAACAAATGGGAACCCTGCACAGTCTACTTTGCTCCTCTAAACTTTCGTGACGTGATGTTGGCATCGGGAAAACTTGGTCAAGATGCGTTGCCAGCTGATTTGGCTCACCAGGATTGCGTTTTGGGCCTAGAGTTTGCCGGACGTGACTCGAATGGTCGCCGTATCATGGCCATGGTGCCAGCCAAGTCATTGGCCACCAACTGTTTGGCCAACAAAAATCTTCTCTGGGATATACCCGACAATTGGACTATGGAAGAAGCCTCTACGGTGCCCTGTGTTTATGCCACCGTCTACTACGCCTTGGTTGTGCGTGGACAAATGCGAAAGGGTGAGCGGATCCTTATCCATGCCGGCTCCGGCGGCGTGGGTCAAGCTGCCATTTCTGTGGCCCTACACCATGGACTGACGGTCTTCACTACGGTGGGCAGCAAAGAGAAACGTGAATTTTTACTGAAGCGTTTCCCCAAGCTGCAGTCACGTAACATTGGCAATTCACGTGACACATCGTTTGAGCAAATGATTTTAAGTGAAACCAATGGAGAGGGCGTCGAACTAGTCCTTAACTCACTGTCTGAGGAGAAGCTACAGGCATCCATCCGATGCCTCGGTCTCAACGGACGCTTTCTGGAAATTGGCAAATTCGATTTAAGCAATAACAATCCTCTAGGCATGTCGGTATTTTTAAAAAATACATCCTTCCACGGGATTCTGCTGGACAGTGTCATGGAAGGTGAGGAGGAAATGCAGAAGCATGTGGTGTCGCTCGTCTCGGAGGGCATTAGCAACGGTGCCGTATTGCCACTGCCCACCACTGTCTACACCGACCAGGAGATCGAGAAGGCCTTTCGGTTCATGGCCTCGGGCAAACACATTGGCAAGGTGGTCATTAAGGTGCGCAACGAAGAGCAACAATCGGCGCTGCCCAAGCCGCGTCTAACCAATGCCATTCCCCGTACATACATGCACCCGGAGAAAAGCTATATCATCGTCGGCGGCTTGGGCGGCTTCGGTCTGGAGCTGGCCAACTGGCTGGCGACGCGTGGGGCACGATACATTGTCTTGAATTCACATTCAGGCCTAAAAACTGGATACCAAAGCCTGATGATCCGTCGATTGCACGAGCGTGGAGTCCAGGTAATCGTCGATATAAATGACGTCACGTCTGCCATAGGCTGCATAAAGATGCTGGAGAGTAGCAACAATTTGGCATTGGTCGGCGGCATATTTAACCTGGCTGCAATACTAAAGGACGCGATTTTCGAAGAACAAACTGTCAAAAACTTCGAGCTGGTCACAGCGCCCAAAATCCTAACCACAATGCATCTGGACCAATGCTCGCGCCGAATGTGCCCAGCTCTGGAACACTTTATTTGCTTTTCAAGTTTGGCTTCCGGACGTGGGAACCCAGGTCAGACCAACTACGGTCTGGCAAACTCTGCCATGGAACGGATCTGCGAACTACGCCAGGCCGAGGGCTATCCCGGCATCGCAATACAGTGGGGTGCCATCGGTGACACGGGCCTCATCATCGAGCACATGGGCAACAATGACACTGTCATTGGAGGAACTCTGCCCCAGCGCATGAGCAGCTGCCTGCAGACCTTGGATATCTTCATGCAGCAGCCCCACCCCGTGCTGGCGTCCATGGTGCTGGCCGAGAAACGCAAGCCGGAGCAGTCGAGTCGCCAGAGCCTTATCTCCACCATAGCCAATATAATGGGCCTGCGCGATGTTAACTCGATTCAGGATAAGACAACACTTTTCGACCTGGGCATGGACTCGCTGATGAGCACGGAGATCAAGCAGACACTGGAGAGGAATTTCGATCTAGTCCTGTCGGCTCAGGAAATTCGCCAGCTAACCTTTAGTGCACTTAAGAACATCGATACCCGAGAACCACAGGTGACTGCCTCGAGTGCCGATTCAGTTATAGAACCGATGTCGGTGAACGGTGCCAATAATATGGGCCGGACGGCAATTGCTCAAACCGATGAAACTCGCAAGGTATTCGCCAAGGAAGTATTACCTCAGGACGTACTCGTGCGCCTGCATTCCAAAGCGACAATCACCTGCAAAGAGCCTGCCGCGTTTTTCCTAGCGCCCATCGAAGGATTCACCATAGCCGTGGAAGCACTTGCCGCCTCACTCACCTGCCCAGCCTACGGTCTGCAGTGCACCGAGCAAGTGCCTCTGGACTCAATTGAAGCTTGCGCCGCCTACTATTTGCACCAAATCCAAAAGCTTCAGCCGCGCGGCCCCTACAACATTGTCGGATACTCATACGGTTGCCTTCTGGCACATGCGATCGGCGTGGCGCTGGAACAGCGTCGATTTAGCGTTAAAGTCATTATGCTCGACGGAGCTCCCACCATGGCCAGCGGCTATGTGCAGGAGGCCAAAAAGCAGACAGATGATCTAAACCGCCAGCAATCCATGACGCTGGCCTACTTTGGTGCCTTGCTGGCAGACGTGGACTACAACCAGGTGGGTGACACATTGTCATGCTCCCTCCATTGCAAATATCCGTCTAATACCTGACTTTTGCAGCTGCTACGAATTCTCGAAGGTGTAAAGACGTGGAATCTGAAGTTAAACAAACTCGCGGATACCTTAGCTTCGCACACTCAACAAACCAAGGATGTGGTAAGTCACCTACACACAAAATATTTAAAATATTGCTGGTAATTTGTTTATGCAAAAAATAACGAAAATTGACGGGCAAATCCGTGGTATACCCGCTATTATCCCTTATAGACATAGGTAAAAATGTCTCGCCCCCCGTAACTTTGTCAAAACTCAACCAATTTTCACGACGTTTGGGTCTTTCTTCATGGTTTGGCCTCTGGTCAATTTTACATATAAATCTGGCAACATTATTCTTGGTCGAAATTTATGCAAAAACGGTACCCTCAAATATCCTATACGGACATAAGTCGAAATTTTCCACACTATAAGGTTTGGCTTTTTGTTCCAGTTTGGTTTGCTTGGATATGCCTCTCTCTCTCTCTCTCTCTCTCTCTCTCTCAGTCCCTTTCTTTTTACACATATTTTCGATTGATGGGTAAAAACTTTAATGTTCTTTGTTGTCAAATATATTCACAGATCAAGAAAGCTGCCTGCATGTTTCAGCAAAAGCTTCTTCTATCAGAGAGCTACAAGGGAGCAAAGCAGCTCAACAGCGATGTGGTCCTCATAAAGTCAGCCGAGCACAATGCGATTATGACTCAGGATGACTACGGTCTCAGAGAGGTAATGAGATAATAAGATAATTTAATACAAGCAAAAATATGTTACTTAACCAACTCTGTAGATTTGCAGCGCTCAGATCGATATGCATGTAGTAGCAGGCACGCATAGGACATTTCTCAAGGAGGCCCAAACGTTAAAAATCATGGAACGTGTTTTACATAAACACACATGTTAGTTGCGTCATTTATTTTTTAATAATAATTTTACTGTTTAATGCAAAGAAAATATATTATTTTTATTTAATTTTGTATAGGCGTGTTTAACAATTCAATTTTGTATTAGCTTTTCTTTATTTCTTCGATGACCTACATATGTACATGCATAAATGTTAACATTGTTCTGATAAGAAATAAGTTAATATTATGATACATACTTACATAACTGCGCGCATTTTAATAACATTACTAATAAAAGCCCTTTTAACAGTGCACCTTTTTACATACGAGTATATATGCATACATATATACCAACACATAAGCAATAATTCATAAAAATCAGTCTATGAGTGAGTTTAGCTCAATAGAAAGCGCTCAAGAAAACATGCATAAATTTATATGTACTTATATTTGTATATATGTACATGTATGTACGCATGAATTTGAATTAAAACCAAAAAAAAAGTGGTGCGATTCTGATGTCTGCCCAATTTCAAGTATAACACATCCAAAGCTCGCAATAATTAAAAAAAAAGTTAAATTACGCTGTATAAAATTGTATGAAGGGCATCGTTTTTGCAGAGCCCGCATCAACAACAGTCCAATAGCATAACAGACAGACGCAGCCGCCCTGCAATGAAAGGTTAACAGGGAGCAAAGAGCTTTTTGTGCTTATCTCGCTTATTTCTGCTACTTACTCTCTTGCTCTCACTGCGCACAAAAGACAAGCTTTTTCGGCACCAACACAAGCCCTGCCGTCGTATAAAAGCCACTGCTCACCTGATGCCGCGACTATTTGTAATTCACATTTCGTCGTTAGGTCGCGCAAGAGTTTACGGAGGTTTTAACCATAAGCCGATTTCGCCGTTACAAGTGTTTTGCATCAATTGCATCAATCAAAGTGTATAAAATATTAAGCTTGAAGAATAAATAAAAAACAAAATACGCTGTTGTTAAGAAATGTGCTTGAAGTGAACAAATTTAATCAAAACAATTACTCTCCTGGCTTTGATCTCAACGGCTGATTTATAACAAAAATATCCAACACAAAACCGCTTACTCTTGTCATTCGCATAGCCCGGGAAAGCTGTTGCTATAGCCTCAGAAAACAGCTGTCGAGGAATCGCCTGATTTTTAGGTATGTATTCCGCGTGCATACATCCATACAACAAGCATATGGATGTGTCCATGCATACACACATACACTCACACAGATATTTACGTACATACATGTGTGGGGAAAATGAGTTCTGCAAGAAAGGAGAGAGAATAACTGACCATTTTTTTAACTAGTTTAGACATTGACGATAGCACAGCTGCAAATAATAATTAAAAGTCGACAAAATGTATAACTTGAAAATTAACATTTGAAAGTTTTGAATGTTTTATTTTATTAATTATTATTATTAAATCAGTCGGCATTAAACTTTACTTTGTGCTTTCAGATGATTTGAGTTTTTTATGACTTCACTTTTTTAAATGGCCAGTCTAATTTAAGGACTGCCAAAAGACAATCATTTAATTATAATAACAATCATTTTTAATAATAAAATACAAGTACCCAAAATATTCACTAAAGCCTGCAGTCTCCAGGCCCAGACTAGTTATTGCGCCTTCATTAGACTTCATTCTTAATGTTTCATGTGCAAATGTACTTGGTAGGGTTTCGCATGCTAATTAATTAGATGGTTGATTTCTATGATTTCTGCATTAACAAAACAAAAGCAAAATTGATTGGAAAATTTCCAATCTACGCTCGCACAAACATTAAAATGTATGTATGTATGTATGTACATACATACTGATTCAGCTAACGGAACGTTTATGCACGCGACCAGAAAATGTCCGGACACAAGTACGCTTACATACATACATGCATAGGTATGTATGTAAATAAATAAATGTATGTATGTGTATATACAAAATTTGTCTGGAGATGTGCTATCAGTATACAAAACGAATTCGAGTTAATCACCCCATTCGCGCTTATCACTTGGCAATGAACTTGAAGCGCGCGCGTCGGACGACTCTGAGGAGAGGCTTTAGTGAGGTGATCAATAGCTGCAAATTCACAACTAAAATAAGTTGCAGTTTCCCAATAATCGATAAGTGCAAAAATAGCCTAAGTGTATAAATAAACAATATTAAGTGCATGGTGGCAGAGCTTGAAAGCAAATTTACCGTAAAGTAGCGGCAACAGTGCCAATTTCTACAGTGGCTAGCTATTATTGCTAACAGAAATTTTTTGTTTACATATCCAATGACGCAATTTTTGTCAGATGGAAACGCTGGAAATCAATAAACTCGCTGTAATTAATGTAAAAGGATATGTTATTGTCGCAATAAGCAAGGGAAAACATTATAAGCAAACAAAACGATAGCAGAACATCAGACGTCTCCAAAACTAAAAAAAATTCCAAATAATACTTAAACAAACATGGAAATCACGCCACCAATCTCGCTCTCTACAAATTGCTTTTGAACACGCGTCATGCTGATGTGAATACGTGTGTGTATGTGTGTGTTTGTTGCCGGCTGGCGGACAATATTACGACGAAAACCGGCGCGTCTCTTATTTGACTCTAGCATGCTCTCTCTCTCTCTGTCTCTCCCTCTCTATTTGTATTTATGTTCATACATACATATGTATTCTTATTCTTATGTATGTATGCTTGCTGAAAGTGCTCTTGCGGACTTTCTCGCAAATAAGCCGAACTATTAGGTTTAGCTACACTGACTTATTTCATTGTGCCGCTCTCATTCTGCACATCGTACGAGTTTTATCGGTAAAACGTGCCAAACGTTTTGGTATGGGTGAGCGTCAGCTGCGACCCTACTCTTGGAACTTCTAGGCTAACATATTTTTTGTTGCACTGTTAGACTGGTTGCACACAAAACACTAAGAAAAGCATATCTCCATGTATGTATGTGTATGTGTATTCATTCATACACACATACATATATATACTTGTATACATAAAGAAATAATGTTGCCGCACATTATTAGGCATTTAATAATCACGCCACAAGCAAGCTACCGCAGATAGCGAAAACCGTTGCACGCGCATCTTCTCCAGAAATCACCTGATTTTCAATTACTCGCTACAAATTCGTATGACTAGGCGGGTACTTAGCTTTCGAGGGAAAACATTTAAAGCTTTTCGTGAGCAACAGAAAATTAACAGTATTTTAACATAAATGTTAACGTAGCTCGCCATACCTGTGTATTTAGCCACCAGTGTACAAAATATACGGTGCTTAAATATATTTAAACCATATAAAACAGAAAGGTTAATAATATACATTTGCCTTGCTTACACAAATATTTAAGCATATACATATGTAATTATTATATGTACATATGTGCGTCTTGTGGATACAGTCCGCTCCCCTTAAATTAGACACCCTTCAATCTGTTTTCTATTTAATTATTGGTCTGATTGAAAGTTAATGTTACAATTGTATTTCGACCAGAAAGTTAATTTAATGGCAAGAGCATAAACATTTTTAGCCAAAAACTGGCTAAATCAGGGCCCAATTTTATTCTACTGTGACACTTAAACTAAATATTTTAGAGAATTTGAATTATTTTTGTGTACGATTCGAGTATATAGACTGTTAAATATATTTGTACGAACAGAATTTATCCTAGCTTTGATAAATTGGAGGACAACGGTTGAATGAAAGTTAATTGTTTACCATCCGTGAAAATTCATCTGATACGTGATTTACATTCTTCGAAAAATTCATCCTTTTTGAATTGGCAATGCGGGTCAAAGGTTGATTAAGCGAAGTTTCGGGTTTAATCATATTCGAGAAGATATTTAAGAAAATTCCACATGTGCAAACTTGCATCTTTTATGTTCACCATCGAATCAGTTTCAAACTCGAATTTAAAGTTCTTTGTAAAAATTTGTTTGACACTTCTTTCGGCAAATCTACCGCTATATAGTTGTATCTAAACTTTGAAGCACAAAACCTGCCATGGGCTAATATACATATGTACATATATATGTCGTTGGCCGATGTCAACTGTGATCTTAAGTACATGTAACTAATGTCTGGCTATAATTTGTGTAATTTTGCAGTCGCTAGAAGCTGTTAAGAGCCGTGGATCAGCAAACTGTTGCAGTCAAGGATAGTAACAATTGCACCCCCCCTGTACAAAATAGCGGGAAAAGTGCACGCGCCCTCCGTCGGCGACGCCGTCGCAATAAAAAGCAACAAAATTCAGGCCAACCTGACGCCCTTGAGGAGCCAAGCGCGCAGATAACACCGAGCACCTCCGATTGGAACCGTGCCACGAATAATAGACCCTTAACAGCCAACAAAATGCCAGCCCGTTTTGCCGAAGAAGTGATCACAGCCGAGCCCGCGACGCATAATGCCCCCCAATTGGACCTGGGTGGACACTATGCGCCGCGCCAGCAGGTGCTGAATGAAGAGGTTGCGATTACTGGATTCTCTGGCCGTCTGCCTGAGAGTTCAAATATCGAGGAATTCAAGCAGAATCTGTTCGATGGCGTCGATTTGGTTAATGATGATCCCAGACGCTGGGAGCGCGGTAGGTGTCCATCTTATATTGTCCATTTAAGAACGTTTACAAGCATCTCTTTTCGCCACAGGACTATATGGACTACCCGACAGGATGGGCAAAATCAAGCAGGTCGATCTGGAGAATTTCGATCAGCAGTTCTTTGGCGTGCACCAGAAGCAAGCCGAGTGCATGGACCCCTTGCTGCGCATGTTGCTCGAGCTGACGCACGAGGCAATCATTGACGCCGGCTTAAATCCTACAGATTTACGCGGATCTCGCACTGGTGTATACATCGGAGTATCGACATCAGAAACAGAGCAGCATTGGTGCTGTGATCCGGACCGTGTAAATGGCTATGGATTGACGGGCTGCGCTCGTGCCATGTTCGCCAATCGAATTTCGTTTACCTTCGACTTCAAGGGACCAAGCTACAGCATTGACACGGCCTGCTCCAGCTCGTTGTACGCATTGGAACAGGCTTTCTCCGATATGCGTGAGGGCAAGATCGACAATGCATTGGTCGCTGGCGCTGGCCTTATTCTCAAACCCACGATGTCGCTGCAGTTCAAGAGGCTCAACATGTTGAGTCCAGATGGTAGCTGCAAGGCCTTCGACGAGTCCGGCAACGGCTATGTACGCTCCGACGGCTGTGTGGTGTTGCTTCTGCAACGTACATCGGTTGCCAAACGTGTGTATGCATCCATTTTGAACGTGCGCACGAACACGGACGGCTACAAGGAACAGGGTATCACCTATCCCATTGGCAGTATGCAGAACCGTCTTATACGCGAGACATACGAGGAAATTGGCCTTAATCCCAACGATGTGGTCTATGTGGAAGCTCACGGCACCGGCACCAAAGTTGGTGATCCACAGGAGGTTAATTCCATCACTGACTTCTTCTGCAAGAACCGTACCACGCCCCTATTGATTGGGTCGGTTAAGTCCAACATGGGTCACTCCGAGCCGGCCTCAGGCGTTTGCTCGGTAGCCAAGATACTGATCGCGATGGAGTCTGGTGTGATCCCCGGTAACCTACACTACAACAAGCCCAATCCTGATCTGTACGGTCTGCTTGATGGTCGTCTTAAGGTGGTCGATAAAAACTTGCCATGGAACGGGGGCATCATTGGCCTAAACTCCTTTGGTTTTGGTGGCGCTAACGCTCACGTAATTCTGAAATCGAATCCCAAGCCCAAGACCATAACACCACGCAATGGAGGACCTAAGGTTGTGATTGCTTCCGGCCGCACCTTCGAGGCCGTACAACAGATGCTGGAGTCCGCCGCCGCCCACACTGACGACGATGAATACCTGCAATTGATTAACGATATTCACTCAAAGCCCATTCCCCTGCACTATTTCCGTGGATACAGTGTGGTGAGCAACAAAGGATCGTTGCAGCGCGAAGTGGTGGAGTTCAGCGACGACAAACGCCCCATTTGGTACATCTATTCCGGCATGGGCAGCCAATGGGCCAGCATGGCGAAAGATTTGATGGAGATTGATGTGTTTGCCAAGAGCATTCAACGCTGCGCCGATGTTCTAAAACCCTTGGGTGTGGATTTAATTGAAGTGCTCACTCGGTCGACGGATAAGAGCTTTGAAAACATTCTCAATTCGTTCATCTCGATTGCCGCCATGCAGGTGGCCTTGACGGATCTGCTTTCCTCACTAAATATCCATCCGGCTGGCATTGTGGGACATTCAGTGGGCGAACTAGGCTGTGCCTATGCGGATGGCTGCTTTACGCCCGAACAGACTGTGTTGGCTGCTTACTGGCGTGGCAAGAGCATCCTAGATACGCAGTTGCCAAAGGGCAAGATGGCTGCAGTGGGTCTGAGCTGGGATGACGCGCACAAGCTCGTGCCCAATGATTGCTTCCCTGTCTGCCACAACAGCGAGGACAACTGCACAATTTCAGGACCCGAGGCTTCCATCGAAGCGCTGGTAGCCAAACTGAATGCTCAGCAAATTTTCGCCAAGGCTGTCAACAGCAGCGGCTACGCATTCCACAGCAAGTACATCGCCGATGCAGGTCCCAAGTTGCGCAAGAGCCTGGAGAAGATTATTCCCAACGCCAAGAACCGCACCGAGCGTTGGGTGAGCACAAGCATTCCCGAGTCGGCCTGGACCACGCCCATTGCCAAGCAGTCATCAGCAGCCTACCACGTGAACAACCTGCTCTCCCCTGTACTCTTTCACGAGGCGCTGCAACACGTTCCAAAGAATGCCATTTCCATTGAAATCGCACCGCACGGCCTGCTGCAGGCCATTCTGAAGCGCGCCCTTGGCCCGGATGCCACCAATTTGAGCCTGGTAAAACGCGGACACGAGAACAATGTGGAATTCTTCCTCAGCAACGTGGGCAAGCTGTTCGCTGCTGGAGCTCAGCCACAGGTGTTAAACCTGGTACGTCCCATCAGCTATCCTGTGGGTCGCGGCACTCCAATGCTGAACTCCATGGTCGGCTGGGACCATACGCAGAAGTGGCTGGTGGCCAAGTTTGGCAAGGAGACCTCTTCGGGTGAAACCATCATCGAGATCGATCTGTCCAAGGAGGAAGACTCCTTCCTAGCTGGCCACAATATCGATGGACGTATCCTGTTTCCAGCTACCGGATATATGGCTTTGGCCTGGATGACATTTGCTAAAATGCGAGGTGGCGAGTTCGAAAAAACTCCCGTAGTCATGGAAAATCTGGTGTTCCATCGTGCAACTATTCTCAATAAGAGCGCCGTAGTCAAGTTTGGAATTAACTTCTTTGATGGCACAGGCAAGTTTGAGATCTGTGAAAGCGGCAGCCTGGCTGTCTCCGGCCAGATCAATATTCCGGAAAGCATCGATAGTGAGGAGCTTCCCTTGGAACCCCAGACGCCCAGTAAGGTAGCCAAGCAGCTGGCCACCAACGATGTTTACAAAGAGTTGCGCCTTCGCGGCTACGATTACAGCGGCATTTTCCGTGGTATTGTAAGCTCGGACACCTATGCTTCCAGTGGCCATTTGCAGTGGGTGGAAAATTGGGTTAGCTTCATGGATACCATGCTCCAGTTCAGCATCCTAAGCAAGAACTTGCGCGAGCTGTACTTGCCCACGCGTATAGAGAAGGCCGTCATCAATCCACTCAAGCATCTGGAGCTAATTCAAGGACTCAGCAAGGAATCACAGACAGATACTGGTCTACCGGTCTACTGGTATAATGATATCAATGTTATCAAAAGTGGCGGAGTCGAGCTCCGTGGTCTTAAGGCCTCACTGGCACAGCGTCGGCCGGGCACCCAGAACCCACCCACACTTGAACGTTACTGCTTTGTGGCCAACAACAATGCAACCGAATTGAACGAGAATACCGAAAAGGCTCGTCTGCATGCTCTGGACGTGTGCATTCAACTGATCATTGAGAACTCCGGTGGTGCTGTGAAATTGAAGGGTGTCGAGTTGGCCAATGGCCGCAATCCCGATGTGCTCACGGCCAACCACTTGCTGCAAATTATTGAAGGCGAGCCTTTGCTGACCGGCGATTTGGCTGTTGTTACTTCCAACAACAATGAGGAACTCATTGCGAGCGCCCTGGGAGATTCTGGTGTACGCGTCGTATCCAAGGATGTGCTAAAGGAGCCTGTCGAGCAGAATTGCCACTTTGTATTCGGCATCGACGTGCTCTCTCGACCGGATACAAAGATCCTCGAAAACAGCATTGCCAGCATTCGCGACGGCGGTTTCCTCATATTCGAGGAAGGTCTGACTACGTACTCGAAGACTGGACGCGCACTTTTGGAGAAGTTCGGTTTCGTTGCCGTGCAAGAACAGACGCTGGGTGGAACACGCGTTGTCGTACTGGCACGGCATAGAGTCGACCTGAAGTCGCGTAAATTTGTGGTCGTACAGGTCACAGAGAAGAACTTTGATTGGGTCGATGACCTTAAGGCTGCCCTGGCCACAGCGGCAACAGAGCAACAATATGTCTACGTGGTCGGCCAGAACGAGGAACTGTTTGGAGCAGTCGGCCTGATGACATGCATCAAGAACGAAAATGGCGGTAAGCTGGCACGTTTGGTATTCGTACAGGACCTTGTATCCGAGAAGTTCGCCCTGACCGCGCCGCTGTACCAAAAACAGTTGGAAAAGGATCTTGTTTCGAATGTACTTAAGAACGGCAACTGGGGTACTTTCCGTCATCTTAAACTGGAGACCCAACAGGCCACCCTACAGGTCGATCATGCCTATGTTAATACTCTAGTCAAGGGCGACTTGTCCTCTCTGAAGTGGATCGAGGGCGCCAAGATCGACAGCACAACCAAAAAGGACTTTGAAACCTGTACCGTTTATTATGCCCCCATTAACTTCCGTGATGTGATGCTGTCTTCGGGTAAACTTGCCGCGGATGCTCTGCCGGGCGACTTGGCCGAGCAGGACTGCGTTTTGGGCTTGGAGTTTGCCGGTCGCGATACCACCGGACGCCGTGTCATGGCTATGGTACCGGCTAAATCTTTGGCAACTACTTGCCTTGCCAGCAAGCGCATGATGTGGCAAATTCCCGAAAAATGGACCATGGAGGAGGCGTCGACGGTGCCCTGCGTTTATGCCACCGTCTACTACGCCTTGGTTGTGCGTGGACAAATGAAGAAGGGTGAACGTATCCTTATCCATGCCGGTTCCGGTGGCGTTGGTCAGGCTGCCATTTCTGTGGCCCTACACCATGGCCTGACGGTCTTCACTACGGTGGGCAGCAAGGAGAAACGTGAATTTTTACTGAAGCGTTTCCCCAAGCTGCAGTCACGTAACATTGGCAATTCACGTGACACATCGTTTGAGCAGTTGGTTATGCGCGAAACAAAGGGACGCGGTGTAGATCTCGTACTGAACTCACTGTCCGAGGAGAAGCTTCAAGCGTCTATCCGCTGCTTGGGTCTCAATGGACGTTTCTTGGAGATTGGCAAATTTGATCTGAGCAACAACAGTCCATTGGGCATGTCTGTGTTCCTGAAGAACACATCGTTCCATGGAATTCTGCTCGACAGTGTAATGGAGGGCGAAGAGGACATGCAGAACCAAGTGGTATCACTCGTAGCCGAGGGAATCAAAAGCGGCGCTGTCGTACCTCTGCCCACATCAGTGTTTAATGACAAACAAGTGGAGCAGGCCTTCCGATTCATGGCCTCGGGCAAACACATCGGCAAGGTGGTCATTAAGGTGCGCGACGAAGAGGACGGCAAAAAGACTCTATTGCCGAAGCCGCGTCTGATCAACGCTATTCCCCGCACCTACATGCACCCGGAAAAGAGCTATATACTTGTTGGTGGCCTAGGCGGTTTTGGCTTGGAGCTAACCAACTGGCTGGTTACACGAGGAGCCCGCTATATTGTGCTTACCTCTCGCTCTGGCGTTAAGACTGGCTACCAGGGACTCATGATACGTCGCTGGGAGGAGCGCGGCGTTAAAGTGGTAATCGATACGAATGATGTGACTACAGCTGCAGGAGCCAAGAAATTGCTGGAAAGCAGCAACAAGCTGGCTTTGGTCGGAGGCATATTCAATTTGGCTGCCGTGCTGCGGGATGCTCTGATTGAGGACCAAACAGCCAAGGACTTCAAGACCGTGGCGGATCCCAAGGTGACGGCCACAAAATTCTTGGACCAATATTCGCGCGCCATCTGCACCGAGCTCGACTACTTCATCTGCTTTTCGAGCGTCTCGTGCGGTCGTGGCAACATTGGACAAACCAACTACGGCTTGGCGAACTCTGCCATGGAGCGCATATGCGAACAACGCCAAGTTAGCGGATTCCCCGGCACAGCAATCCAATGGGGCGCCATTGGCGACACCGGCTTGGTGCTAGAGAATCTCGGCGATAATGACACTGTTATTGGAGGTACACTGCCCCAGCGCATGCCGTCTTGCCTGCAGACCATCGACAAATTCCTGCAGCAGCCGCATCCCGTGCTGGCGTCAATGGTGGTGGCCGAGAAGCGCAAGTCTGATCAGTCCGCCGGCGTTAGTCTTATTTCAACCATATCGAATATCTTGGGACTGCGTGACACCAAAAACATTCAAGACGCCTCTTCGCTAGCCGATTTGGGCATGGACTCACTCATGGGAGCGGAAATCAAGCAAACACTGGAGCGCAACTTTGATATTGTTCTCTCGACGCAGGAGATTCGGCAACTAACTTTTGGAGCTCTGAAAGAAATGGACGGCGGCGCCGAGGTGAAGCCCACTGCAAGTTCAGCTGATGCGTCTGTTAGTGAGCCTGCCGCAAAGTCCATGCCTCCATCGCGAACAGCCAGTCCAATGGGGGATGGTACACAGGTGGTTTTCACTACTGCGCTGATACCCACAGAGGAAATTGTGCGCCTTGAAACTCAGGCACCGGCAAATAGCACACAGAATCCGATATTCTTTATTGCCCCAATCGAAGGCTTCGCTACAGCGCTGGCATTGTTGGCCAAAAAGCTCGAGGTGCCTGCGTACGGATTGCAATTCACCAGCACCGTGCCCTTAGACTCCATAGAGGCTGCAGCTAAGTTCTACATCAAGCAGCTGCGTACGGTGCAGTCAAAGGGACCCTACAAGCTGGCGGGCTACTCCTTTGGCTGTCTGCTTACCTACGTGATGGCCGCTATACTGGAGGAGACCAACGAAATTGCGAATGTTGTCATGTTGGATGGCGCGCCGACCTACGTCAATTGGTATACGAGCAGCTTTAAGCAGCGATACACCGTCGATGACAACAACAGCAACCAAAGCTACGGCCTGGCTTACTTCGGTCTTGTGCTAGCCAACATCGACTATAAAGCTGTAAGCATCAAATCATATATTTCCAATCAATAACATACTCATGCTCTTAATTGTCGTTATTAGCTGGTCCGTTTGCTACTGGTGATACCCACTTGGGAAGAGAAACTGGAAAAGTTTGCTGAGCTCCTCAGTGTTGAAATAACCCAGCCGGTGGAGACTGTAAGTACAGATTTTTCTATTGGCTTTCTGTTTTTAATTTTCAATCTCTTCTATAGATCAAAACGGCTGCGAAACTTTTTTACAAAAAGCTGGAGTTGGCCGACGGCTATACGCCAAAATTGAAACTCAAGTCAAAGGTGACACTGGTCAAGCCAACAGATAACTCTGCTAAAATGGATGAGGACTACCGCCTTAAGGAGGTGCGTTTAAAATCAAAAGTAATTCTAATTCAAACCTAATTTTGTATTTCTTTCATTTAGGTTTGCATAAAGCCTGTGGAGGTGCACACTGTCGAAGGCAATCATCGTACTTTCCTTATAGAGGATCAGTCCTTGGTGACAATTCAGAGTATACTTAAGCGACTTTTCAACTAGAAACCTTCGCTACATTCCAAAGGCAACACGCACACATTAGCATATATAATACTCATGCTCTAATTAGTCCATATTGTAGCTATGGAAGCTCTCTATTTTTCCCTCTTTTTTTTTATAAGGAAGTGCACAGCATCACCACAAATTACATTACAGCACAAGCTAGCACATTTAATAATGAATTTATACTATTAAGCTAAAAAGAATATATTCAAATTATTTTAACATGTCCAACAGTTTAACAAGCTTAGCATCATTTATAATTTATGTACTAACTGCCGTCTTGCAACGCCTGTGGACACAAAGGTCCAAAAATTAATCCACATGAGTTGCGATTCTGGGCAGTTGATTCTACTAAAATCTTTACTTACGTGTAAACATGAGAACAAACGGAAATAGATTCAAATAACCAAATATAAGCGTGTAACTATAATTATATGCACATCTATCACATGCTTTTTTAGTTTTAATTTTTAGTTTTAAGAACGAACTCAGATGTAACGAGCTTCATTCCTCGAATTATATATAAATTAATATATATAAATAATTTATATATATTTATTTATATATATGTGCAGTCCTCGATATTTATCTCCAAAAATAAATAAAAAATTGTTGTATTGATATATAAATATGCTTACAAAGTTATCACTCATGATTATTGAGGATATATATACATACTAACGAGTAAATAAATATAACTTACAAATTATTTGGTAGCTTATGAACTTGATCGAATGTATTTGTTGGGGGCTCATTTTGAGGTTCCTCGGAATTTATTATCCTAGCTTTTCCTTTTTAATGTCAAAATTAATGACAAATTAAAATTAAATAAAAAGGAGAGATTTAGAAAGCATATAATAATTTGTATGTGTGTGTGTGTGGGGGCGTGCATGTGTTAGTGTATGCACGCATTTATGTATATATGTATGCATGCATATTTGTTTTCTAATACCAAAGGCAGACCAAGCTTAGTCGCTATGCTGCAAATTTAAATAAAACGAATTTCTACCAAGTGCTCTCCTCCTCGATTCTCAAGAATTCAAGTAGGCTCTGCAGTTTTTGCATGCTTAGTTTAGCTAGTTTTGTTTTTGTTGTTTTTTGTGTGTATGAAGGTATGTATGTATGTACATATGTAGGTATGTATGTATGTATGTATTTTTGCATGTATGTATGTATGTATGTACACATGTATGTATGTACATATGTATGTATGTACATATGTATTCGTACATGCACGCATGCATGCATGTTTGCATATATGCAAAACAAACATGCATACCATATATTTACAAACATGCATGCATATGTATGCAGACGCATAAAAACATACATATATGTATGCATGCATATATTTTTATATGCAAAAATGCATACATAAATGTATATATATTTGTATGCATGTTTGCATATATTAAGGTATCCGAACATGTATTCATACATGTACGCATGCATGCATGTTTGCATGTATACAAAACAAACATGCATACATGTATGCACAAACAGGCATATGTACATATATATGGAAATTTTTTCGTATAGATCCTTGCAAATGAATTTGAGCGCGAAACGTCACCAAATCTTTGACCCCCATTTCCACCAAAGAGTAATGTATTTGTCGAGAAGTGTGAAATGAATTTGAACAAAGATATTTGAAATAAAGTTTGAGGACGATCGGATGGTTACCAAGAAAGTTTCATGCAAACGTTTTTCGCGGTTTTTCCACACATGCGATTGGAATTTCCCGAAACCCCGTCTTAACGTGCACCTACATCACATTAGGTAACTACAGTGAAAATTTCAGCTTCCTAGCTGTACGGTTTAGGCTGTCAGTCAGTCAGGACACACAGTTTTATATATAGAGATAGAATGCGTACATAGTAAATGCTTTATAAAGTTGAACATGTCTCTTTCTGCCCACACACATTTGCATAACCTTCTGACTTATACATTTTATAGGGTACCTATGGCTACAAAATATTACAATCTTTAATGGAAAAAAGTTTAGCAGACGATTGCTGCTCCTTTTGCTCTGACAACTGATAAGCAATTGATAATCAGCCATTGCCCGCGATTTATGACCCAGGGGTTTTTAGTCTTATTGGGAAGCCTTCTCTTGTTTTCGCGCATGTCAGATCGGTGCGCTGTAGAAACCTGTACTATATAGATGTGTCGATGTCTGAATGTAAGCAGCAGCAGCAGCAGCAGCTGACCACTATTAAGATCGCTGAAGAAATACACTTACCCTTATCACTGCTGATAAGCCTCACAGCCGGCAGCTCGTGAGCTTAGAGGCACTTTTTGTCGAAAATATTTTAGTTAATGAGAACCGCTCGTTCGACTTGAATCAGTTGATTGTTGTATGTATATACTTAATTGTGTCCTACATTTATTTCTAATAATAAGCTATGTAATTTATTGTAAGAAATAAAAGAAAAAAAAATTATTCATCAATTTATTAAATAATTTACGGTAATTTTAATATTTATGATACATTCAATTTTGATCATATGCATAATTAGTCTGCGACCGAGCAAAGCGCAAGTTTCTAAGAAAATGTGTGTCAGGTGGAATTTGAATAAACGGCAAACATAAATAAAAATTAGTTTAATTAAATAATCTTATGCTAGGTCAGTTTTGTTATGTGACACGCATATTGAATAACTATCCAACGAATGAATGAATGATACGCATTTAAGTCTATTTATGCGGTTTTGTGATAGCTAAAATGTAAAATTAATTAAAGTTTGCTATTCATTTGAGGACTCTAAAAACAAATAGAATTATTTTAAAACGCGATTTACTTATTATTGAGGAAAAACATTTTTTTAATTATTACTTTAATTATTAATTATTATCATATACAGGAACCTCAGTTCTTTATGTAAGCTAATGTATTTGTTGTGTTTGACAACGGTGGGAACGATTCTATGAATTAGATTAACAATTCACTTTCACATTTGCCGCAGCGAATTGCTGACTGAAGTTAATATTTTCACAAACGTAACTATCGAATCATAATATTACAATTTTTTGTTATCTATACACCTAATGACATTCTGGCATAAATTACTGGCCTCTCATATAAAGGAGAAGTTGGTCGCCAGTTCTAGTTTCCCAAGTCAGTTTCAAATGAATATTCATAAAGTACTGTGTTCTTATTAGCTGCAAATAATTTAAAATTTTTATTAGCCCCTTGTTTTGCGTAAAGTGATACAGCACACAATCAACTTAGCAAAGTGCGATTTTCTATTAGACGCAAGTGAATCGAGCTGAAAAGGATGGAATACAGCAAATAAAGCTGTCTTTATTTGCGCACGTTTCATTTTCAATGATTGTGGAATTACTTAAATATTTATACCAAATAAACTAGCAGAATTATTTGTAAATACTCTAAAGGATATTCAAAAACAAAAGATAAATTGTTTCTGCTGGCTGTGTAAATAGTCGGAATCTTCGCTGCGATGGATTATATGTATGTATATATGTTTGAATAGCTTTAACAGCCGTACAATCATGTCTGAGACTATATCAGCTGGAGGTGGAAAATTTTACGTTTATCAGATCATATAATTTTGAACAATCAATAGCTCAGCCAGTTTTTGTCCAGGCAGCAAACGACAAGAATCAATCAAATAGATGATATCCGAGTTGCTGAGATCCGAGCTATGCTGAGCCGCTGAGCCGAGCTGGCGACCTCAGAAACAGTAGCGATCGGCTAATAGGTAGGTTTATCCAAAAAAAAAAAAAAAAAAAAACTACCTAACGCGACGCGCCGCAGTACGTTTTGATAAGCTTGCTCGTGGCTCGACCGTAGAGCAGAATATGAGCACGAGTGTGAATCTGGGGACGACACGGACGACGCGGCTGACGACCCTAGCTCAGTTCAAAAGCGAAACTCAGATCAGACGCAGTTCAGTTTTTGCTGCCATTGACGGCTGACTAAAGTGACCTCCGCGCTGGATGCTGCAGCTTCAAAGTGCCATAAGCTCGCGCAGCGCAAAAATATATCTCGAAGTTCAAACAACCGTACAAATAAACTAGATTGCATTTGTGCCTGTGTGTGTGCGTGTGTGTGTGTGTCAGCTCTGTGCTGTGCGTATGTATGTATGTGTGTATTTATTGTGTTTACGTGTGCTCGCGACAAAGCTATTTCAATAAATACATATAGAAGCGCCTAAAGTCGCGTTCGTTCATTCAAGCATCAAACTCCTTCGACAACAGTCAAAGTCTTGCTCGCGATCAAGTAAGGCCCAAAATTGAACAGGTGTCGTAATATTCACTTCCGGTACGCGTAATTTGAAGACGGCCCTTTCCACAAATTGCATCTTTGCTTGAAACGAATCGAAAAACTCTTTCAATTACACGTGTGCTTCAATCAGTGCGTACAATTATAATGTATATATGTATATGTGTATACACATACATACATACATATGTGTGTGCATATGTTAACCGACTAACCTCCTCTCAATTTCACTCTCTCACTCACGCACCCACAATTGCAGTCGCCGGAGACGCCATCACAGCTAAACTAACATAATGCTAATTTGAAACGGTAAACAATTGGGAATTCTGCTATTTTTTGTTTTTTTGTTTTGTTTTCATGTACATATTTAAATTAATATGCGTAATTTCGTTGTGTATACATATTTGATTGTACGCATTATCTTTAGTCCGGATTGTAAAGTTATCGTTTGATAACAGTGAATGATTAAAAGTTTGGGTCTGATAAGATAGCCAGCTTGCAAACTCAGCCTTAATAGCCTCGGATGATAAGTGTGTGGGTAAATATATATGTTTTTCATTGAAATGTTTGTCCTGACAGACTGAAAACAACTTTTTTGTATAGTTATTTTATGTGATGAGTTGTGGGAAACGTTTGCAAATATCTTTCTGAAAATTCATTTAACGTATTTTCGAAATTTGTCAATTTTCTGAAAATCGATCCAGTGGGAAAATATTAGATTAAATTTAGTATAAACGATGAATGGAATTTCATCTAATTAACTTTTTTGGAAGGTGGCTTAAGAAAACTTTACCTAGGGTCGGCCAACTATTTCGGTTTTCATCCGATCACCCGCTAACCCATTTTGAAAGTTCAATTATTACAATTATTTTTTTTGCATTTTATATTAATGCAATACTTAGTCGAAGTTTATGGAAAAGACTTTTCGTGATTTACTTTTCTGTTTATTTTCGGATCTTTATACAATTTTCAGTACATAAATATGGCAGCCAATATTATAGTTCACAATTAGAATTTGTAACTTTGGGCAAAATGGGAGTATTTAAAATGTAAAGTATTCTGGATCTGTGTTTACTATACGAGATCTTGCACCTGTGGCACACCTTTAAAAATTGAATGTAGAATAACTTCTATGTTTGTTCTTCGATCTTGCTTTAGTCCGGAGTGCCTGACTTGGGGATTCCCCGAATCACAAGTTTCCATTTTGGAAAGGGGACGAAAAATCGACTAAAAACTGCCAATTTTGCGTATAATAAATACATATAAATATATTTCAAATATCAAGTCTATAACTTGTGTAATATCCGCAATCGATGCATTCATACAGACAGGCAGACGGGTAGACAGAAAGAGAGAGAGAGAGAGAGAGAGAGATAGAGAGAGAGGGACATGGATACGAGTTCTTAAATACCTCAGGGAAATAAGTATATGTGCATTCTGATTTGTTTCCCTCATTTCAATAACATAACTACAATTTTCACGTACTTGTAACTATACCTTCTCATTCCCTCATTCAATCGCTTGGTAGAGATCAGAAGGCACTGATCGATTCCAGCGCAAAAAACATATTTAAGTTTTTCAATTCACTACCATTTTTTTTAAGTATACTAGGTTTTTTTTCATCCGAATATGTGCAAATACCAAAGCCTAAGCTTAACATAACACACATGTTAGGGGGAGCGGGAAGTATTCTTCAAGTCTTATGATTAAAAACCAAGTCTAAAAATTGATATATTTTAGTTATTTTAGAAATTAAATTAAACATTGAAAATAATAATCAACTCGTTCTGCATATGATAGGCATTATTTATCCAATTTCAGGTATTTAGTTTTTATAGTTTCCCAGTTAAATCAAATCATTTCATGAGTCTAGCTTCTGCATTCAGAATTAATACCTTAAAACTAAACTGTTAAACCATAGTGCATTATCGCAATATTTTTATACACTTGTAGAGGGTATTATAATTTTGTCATGAAATGTGTACCGCATAAAAGAAGATAATTTCGACCCAACAAGTATATGTATTATAGTCCCTCAGATTTGAATGTTGATGTTGAAGGCAATGCATATGTCGGAACCTGCCGGATCAGATAACTATATCATATAGCTGCCATAGAAACGATCGGTCAAAGAGTAGGTTCTTGTATAGAAAACAATCCTGTCTATCAAGATATCTTGACCCACTTTCCATATATATGCAAAATCTCATCATCTTCGAACCATATAATACAGCTGCCACATGAAGGATCGTTCATATGTAAACAAATATTTTCTTGTATGTCAAAATATTCTGTTCTCTAAGATTTTACAAGTGTATTTAACAATCGGCGATCCGAAGATATCCCTGCTGCTCGTTTTCATATTCAAAGATCATAAAAACTATAAAAGCATTCACTTCATCGTCTGTAAGTCTTGTGCAAATTTGTATCTGTTTGATCAAGATTCTCACAAACAAACTATAAAATCTAGCTCTAGCAACGCGGCCAGTTAACAAAAGTCAACATTCGATTAGAGACCTAAGTGTACATAGATTTGCATTATGGGGGTATATCATTTGTTGGCAAATATAATTAGCTTAAAGCTAAGCAGAGGTGTGAGGGGAGGGGAGGGGAGGGGAGGGGGGGCTGATCTGATAAGCACTGCGAAAATTGTAAGCATCACGGCATTTCCAATTGGAATTCAGAATGTCGCCAGTTTCTTGTCAATTAGCTGAGGCAATTGAAGTACAATGCAGCACTTGGCGACTTGGTATTGGGACGGGCGTTATCTGGTCTAAATTTAAATATACTCTATTTAATTTTCAAATACAAGTGACCCCTAATATTTCGAGGAAGTCCTGCTGCGCAGTGACTGCTTTAATGAGCCGCGCCGCGGGACTTCCATTTACTCAGCAATTTGACCACATTGATTTATTTAAATGCGAATGCGCTTGACCCAATCTCAACAGCATTGTTGTTGTTTTTTGCTATTTTTGCTGTTTTTTGCTGTCTGCATTAGCATTTGATAGACCTTCAAATGGGCAGCGCCATAACCTGTTGAATGTCATGTTTAATTATTGCGCATACGCCGCGTTGTCCAAGCTACAAATCACAAACATCCTGCGACGCTCAAATCATTCTAATTCCGTCATATACTATGCGTTTGTCTAATTAGTGGCGTTTTTTTTTTTTTGTTAATTTTGATCTACACAATATACACACATGTAGAGGCATATTTAGAGCTACAAATTGGCTCAGCCTCAACATGCTCGTTGTTGAAATTAACTTTAGTTTTTTTTTCGTGACCCATTATAAGTATATTGAGGCATAGTTATTAAATTTGGCACCTTCAGTCGCATTCGGTAAGGTTTTTGCACTCTCCATGACAAACCGAAGCGAAGCTCTTTAAATCTCAGCCTCTGTCAATTAACGAGTATTTTTACTTTTATTGCGTTGGGGCCTCACTTTATATTCTCAATGTTTGCTGGCGTCTTAAATTGGATATATTAAGTGCTTGAGCGAGGCGATATGTTAGTCAAAAGTGGGGCCATTCATATCACATTCAATGACAACAGAATGTCTATATATATTGATTAGAGCCAAACGGAAACATAAGTCAGCCGTTTTTATTAAACAACCTTATTAACCCTATTAAGAATACAGTGGGTATCATAAATAGTAATAATTTAAGGGATCACAAAAGATATCATATCGGTAAAAGGCCCTGTATCAGTATATATAAGTGAAAGTAACAAATCTTGATTTGCTAAATCTAGTTAAAAAAACAGTTCATTTTTTAAACATTTATTATCTAATTCAAGAGGTTTATTAAATAAATAAATTGGTCGGTAATGCTATTAGAAAATTGTTTATTCTAATTAGACTTTTAGCGCTTAGTTTTTATAATTTGATATATTAAATAATTAGAAAGACACTCGTTTTTGTCGACCCTTTAATAAATAAGTAAAAAAAATATCTAAAAAATAAAATAGAGGAGCATAAAAGCCTCAGCTTTGGCTAAGCATGATTCCATATGAGGCACTAATTAAGAGGTAAAAGGTGCACCACAGGTCACAGGTCACAGGTCACAGTTAAATAAACTAAAATTAATTACGGCTTTAGAGCAACATTTTGATGCATTTCTTGCATTTGCAGGCCCAAGTGCAGCCACAACAGAAACGTATTAAGGGAGAGACCCAGACCCAGACCGAGACCCAGACCCAGACCGGACGGCCGTCTGGCGTATTGTGGTGGATGTGGATGTGGATTATACAACCCGGATTGACAACTGGGAGAAGGTTGGCTCTGGCTCTGGCTCTGGTGGACAGACAAACACGTAGTCTGTCATTTAACTACTATAATAATTATCAGTGCTGGATTATTATCAGTGCAACGAAACGAGACAAGAGGAGGAGAAGGAAGAGGAGAACCCCACTCAGCTGCATCTCTCTCTCTCTCTGTCTCTCTCAGCCGGACGGAGCTAACAATCAACACAATGTCAGCATTCGCGATTCGCCAATCCCGGAGCCACAGCAAAAACAGTATTAGAACGCAGATGAACAGATGAAAGCCGTACAGGGTGACGTCTGGACCAAACCAACCTATCCGCAACGCAAATTGGCAATCAAAGAATTTGGCTTCTGGTTGGAAGAAGGAGCACTGAGTACGGGCACACAATATGCTGACCACGGACAAGTGCACATCGGGAACACCAGCGCCGATTATTATCAGCGGCAACACAAAGCCAACGATAACTTCATGCCTTGGCTCGGTGCCGGCGTCGGCGACGGCGACGGCATCGGAGCAGCATACACACCTGCCGCATAAACAATCGCATTCCCTGCCCCATTTAACAATGCATCACACCTGCACACACGCGCTGCACAGCCAGAAATATGCACCCGAAGCGCCACGGCGAAATCTGCACGAGCTGCTGCTGGAACTGTTGGACGTGCTGCTCTCCTGCCTGGTCGTGGCGCCTTGCGTGATCGCCTATTGGCGCGGCACCTGGGAGCTGATGGGCGTGCTGCTCTTTCCGAATAGCCAGCCCTTTTCCGCGCTGGCCTCCTTTGTGATCGGCGGAGTGGGTCACTTTATTTTCACCATTACGCAGAACTTCTTCAAGGATCACATACATCCCGACAAGCGACGACTCACCTATTACGCCATCTCACGTCTTTATACCGCCATCTTTGGCATCGTCTGCGTCAATATGTGGCGCGGTGCCTGGATGATTTGCGACTGGCTCACGAGCATCGACTCCCTGGCCATCATCTCGGTGGTGACTCTGATTGCCTTGCTCTTCCTGGTCGGAACCCGCACCCTGCGCAATCTGGGCGCAGCGCCCTACACCGTGACCATGGACCACAAGAGCGACTACTTTGAGGTGGACACCATGTTCAAAATACCGGTAAATAGATATATTCTACACAAGCTTCTGTAGAGAAATACGAAACATGAAAAACAAAGAGAGCTTTAGCAAAGATATCAAACTAGACATGGATTTCATTCAGCTCTGAGCTCCGTCCTCCGTCAACATTCATTCGACTTACTTTTATAAATTAGCTGTTTAATATCCGACCTTTAAGAACACGGATCGTACAAATAGGTGTATATATCAATATTTAATAATATTATAGAGAGCTGTGCATACAGTAAAACATTCTTGGGCGAATCGAATTCGAGGTCTCTTTCTCTTAGAATATTCGAAACATACTCAAAAACAAGAATTATAAATCGATCTTTTCGAAAACATTTCGAATTCGAAGTTTTTTTTCTTAGAGTATTCGAAACATACTCAAAAACAAGAATTATAACTCGATCTTCATGAAAACATTTCGAATTCGAGGTCCCTTTTTCTCTTAAAATATTCGAAACATACTCAAAAACAAGAAATATAAATCGATCTCTTTGAAAACATCTCGAATTCGAGGTCTTTTTCTCTTAAAATATTCGAAACATACTCAAAAAACTGAATTATAAATCGACCTTTTCGAAAACATTTCGAATTCGAGGTCCCTTTTTCTCTTAAAATATTCGAAACGTACTCAAAAACAAGAATTATAAATCGATCTTATCAGATTTAGAAAAACTTTATGGAGTTGTTTGTGACTTCTTCTGTATTCGACAAACATTTGAGACAAAAAATAACTGAGAATCGAATCTTCTTTAAACCTTTTTTTAAGGATCTACCTCTTAAAGTCTCTGAAATCGATTCGATTTGTCATCTTTCATTTATTACAATGCCTTGAAAATCCTTCGTTATTTATTTAATATAAAATCACGGGCCTTAGGGCGAGGGAGAAAGAAATCTCTTGATATTTCGTTACTTTAGATATTTCTCTTTTTTTATTTTATTCCTTAGCTATCTTCTATAAGTGCATAAAAAAAACTATTCCTACCGATATTATCGAAACGGGCTGAGATATATCGAAAAATTATGGTATACGAGTATATATATTTCAATTTCAAATCTCAGGACCAATTTGCCACCCAGCGTAAAGCTGCCTATGCCGAAAATTCGAACTTCCCTCTAAACATACATACTCATAAGTACATAAATGAAAAGATCTGCAGATTGTATTTAGAGGTAATTCTTTTTACCTTTGCTCCAGACTATATGTAAGAAATGCACTCTTGCTACCCATCGGTGTTTATAGTCCGATTCTTGTTAAATTCAACCTATATTCGTACTCTATTCATAATATTAATTCTTTATCTACTATACGGGAACCTACACACCAAGTTTGGAGCATTAAATTCTCATAAAATTCGATGTATACTTAAAGGGCTCTTAAAATGGATTTTAGCAATATTTTGAAAATATGAGGGTTATATACTTTATAAAATTTAAAGTATTTCGCTTTCGTAGTTTTCGAGTTAGCATTGAAAAAAATCGGATTATGCGATAAACAGAATTAAAGAAAATAAAAAGAAAGAATGCTTTTGTGGAAATAAGAAAAAAAAATAATCAAATAAGTTCTTAGCTTTTGTAGTTTTGGGATCGACTTACTCAGACGGGTTTGACTAGATCGACTCTCGACTAGATCGACTTAGGGTATAAAAACAACAGAAATTCCCGCTTGAATTGCTTTGCTATATTGAGCTCACCCTTAATGGATAAATATGTACAAATTTGTGCTGTGTATTCGATATCATTGATGTAGGGTTTCAATCAACCCGGCCTTTACGTGCTGGACACATTGTTTTCCGTGTTTGTCATTGGCAGCCTGGTCGTGATTGCCTGGCGCGGTGTCTGGGGCATCTTCGATTTAACCCTGTATCCGCGCGACAAGGCAAAGTCCGCCTGGGGATCACTGGTAAGCCTGAGCCAAGCATTCGACTTCCTAAGCCATTCAAGTAAGATTCTGCTCAACCCGCACAGCTCATTGGTTACCTGACGGTCTTCGTGACCTTTGTCCTGCAGCCGCTCATGCGTTACGTGTGCCGGCGCATCAGCGGCATCCTGAAGCTGATCATTTGCGATATCTACTATCTGATGACATTTTTCGGAGCCGTAAATGCCTGGCGCGGCATCTGGAATCTGCTCGATGTTTATGTGTTTCCCGGTAAATAAATGCAACATATCGCCTCTATAGATCCTCCCTAACACTCTGATTGCTTTAGACGATCGGCTAATGAGCTTCTGGATAACGCACCTCATTCCGTTCCTGGTGCTGGCCGCCCTCAAATGCTCCAACTCGATTCTGGTGCGTGGCGTCTTCATCGATGCCGAGGGCTCCGGCGCCGAGTGCGTCCATCTGCCCATCAACTATGTGCGTCTACATTTTCTGCGCGAGCGCCGCAAGAAATTGGCCTCCGAGCCGTATCTGCATTTGGAGTCGCCGTTTTACTATGTGAAAGCGGATCACACGACGGCGGGGCTGGGCAAGCATTCGGAGAAGGACAAGGAGGCGCAGAACAGCCTGATTGAGAAGCCGCCTGCCAGCGCACAGATCATCTGAATCTGAATCTGAATCTGAATCTGAACCGGAATCGGAATCAATTCTCGTGACAGACCATGTTTAACTAATTTTAAATGAATAAACTTAAGTTTAGCTCGTGCTTGGAGACAAAAGCATACTTAACAGCCTGGCTTGTTGGGCTCTCACATTATTATTGCTATTTTTAACTGTACAAAACTCAATATATATATATTTATGTGTTATACTAACGTACGTATGTACATTAAATCGTTGGTACAAATTCGCCACTTTTGCACTTTTCCTTTCCTTCTGTACATTATGCACTGCAATCTAGTTTTCGCTTTCTATATACATTTATTCTACATATTTCTTAGAGGCACAAACTATTGTATGTTTGTTTTTTCTTTTGTTTATCGAAATTGTAAGGAAATTTGCAAATTCTTTATATGTACATATAACTAATTCCTACAGTTTTGGCGACCGGAATATGCTCTGTTTTCGATTTTACAAATCGAGCACATATATTTGTAATTTTGAACAATAAATAAAGTAGTGCAACAATTTTCAATTTCGCGAAGAAACATCAAATTAACTCACAGTATTTTGTAAAATTTAAATTTTAAAAAATTAGTAATACGAATACAAATTAAATTGCATTTCTCACTCCATAAAAGTATGGAAAAAATACAATATATATATTTGACAATCAAAGAATAAAATTTAATTGAAAAATTTACATTATTTTTAATAATATAATAATAACAATAACATTAATAATAGTTGTCACTTATCATTGCCTGATGTTATTTATATTAAAATTTGATTTAAATAAGGCCTAAATAGAGTAGTTGAATATGTATTAAATTTAGTCAACGCGTAGGGTACCTGGCCAAGCATTTATCAGACCAATTTCGCTGAAAATAAAAAACTAAAAGGCAACACGAGGGGGGGTTAGTGGGGGGGGGGGGTGGATTTTGCGCAGCTAAAATAAATACGCAAATGTAAATCGAAAGCGCAAAATAGAAAGCAATTGATATTGAAGCAAGGCGTGAAATGCAAAAAACTTGGCATTTCAGTTGAAAATCGTCGACGGTTTGCTGAAAATCATACCCGCAACAGCCAAATCAATTGCAATTGATCATTCGATTTTTCCGATTATCAAATTATTTAATCAAATACAAGTTATCAGAGACTTTATAATGTACTGAAAGCCAACCAAGTTAATTGTGTACACATATGACTCAGGGCCTCAGCAGGTCCATAACTTTACATAATCGCAGCCAGGACAGAAAGTGTAAGCGATCGACATGGGCATACCTGACATACGTCAGCTGATCACACTGGAATTCGAGGTGTTTGGACATGTGCAAGGTTAAGAGTTAATAGTTTACTTAAATCCCCATTGCCGTCGCCTGTTCGCCAAGCGCCGCGTGCTAAAAATATATCTTGGACAGTAGCTCGGCATTTCATGTCCTTGGCTTTGTTTCGTTGTTGATTGTTAGCAAAATACAAAGTAATTATAGCAGAGAATGTTTGTGTAATCGGCAGGCTTAAATCTGACGAAAGACACGCGTGATCGCTGCACCAAAGCAGGAATCACAGGTTGGGTCAAGAACAGCAAGCGAGGCACCATTGTGGGCAAAATGCAGGGCCCCAAAGCGGAGGTGGACAAAATGTACGTTACATACGCATTGCTTATTATACTTTTATAACTAATGCTCAAATTTCAATTACAGGATAACCTGGCTGTCCAGCGAGGGCTCGCCGGGCTGTCAGATCGAGCGTTGTGAGTTGCGAAATCAGAGCAATTTAAATCGACTGGACTACAAAGACTTTGCAATTCGATTTTAAATGTTGTCCTGTGTCTATGGTTTTTGTGTTTGTTTTGTGCACTATTTCGATAAGTTTCTAGAAACCAATTAATAAATGATTTCCATCCCGACTTGAATTGGGGCTGCAAATAAAACAGAGCAATTCACATACGAATTGAAGTGTATTTGGTTTTCAATGCAACAGCAACATTTTCATGTCTTATACTATTCCGTCTAGACCTAGAGCTAGTTCAGCACGACTGGAAACGGCCGGCAGCCTTCATACGCTCGAAGGACTTGTTGGCGTCGTATTTCCTGTAAATCAAACCAAATGCTTGTGAGTTAAGGCGAAAGCCTGTTGGGGAGTTTAGTACATACGAGTAGAACTCAGCATAGGCAGCTTTTTTTGGATCATTGACCAAAACCTTAAAGGCAACTGTCACAATTGCAGTTAGGCCAAGCGCCACAGCCAGATTGCGCTTGATTGTCGCATTGTGCAGGCCGCGCAGCACGGGTCCGGCGCTGCTGGAGGTTGCTGGAGTATTGGCCATATTATTGTTGACTGTAAATAGAATTTTCACTGGTCAGTAGTAGTTATGTAACTTTTCTGTACAGCAAATTCCTTTACGAAAAATTCAGACAACAAACATTTAATCGGCTACTAAATTTGAAATGAATTATTTACGCGATACTCCTTACCGACACAAGATATTAATACTGTAAAGATATTACTGAACTTTTTATTTTACTCACATTTGCAGATTATTCACTATGAATGCTGCCACTCTAATCAAATATTCTGTAAGGTTGCCACATGACACAAATGGTTTTTGGGGTGGCCACACTATGTTAATGCTGCGATTCGATTGTCGAAGGTATCTGCATCTAATATCGGATTCCGATATTTCACTTTTTGCTCTTGATATTACACCGATTTTAGTTTATTTGTTTGACACAAATATTCTACCCTGCAACCTAACAAACGTACAAATATATATACATTAAAAAAATACTAAATTCTCGAGATTTACTCATCTAACCAATAAACTAATTAGTGATTTAAACTAACAAGTTCTATAAATATCGATATTTTTAGGAAAATTTTGAAATTTATAAATTTCCCGTATCAAATATTCTTATTCTAGTATAAAAAAAAACATTTTCATAAAAAGATTATAGCTCTAGAGTTTTTTTTAAGAAATTTTCCAGAAAATATTTGAATTCTACAGTTTTATTATAGTAATTTCCAGGAAATTTAGTCTTTACGATAAATTGTCTGAGAAACATTATAAGACAATATTTTTTTTAGTTGGCAACACTGAGCGCTATTTGCTGGCATTTTTAGTACGTCTTGTTGACAAATATAAGGTCAACACTGACTGGAAAATAAAAATGGCTACCACTAAGGCGAATGCAAATGGCGGTTGTTATTGTTCGTGGAATTTCAATAATTACGAAGATTTTTTTACAAAATAAACAACAAAAACACTACGCGAAAGAAATACCAATAAGCTTAAAATCAATTAATAATATTCTGTTGACTGCTTGTATAACTATAAACTTTGTATCCGTTCGTAGGTTGTCTTAATCAGCACCAGAAACTTTGTTCAATCGAAAATTGTGACAAGAAAAATATTCAAAGTGAAAAGCAATATTATTATTTCCAAAGCAATGAAAAAACAACTGTGACACCAGAATATTTCACTACATGCTGTGAAAAGTGCATTACTAATTTTTTAAAAACTAATACTTGCAATTAAATGCAGTTAGCTGCTTTTAAAAAGATTGGAAAAGTCAAATCAAAAGCAAATCAGTATCGCCAGCACCAGCAGAGGAGCGCCCAATTACTGGACGCCTTCACCCACACTCCACGTTGTCTTAAATCGGAAAAATGCGTCGGAAACAGAAGATGTGCATGTTAAAGTTAAATTAAGTTAAATAACAAATTAACGTTGAGCTCCTGAAAAACACATATGCATGGGTGGATGCAAACGAGCAGCAAAAGTGCAGATAAAGACCAAAATAAAAACCAAACAGCAATTTAGTTGGTGCATACCGTGGAGCAAAAACAATTTTAAGTGTGCGGGGCGGTAATGTTAGGACCTGTGTTTTTGTGTCATATTCTATGAAATTAACAAGCTTACAATAGTTGAAAATGCGTGCAGTGCAAACATGCAATTGTTTAAATACAAAGAACGAAACAATGCGCGTCTTATAGTTTGGAAAACAAAAACGAATTTATTAATTGGCCACGATGTTGATGTCGATACACATTCGTGATTATAGAAATAGAAACAGCAAGAATTGTGTGCGCTTGTACTAAATGCAAAATTTGTACAACACTTTGCCAATTAAATCTACGACGGGTACGATTGCCGTGTGATGATATGCCACTTAAACAGGTGAGTACATATGTAGGCATTAATGCACTTGTGTTCCCGTGTCACTTTCTTCCATCATTTTTGATGGTTTAACTGATTTTGGGTTTATTTAGCCGCAGTCAACTTTGCCCAAACAGCTGATTCGCGACTTCTGCATTTTCATTCAAGAATTTAGAGGTGGAGGGGTCGTGTTTGCTTATTAAAAACTTGCGTCACCCACGCCGTTTTCATTTACATAAAAAACCGTTTTCGAACGTGTCATGCGTTAAATGCACCTGTGTGCGTACGGCTCTATATTTTTTCTGGGATTTTAATAAATGGAAATAAGGAACGAAGGTGACCACAGCAGTGTTTTGGTTACCAATTCCTGCCCCTCTTGCACCAACCCTTTCCAGAGCCTTAAGAAAAATGGCGACGAGATATCGATAACGTATGTCGAAAATGAGAACGTGAGCAACCTCTCACCAGGGGGCTTTTGCATTTTTCTTTATTTGTGCATTTGAGATATTGTTGGTATGACCCAAAGTAGTAAATTGTTTTGTTTTATAATGCAGCATAAGTGGCTAGATATGGATTAATAATATCCGTATATTTCTGTTGTAATAAATTGTTGTTGGAATTTCCAACAACCCTATATAACCATCTCTCTCGCACGCTACACGAAGTACGAGCACAAAACAGAAACGTCAAAATGTTTAATTGTTTTTTATTTTTTCTGTCCATGGCTGGCTCAACAATTACCAAGAACTTAATTGTTCTATTATTTAATAATGAATTAAAGTTACAGGCAGTTTTATAAAAATGTGATTGCTTACTGGGTACATACACAACATCGTTACCTACGAATTTATTGTGTGGCTATTACAACAGGGCTGCATGTGCAAGCTCAGTTTTCGATAGACGATAAATGTTGGCATATCGTACTGTTTTACATCACTAGGAATATCATTGCCTCCTGCTTCCTTAAATGTATATAATTTACAATGCATTTATTAACTGAACTCTCTCACTTACAGCAGCTTGAACCGTCTGTGCGGATATCGGTGTCTCTCCCCTGGGATGCAGCACAACGACTGCGTCAACTGGCCGTCGAGGGCAATCCCACCCTGCGTGCGCTCGGGATTCTTTCCGTGCAGCCTGAAGGCGATTCTGTGATAGCTTTAAATGTTGGAGGACAAGATATTAAAATAACAAAAGGTAGGTATTATCCAATAACGTTTAGGTATAAACGCTCCTTTCTTTTTAATACGCTTGTCGTAACTTTAATTTATAGATACTTTAAAAGATGTCGCAATCGGTGCAATTGAGGCGGCTGGCACGTCTTCCAACAAAGCCGCCCTCAATGTTGGCGTTGGCAATTCGGCGACGACGCCTCTGGCGGCGCCCACCTTCGATGGTCCCAGTACAAGCAAAGCAGCCTATACACAACATCAGCGAATCACGCAAATGACGCAAAACGATGCAATCTCTAGCCAGCAGCAATTACATCAGCAGCGGCGAAATGTGCTAACGCAGCAGAAACTAATTCAACAGTCATTGCCGCCGCAGACACCATCCTCGCCGTACAGTAATGCAAATACGACGCCGCCTGTTTTCAAGTCCCCTAACACAGTGTGTCCCATGGAAGGCAAAGTGCCTTTGCTGCCCTCACCTGCAGGCACGCTTAATGTGCCAAGAGATTTCCCGTTCGAAAGTATGCGACAGGCACGTGTCCTGCAGGGCAGGGATACGGCAACAACAGGTAGCATAAACGCACTGGGCCCACCGCCGCCACCCCCGATTGCGACTCTCAATCTGTTAAATAATCAAACAACGCAGAACGGCGAGGTTATTGCAACCACAATTCTTGCGGGAACCTCCAATAAATCTCAGTTCGTAAATCCGCCTCCACCATATCCCGGTCTAGGTCCAAGTTCAAGTTTGACAACACCCAACAATAGCAATTCGGCAGTTGTTGCACCAAGCGCGAAGCCGGCACAGACTTATATGACGACATCTTCATCTGCAGCACCAGCGCCTACAACTACATTGTCAGGCAGCAATAATATAGCAATATCATCCCCACTATTGGTCAACCTGCTGCAAAACGACGGCAATACAATTTCAAGTCAAATGAAGTCGCCCCAGTTGGCGGCGCCAACAACTCCGCAGTCACCAATAGTTAGCATGAGTCCAAGCACACAAATGATGAACTCCAGCTCGCCAATGCGGTGCTCCCCAGCCACTCCTAATGATTTTGTCATGGGAACCACAGGTGCACCTCTCGACATTGGAAACGTGCCTAGTCCGGTGGTGCCCTCCTCTCCAACCGGGGTCGGGCCCGTATTAATGCGCAACCTGCCAAACCAACAACAACAGCAGCAACAGCAGCAGCACCAGCAGCTGCTCCTCAGTCCTAGTGGCAATGCGAATCTGTATAATCAGGTGCCCACACCACATCGATTTCAGCATGCGGTGGCATTGCGTCACCAACAGCAACAGGTACATCAACAGCGCCATCATCAGATGCAGGGCATACACCCACGATTTATGCCACCCCAGCAGCAGCAGCAGTTTCTTGGGCAGCAACAGACTGGTAAGCAAGCGCACAGCAGTAGCATTAATCTTTATATTCAGTTATTAACTAATACTTTGACTTCCGCAGATTGCTTCAATAATCAAAGCGTGCAACAATCGCAGCAGCAGTTGAGGCAGCAGCAAATCCGAGCAGGTCTACCGCCGCCTCCACAGCAACATCAGCGACTTATGAGCATGCCGTTGTCTTCGCCTCAGGCGCAGCAGTTTATGTCTCATGGCGGCGCTTCGCCGATTGCCCATTCACCTGCATCCAGCCATCACTCAATGCACAGTCCGCTGATGGCTAACCATCAGCCTCCTTCGTCAATGCTTTCGCCTTCGAACACGCCGAAAAGTCCACATTCACATCAGTTGGCGCAGCTTCAACAAAAGCAAAAAGAGATGCAACCAATCTCTAATATGCAACATGCTCACCTTGTACCTGTAGCAGGCGCGGGCAATGCGCAGCTGCCACCGCCTCCCGACTACAATCAGGCGGCGGCGAATTCGCGCTGGCCCGCGCTAAATAAGCCGATGGATTCGGTTACTAAAATCAGTTTTCAGGAATTCACGCGCTACCAGATGCAATACAATCTACAGCAACAGCAAATTAACAACGGTCCAGCACAGACTACAGCAGCATCTAATACGGGAGAAATGGTACCACCAGGAACGATAGCACTGACAGGGGCCGGACAACGGCAGCATCAACAGTTACCGGTACCAATCCAGCAATTAGGGGCAGCACAGGAAGCGCAGAATGTTACGAACATTACAGCCGTTGGTCATGGCCTAAATGATCCATTGATTTCGTTGTCCGACCTCGACGCCTTAACAACCAACGATTTAGACGCTTTATTGCCAACTTTAAACTGTGATCTAGACTCAACGCTGAGCCTTGAGGATAAGAACGAGCTCGAATCATTGCTTCAGGATGCCAAGGATCTAGACTTGGACTTGATCGAGGATAATTTGACGGCGGTCGGCATGGATGTAGGAGATGCCCTGAGTACGCTTCAGGATACGCCCGGATGCATAGAACAACCCCAGCAACCCCAGCAACAACAGCAGCAGCAACAGCAGCAGCAACAGCAGCAGCAGCAACAAACTCAAATGTTGGACATGCAGCCCTTCAATCAACAGCAGTTGTTGCAGCAGCAGAGACAGCAACAATTAACTCAATTGCAACAGCTACAACAGCAACAACAACGTCAACAGTTGCAGCGCCAGATTCACCTGCCTCAGCAGCAAGTGCCGCATCGCACGCATCAACAACAACTACTTTACATGCAGCAGCAACAAGTTGAAAGTCCAAATGCCCAAGTTGCTGCGCAAAAGAAACTGGCGCAGCAGCAGCAACAACAAGCACCAGGAAATGTCCAGCAAAAGCAGTTCATCATAAATCCCCATACTGGCGATATGGAGCCTATGGCTAGCGATGACAGTGATACGGAGGCCGAGCAAGAAACAACGCAACTTCAATTTCGCAGCATGTCGAATAGCCTGAGCGGTTACACGAGCTTTAATCCTGCCAACGACATGTTGCTGCCGAACAACATCTTCTCCGAGGAGGACTCCAATTCGGCAATTTCTGGTTCACAGCTGCCAATAGCGGGTAGCAGTGATCAAGAGCGTTCTCACGATTCCCTTGCTTCCAACAAATCTGCATCGAATCGTTCGAGAAAAATGACGCAGCACAAGGCGAACCAATGCCAGCCCACGCAAACCCAACAGATGCAGATGCAAATGCAGTCCACCGCTTCCGGCGACTCTTCTCAATCAGGCCACAGTTCTTCCCTGATTGATACTGCAGGAAATAGCACTCTTGCCACCACTGGCAATAGTAAGAAAACTAAACCAAATCTCCTGCGCGATAAGCTGCAACAGGGTGTGAAGGAACGCAAAGCAAAGGATGCAACAGCAACGGCTACCCCAAAGCCAAAAAGGGAACGTGCCAAGGGAAATGCTAGGGCTAAAACAACAGCAGTGACCGTGTCGGCAGCAGCCATTGCAGAGGAGAAAATCAAGCTGCGACTTAAACTGGAGAAGGTGGATATAGCTGCAGCGTCTTATGAGCATCAGCATGTCCAAGTCAATGCCATAATGGACAGCAATCATTTACAGCAGCACCAACTACCGACGCAGGCGAAATTGCTGACTCTACCAGCATCGCAGCTCCATCAACAACAACATCAGCAACAACATCAGCAACAACATCAGCAACAACATCAACAACAACATCAGCAACAACATCAGCAACAACATCAGCAACAACATCAGCAACAACATCAGCAACAACATCAACAACAACAGCAACAGCAACTACAACAACAGCAACTACAACAACAGCAACTACAACAACAGCAACAACAACAACAGCAGCAACAACAACAGCAGCAGCAAAACCATTCAGTCTATAGCAATTTCCAGCATCAGCAACAAACTGATCCACAGCAAGGTGGTGCCGTTGGACTGAGTGAGCCACGTGTTCCGCCGCTTCAGATTCGACTTCGCGGCAAAAACTCAGTGGTTGTGAAGAATACGCGCAAGGAGCGGAAAAAGCCTTTGGCCACTGACGAAGATCAAAGGGCTCGCCAAATAAAGCGAACCCTTAGCGATCATGAGGCACAGCAACAGCCAGCATTAGTAATGGACGGAGGGACGGAGAGCAAACAGTCGAAGTTGATATCTGCGCCACATGTGAATGGGCTACCCAGCTCTGGCATTCTGCTACAAAAGAACCTACAGCCACCACCACCATTGCCGCCGCAATCAGTTCACCCAGCGCAACAGTTGCCAACAGGTGCTAAGACCACAACAATTGTGGCCGGAAAGAACGGGCTTACAATTAGTGCCATTGTGGAGGCACACAAATCGCAAGCCAGCGATGGGCATCTAGCGACCGTGGGATCAACTAACACTGGCACCACCACGACCATCCAGCAACAGCAGCAGCTTAGCAAGATTGCCACCTCGTTGCCAAGTAGCATCACTCTTAGCGCTATCACAAGCACCAGCACCACTAACAACAACAACAACAACAACAACAATAACAATAACAATAATAATAGTAACAATAATAATAATACTAGCAATAGCAGTAGCAACAGTCGCGTGCTAAGCAATATTACCTTAAAGAATCCCATTAAGACTGCAGCCACCATTACACCCATTGTGGGTGGTAAGCCGATGACAAAAAACCATAAGCCGCCGCCATACATCACCGCTGTGCAACAGCTGCAGTTACAGAAGCAGCAACAGCAGCAGCAGCAACAACAACTGGCGGCGGCCGTTACCATGCTGCCAAGTGCGACGACGCTGAAGCGTGTCGAAATCACCAAACGGGCGCCGAGCAACACCGATACAGCCACAATAAAGGTCACCACGGCCTCGCCCACAACACCGACTGCGACTGCGACTGCAACATTGTCAATGATTGGGGAGAGAAAGCTGCCCGTGGCAATCTCGATGAACTCGACTATTATTAATAATGTCAATGAGAATGCGATTGGAAGTACAAATGCACATACAATAACGTCAGGGCATCCCAAACTAAACCATGTGAGTCTACAAACAGTAGCGAGTACAACAACAAGCGTAACATCGTCACCAACGCCGGCGTCTGTGCTGGCCAGCACTTTGCGCAATTCGCCCGCCAGCAATGGTAGCGGCACTCCCGGTCATGGCAACAATGGCGGCGGCGAAGACAGTGGTATAGAGTCCATGGATGCGCTCTCTGAAAAAAGTCCGCATCAGCAATCCTCCAGCAGTCCCATACAAATGCAACAACAACAATTGGTTACCAAGCAAGCAATAATTTCTGGAAGTGCATCAACTACAATAACCCAATCTGCAGCAGTTGCCTCAACAGCAGTTCCAACAACAAGCGGCAATAGTAAACTTCAGCAGCTGCAGAATGCCGACGATGAGATTGAAAAGGCACTGGCCAAAATGGAGGGAGACATTCCGGATGACTCGGAGAACATTGTAGCCAGTGCATCAAAGGAGACTGTAGCTGCAACTAGGGGGGCTGGCTTCCATTTGACTACAACAATTGCGCCAAGCACCCCGAAACTGAATGGGGAACATGTTATACTTGAACACGACGATCTCATTAAAAAGTTAACGGATAACATCGAAACGGAGGATAAAAATAAACCGTCACCAGCAACAACAGTGCTATTATCAACAACTGTAAGGGATCCAAATACAGAAGCGGAGATGAAAATAGAAAAAAATATTTTGGAGGATCAGCCGACGCTCTTGTCCTGTAAACCGGAGGAAACTGAATTGCAGGACAACCGACAAACGGCTGTAACGGCTATTAAACAGGAACCAAAGCCTGGAATAAATCGCGAATCCATTCCGGACAAAGAAGACGCGGTGGATGAGAAAAAAGAAAAGCTAACCGACGCACTCCAACCCATATCAATTGAAATACCCCCTCAGTTGGATACTGAAACGCCGCGGATCAGAACACGCGCTACAAGTCGACTAGAGAGTCCAATGGACGCTCCAAAGACCAGCCCAGATGCACAACAACAGTCAGCTGTAGTCATGCCAACATCTTCTGCGACAGCAACCCCAACATTGCCGATTAGAAGTGCAACCCGTGTTACGCCAGTCCCGAGCCCTCGTCAGAGCACGACAACACCTGTGCACAATAATAATAACACCTGTATAAAACGTCGTCGCCAAGAGTCAGAGTGCGGCAGCAGCAATGATGGAACCATCGACGCCAGTCTTGTCGGCGAGACTAGCAGCAGCAGCAACAGCGCCAAGCGTGCACGTGTCAGCAGTGGCAGCAGCAGTGGCGGCAACAACAACAATAATGCGGAAATAACAGACCAAACGGGGCTCAATTATATGCTATCGAAGAAGATCGAAATAGAGTCTTCCGACTCGGACGAGCCACTAATCGAGGTGGCAGGCAAGGTGCGCAATTCAAAAGCACAGTTTGAGGAAAGGCACGTGACCAGACGTAATGCCCAGCAACAGCAGCAACAGCAGCAACAGCAGCAGCAGCAGCAGCAACACAGTGAGTAAAACAAATTCAATTTAAAGGTAATTCTTTGTTCAGTCAGTCCCGAGTACTTTACAGAAGCTCCCAGTTTGAACACTACTACATCCACTCCGACACAGAAGACAGCCAAAGCGCAGCCCATTGCAACAAGCAGCAACAATAACAGTGCGACGTTGCTGACTGTCAGCAACACGGCAACAGCTGCAACATCAAACAACAACAACAACAACAATAACGCGAATGTAGTGCATGCAACACGTGGCGCAACAGCAGCCGCTGCTACCGGTGGCAATACCAGCAACATTACTAACAACAATAATGTTGTAACCACCAATTCGCCAACAGACGAAAAAGTTGGCACGAGAAGGAGCGTCAGGGCGAGCGCTGCTGCCAACAAAATTATATACAGTCGAAGCAATGCAGCCGCTGCTGCTGCGGCTGCAGCCGCAGAGCACAAAGGGACGACGGGTAAAACTGGAACTGCGAGTACCGGAGTAGTCAGCGGAGCGGCCAATCCCAATACGAATGCGAGTGTGGAGAGTGTGGCAGAAGCGCGCCGAAAAACGCGCAGTGCAGGTAAATTTTGGCTTAAGCAACTTAAATGTAATAGTAGATTGTATAAAATTTGGAAACTTATAGTAATCAGCGAGTCTATGCTGACCGAGGGACGACGAAGAAGGACTTCGCGTGATTACAAGTGACCAGAGTTTTGCGCCTTGGCTAAGGGAATTAATCAGGCAAACGATGCTGACGAGGACGAATTGGTTGAGCTAATCGAACTGGATATTCCGGATAGGTTTGATTTCAGCACTAGTTTCCCTTTGGACCAGGCGCAAAACGTTGAAGGCGACGTCGAGGAGGACGGCAGCGTTGAAAACGATATTAAAGATGTCAAAGAGGATCTCGTTAATATTTCTTCAGCGCTGACCGTTGATGCGGTCAGCCTGCTTATGCCAGATTTGAGCAATGCCACAGCCTTGGACTGCGGCAACTTTGTAGACTACGATGAGTTCAACATGTGTCTGAATAACCTCCTGAGTGAGAAGGACGATCAAAACCTCGAAATCCGCGATGGAAGCTCAAATGAAAATGTTAATGCTGGCAAACACCAGCAGCAGCAATGGTGTGATGTTAGCGAGGTTCTCAACATGGTGCCGCTTAACAACAACATGGGATTAAGTTTTCAGGAATCCGTTCCGGACTTGAGCGTGACAGCCGATGATCGTTCTGTCGGCAGTAGCTCATCGCAAACGGCATAACGGCGTCGTTTTGATAAAGAATTGTTTACGATGCTTTGTTTTACAGCTCTGAGCTCTGTAAATAGCTTAAACTCACACAAGCATACAAAAGCCAATTCTTTTGTTTGTAAAAAGTTTTTGTAAAGGTTTTTCCTTGAATATTTGTATAGTTAGTTGTAAACAAAGGTTGCAATAATGTTGCATCTCTGACGAGCAGCATCACACACATAAATCCATGTTTCACTTATTTTTTTTTTTATTAATTTTGAAACTACCCCTTACTAATTGAGCGCTACTTTTCATCAAATATCCCATGGTTAATAGATTTGCTAGTCAAGTGAAACAGACAATTTATGTGAAGATCAAAAAATGTATTGAACAAATTAGATGAAAAACAAATATGTGCAGAAATGTATAACAAAGTAGTTAACTCAAACACCCTATAAAACGCATGCGTATTTTCATTTTCTCATCTAAGCTCTTGTATATACTTTAGACATTATTCAAATAAATGCAACATAAACTCATTTAAGAATATAAATAATTTACTACGGTTTATCCTAATGATTCAAGCTTAAGATTGCAAAACAAATCAGACCATACTTTTATATTTTTATTTTATTATATTTTAAGTATATGCACACGAAATATAGATATATAGTCCTTATAGTTTTTTTATGCAAACGTTTGCGTTGTTTCGAAAAAATTTGTTTTTTAGTTTTAAACGCTCATAATATTAACGAAAATTCTCTACCAATATATGCACATAAAAACCTCTGCAATAAGTTAGTCAAGGCAAACCACGATAAAATAGCGTGTAGACCAGAGAGAAATATATAAAAAGTGTTTGTAGTTTTGCAAAGCGAATGAACATATGTCTACACTTATATACAAAAAAGAAGCCGTATATAATGTTATATATTTTGCATACACACAAAACAAGAAACATAAAAAATAAAAAATAAAAAAAAAACGAAAGCAAAAGTTGTATTGTATATAAAGCAGGCTCTATTTTTGCTAAATGTTATTTAAACAATTAGGGGAAAATGAAGATGCATAGCAGAAGCAAAACGCTAAACAAACACATTATATTAATATTTCTTTAAACGCATACATATATATATTGTTCAATATTATTATCTTATGTGTATTGTATGATTGCTAATTAAATAAGTCTTTTTGATACTTAGTTCATGGTTAATGTAAAGAATGAAGAGAGAAACTTACATAAAACCACGATCCTTTAGAATAACATTCATATATAGTACCGATATATGTACATATTATATCTCTGAACACATATATAAAACGAGTTCGTTATGATACAAAAACCCCATAAAAACCATATGGATGTCAACAATTCTAAGCATTTCACAGTTATCCACACACGAAATTCACAAGCAATATGAAAATAAATAAATTCAATTTCACCGCAATTTAAATCTGCAAAATTGTTAATGGCAGAGTTGTATAAACGAAATTAGTTCTTATATGCCAATGCCATTCAACACAAACTCGTGCAACAAAGACATACACACACGGTTAAATTAAAAAATTAAATATTAATAAAAAGCAATTGCATGTAACAACACAAGATGAAGAACAACAAAAATAAAACGAAAGTGTCTTAAAACGTAGTATTAGAAATTTATTATAAAGAATTTGTTTGTACTTTAACATTAAAGTAAAAAAATATTTATAGAAAAAAGAAAATACAAAGATTTAATATACACAAAAATTAAAAAAAAAAACAAAAATCATTTCCTTTTTATACCGTCAACAACCCATACATAAAACATTATCTTCAAAAATGAAAAAACAGCAAATCATATATTGTACTATCGGCTATTTACCGGTCTTACCCGTGTCAAGTTTATTTATAACTATAACATTTTATTTATAACTACAACTCCTGAGTGAATTTGAAATCTACCCGTACTATCTTGAATTTCATGTCTAAATTACACATAGCTTTTTGACTATCAGTTTGAAGTCCATCGTATAACGTTCCAGGAAAACAAGATATTAAATTAAAAAAATGGTTCCCCCGTAAGACTCGAACCCGCAACGGACTGCGCCATCTGCCACGGCTACTACCCGATAACCATTGGAACAACTCATCTGCTGCGAGAAAAAATCGAATTTAAATATCAGAATTCAATAAAGACGCGCATGAATGTGTGTGTGTGTGCGTGTGTGTGCGTGTGTGTGTGTAAATGTGAACAGAAATTGTTCAAATCTGCGCTAGCAGCCAATGCCTTGAAGCTTGCCAACATAACCACACTTTTTTTAAATTAACTTTTTCTGTAGTTCGCTTATGAAATCCGATGGGCTTTAATATTATTTTCGAAAATTTTTGTGAAAACCTATTTGATACATGTTTCACACTATTCGAAAAATCCGCCCGTCTTGGGTGATAAATGCGGGTCAATGGATGAGTAAGAAAATATTCGCGTGTAAACTCTTTTGCATAGATCTTTTAGAAAATTCATTTTAGGAGTATTTAACACTTCTTCCATAATGCAAGCCTCCGCGGTGGAAAAATCGGGTTAAAGGTTCTTTTAGTTCAAACTTATTTTCAAAGTCTTTCATAAAAACATAAAGAATACGTGTCGCTAAACGAAAATCATTTTCAAAGATCAAAAATTCTTTAGGAGGTGCTCCACACTTTTCGATACCTCTTTGTCAGAAAGGCGAGTCAAAGATTTGGTGGTTTCTAGCTCAAATTCATATCCAAGGATCTTTATGAAAATTCACTCAAAACATGTGCGAGTTATTAAGTTTATTTATGGCTAAAAAAGACTTAAGAATGTTTCGCAGATACAAAATTTGAATAATGAAATAAGATGTAGATGCCTGAGACACGCAAGTGCTTCAAATATTTAAAGTATGTTCTATGTAATGTTAATGTCAGCGCAATTGCGCTCCCAGCGCTTGCGCAGAACACACAGGGAATAGAGGATTTGCTTAGGAGTATGACAGGCGGCCAGCAAAGAGCAGCCGACAGTTGAGTGTGAGTCGCCGTTTGGAGCTGACGACAAAGTGGTCAGGCAGACCTATAGAAAGTGCAGTAGCTAATAACCCAAGGTGGGGCCTTAGGCAGAAAGTGCTGTATACTCACAGAGTCTCACAGTTGGTCAAAATTTACACCTACATATGTATGTAAAATATGTGCATACCCAAAATATAATAATAAAGAAATGGAAAAATCAATTTTCATAAATAAATAAAGTGCGAAAAGTCGTTGACAGTTTCATACAATGTGCAGTGAAAAACTAATAAGGGTGCTCTCCACCTGGGAATACCCAGAACCTTCTTTTGCCCACACCAAATGCACCTTTAGCAGTAATAAAAAAATAAATAAAAATAAACTAAGACTCGAACCCGTCACAGACAGCGCCACTTGCCAGCGCCTCTACTTGACAGCCATTCCAACATTCCGCTTACTCCGCAAAAAAAAAAAAAAACGTATTAAGATAGCAGCACATACACACATACACACACAGCACACAAAACAATACAGTTAAAGCATTCATTAAAGACGCGCAATAATGTGTGTGTGTGTGTGTGTGTGTGTACATGTATACAGAAATTCTTGCTTATTGCCGCAAACACGTGTCCAATAAAAGCCCCCGTTTTCTTGAATAACTTTTGTGTTTTTTAACCAATCTTGATGAAATCGAAAATCGGAAATCAGCTTCTACGATAGAATATTCGAATATTCGCAAAAAGACAATTACATTAAAATTAAGACTTTAATTGGTGGGCAGATCAAATTGGTTTATATATGTATGTATTTGTTTTATAGCTATGTTGTGTAGGCGAGGGGCTGGCAATTTGATGACTCTACCTCCTAAAACATAAGAGATTTGCTCGAAAAACTGAATTTCGAAATGGATTTTCGATATGGACTTATGGATTGCTTGGAAACGGGGCACTAGGAGGATCTATGTTCAAAATTTCAAGTCTGTAGCTCCTATAGGTTCAGAGATCTTTGCGGACAGACAGACGGACAAGGCTAGAACGACTCTGCTTATCAAGATTATATATACTTTATTGAGCCGGATATGCGTGCTTCCACCTGTTACACACATTTGCACAAAAACATTATACACTTTTAACTCATTTTTAAAGGGTTCGAAGCATAATTAAAGAGCGTGACTTGTAGGACCCTCCCCTTAAAAACGTTAAAACTAAAAAACTAAGTACTTATATAGTGTGAAGTAAAATATGCTTTGAAGGTTGGGCATGGAGGTCACTCAACTGAGGACGAACATAATTCCTATCAAAACAAAACCAATTGTTGACACTCAGGAATAATGTCCGACTTTTTGTGTAACGTTCCAAGCCCAAGCTTTTTCTTAAAATTTATAATTAGTATTATACTAATTGTTGCAAGTATAAATAGTATAGATTATTTTCACAACCAGAGACAATCTACAGGCCTATAACATGCCGGCGCTGTAAAGTGGGTAGGACAAGAAGGATCCAGCTCCTCTCAAAATGCACATTCGTTTGCCATCTGGACGACGCCTACACACGTACCTGAAAATAGGCACCTTTGTCTTGGTGGGCGTCTTCTATTTTGCCTTTCTGTTCCGGGAATCGCTTAATGCCTTTGAGCATCGGGAACGTACCACGACCACGGGTTTCGAGGCAGCGGAATACGCCGAACCGTCGAAGCTTAAGCTCAAGCAACTGCAACGCCAACGGGCTCTCCAACGTATCCGACCAGGTGTGGCAAATGGGAGCTCTACCATAACGAAAGAGACAACGGCCGCCTCAACGAGTACATTAAATCCGGCCTACGAGTACTCGGAGGAACTGCATAGCCGCACCGAGCGGGACTTAAAGCTGCGCCGCGAGCATTTGGCGACCGTGTGCGGGCGGTACAAGCTGCAGGACAAGTATCCGCCAAATCCATGGGAGTTCTTCATCTCGCCCGGCCACAACAATCTGGTGTGGTGCAATGTCTTCAAGGCGGCCAGCAGCACCTGGTTGTACTACTTCAACATACTGGGTGAGTAAGGGAAACAAGTCCAACCAAAAGCTGAGTTTACATGGGCGACCTTCTGAATCTCTTCCTTAAGCGAAAGAACTCCAATTAGAACTCCATTTTAGTAAGATCATTCGGATTATATTGAAAACAGTCTAGCTTACCTTTTATGCCGTGAACCCATTGACAATGGGTCACAAGGTGGCTTGGCTTTGTACAAATGTTTGAACAGGCGGAAGGAAGCATTTCCGATCCCATTAAGTCTATATATATTCTTGATCAATATGAATAGACGAGTTCGCCTGACTGTCCGTCCGTCTGTCCGTCCGTATCTCAGAACCTAAGTATAAGAACTAGAGAAATTGAAAATTGAAATTTTGCACGTGAGGCATCCTAGTAAGCCCATTTCAAATCGATCCCTTAGGTTTTAAGAGCTAGAGGCAAATTTGACATATAGTTACTATATGAAAGTATTTCTCTATTATCCCGTTAGCCGGCTACGATCTGAAATATCTGCAGCGAACGGAAGTACAGCCGCTGGAGCTGGCCCGACAGCGTTTCCCCCGTCCGGGTCTGGCCGAGCTGCTGGAACTGTTGCCCAGCGCGTTGTCCTTTCTGTTTGTGCGCGATCCCTTCGAGCGTATTCTGAGCGCGTATCGCAACAAGCTGGAGGGCAATCGCAATAGCTTCTACAAGGCGCTGGGCACCAAGGTCGTCCATCGATTTCGCCGCCGCAGCGCGAGCGGCGCCTATCCTCGTTGCGGTCCCACCTTCGAGGAGTTTGTGCGCTTTCTCATCCAGGAGCACGCGACGGGCAATCGATTTGACGAGCACTGGGCACCGGTGTACAGCTTCTGCACACCTTGCAGCGTCAATTTCAGCATTATTGGCAAAACGGAAACATTCCAGCGGGACTCGGAGTTCATCATAAGGCAGGCGGGTCTCGAGTCGCTGCTGCTGGGCAAGCTGCCGCGACGCAAGCTGCGCAAGATTGCGAATCAGGCGCGGAACGGCGTCAAGTCGGCGGAGCTGGTGGAGCGCTACTTTGCCGATCTCGACCGGTCAACATTGGACCAATTGCTCAAGATTTATCGTATTGACTTCGAACTGTTTGACTATGACTATCTAAAGTACTACAACATGGTGCATTCCTGGAGCATGGATCCAAGTACTACGACAACGACAGCCAGGCATGAAAGAAGAAGACGAACTGGGACTGGCACTGGGACGGGGACTGAAACTCTTGGCACAACGCCGGCATCCTCATATTTGAGAACTCTTACTGCTGGGCCCGACTGAAGCTAAATAAAACAATCTTATTTGTGTGTACCTCTCTCACATGCATGGAAAGATCACGAAAAGACAACTGAAACCCAACCGAATCTACAAAAATTTAACCTAATCCACCAAATGCGTAAGGCCAAATCAAAGTTTTCCAAAATCACGCCAACCAAATGTCGATAAAATGACTTATTTTTATGCATTTTTTGAGCAGTCATTTTAAATCCTAAACTTAAATATACTATACAGCAGCTCTAGGGTCAGGCCCCTTTTTAGGCGCAATGCTGGCTGTCTTCTTAGTTAGTACAAAAAAAAAAAAACAAACCAAACAAAAAATTACATGCATATTATTTTCCTTGCACACCGAACCTTAGAAACGAACAATTTTAAATATAAAAAAAAAACACATATATATATACATAAATATTTACAATAAACATATTTACACCTTCGACGCATTCTCTATAACTCTAACCTTAAGATGCCATACATACTTAACATATGCACCTGACATATATATGTCACATGTACCTATGTATGTCAGCTGCACTTTATGAACAGGTCTTCATCAATGTTTTTACCTTTTGTGGACTGTGGATGGGCCTTTTCCTATTCTAACGAAAGCAAAAGTAAAAAGAAAAGAAAAAGTAAAGTAAAGTAAGAAACACAATTTTGGGGGATGTCAAGGCAAAGATCGAGTTAGCGAAAACAAATCTGCAAATATTTACAGAAATATAATGTAAACTATTCATGTGATGTTTAAACTTAACGTATACACATGTATATATATATATATATAAGTGAATATTATACGTACATATATATATAAAAAAAACCTTTACTTATCTTAGATTGTATTCCATATAAATCATACCTAAATTGAGGAACAAACTTTAATTACAGTTAAACGATATTATTCAACTTTTTTTTGCTGGCAACAAAATAAAAGTCTTTATTAATAAATAGCACATAAATGTTTTGAAAATAATAATAATAATAATATAAGAAAGTTTTTATTTTATTTTTTTTGGCATTTACAAAAATATTTAAATTTTTTTAAGTGTACTTAAGAAAGTTTTGACGCGCTTTTTGATTGTTCAAAATATGTTTGGCAAATTTGTGGAAATAACTATTCATATTTTATTCTTGTATAAAATTAGTTTGGTGTCTATTTTTGTGCAGAATATTAAAAAAAAAACACATTCTAGCTGACTCTCAATAAATTCCTATTCTATCTCTATTATTTAAAACAGGTAAAAGTGCTCTAGGAGGGGGACTAAAGTATCCGACTAGTAGTAGGAATTTTTTTTAAAAATTTTTTTAATTAAATTTGTGAGAAGCGAGAAACTATTTACTTGTTTTGCAATTTTGTACAAATTTTGGTGTGTCTAGCTCTTAAAGCCTAAGAGATTTGGCTGGTTTAGTTGGATCCACGTTTAAAGCATGAATTATATAGTTTTTATTGACTCTGAGACCGATGTATTCATACATGCGAACAGATCAACTTGACAAGTAATTGTTATATTCATTTGTAGATAACCGTTATATCCATTTTACTCATTTTCGATGGGTTCCGGGTATAAAATCACCATAAAACAGCAACGAACAAAATGATTAAAACCGAGTTAGGGAGGATATCTTTGGAACTTAAAAGACTTAATAACCTTGTGTAGACATTTGCTAGTCAGCTGAGAGTTTAGACAAGTTTAGAAGATTAAGCAAAATAATGATTTAATAGATGATTTGCCGTTAAGCTATTCTGAACTCCACTTCTAGCTGAGAACATATTTAAAGTCTAACGAATAAAGAGCCAAGAGGCTAAGGATATCTTGGCACGCCGAGGATTTAATATCCTTGTAGACATTTGTCCTACGGTTTTGCAGATTGTATCAGAATAGTGAAGTTCGAAATGGCTGAGCTTGAGAAAAATATCATTGAAAGCAGAATATTTTGCCAAACAAGAACATTTCATATAAAAGTCTGATGTTGATATGATTTTGCATATATGTATATGACAATTATAGTGAAAGTAATAATCAAGATATCTTGATATGATAATTCGATGAAAAAATCGAATACCTTCTAGAAGGGTAAAAGAAGGGTATACCTGTCCGTATGTTTAGTATAAAGCATTAATTTTCTCTTGCTTTCACATTAACCTTTACTGCTGTTAGTGCTTGGATAGAGACAGAGACAATTTATGGGTAATACCCCTATGTTATGTAAATGTAAGCAAAAACTACGAAAGTACACATTAGGGTATTGGCCTTGTCAATTGTGACTGTTGCCAGAGCCGCCGCCGCCGCCGCCTTATAGGTGCCATTGAGCATCTGCCCGACGAACGTGCGTAGGTTATCGATGTCGCGTCCTCCTTTGAACTTTTGGACAACTCGACCGTTTTGGAACCAAAGCATGGTCGGCACACTTTTGATGTTTAGTTCATTGCAGATGGACCTCTCCGATTCGCAATCGTACTCAGCAATGCACAAAGTGTTGTCTGTCATCCCCTGGGCCAGTTCTGTCCAAACAGGCGCCAAGGCGGTGCAGTAGTGGCAGGTGGATGAGAAAAATTTGATAAAATATATGCCGTTGGCAATTGTCGCATGGAAGGTATCAGAGCTCAGTTTGAAAACAGAGCCGGGCACGCAAATCGTCTCGGCTCTGTATTCACGATCCACAGGAATATTTTGCAACCTTAGCAACTTGATCAAGGTGTAAAGGTCAACGGGTCCGTTGAAGAGTTCGTGCTGCGAGCCGCCCTTTTCGAATAGCGCCAAACTTGGATAGCTGGTTACATTTTTCGAGATACAGAACTTTTCATGCTTTCGACAGTCAATCGCACCGATTGCGATATCGTTAATGGACCTGTCCTCTACGATAACAACCAGGGTAGTCAACACGAGGTACAAACGTGAACAGCTCGGACATTCCGGCACGTAAAACTCAACTAAAAAAATCCGGCTCTTTGTGGCGCTTTCAAAACTCGCCGGATTGAGCGACAGGATCGATTTCGATTTGGCCATTGGTAATTTGGCTTGCACGATGAAGGATGCCAGAAAAACGAGTAAAGTTTTGCCTAGCATTATTTCAAAATTTGACAAACATTCTTTTACAACTATATCAAAGGTGAGTAAATGTATGTACGTCAAATTGCTTTACAGGTGCGATTAAACCAGTTAAAACTATTATTGATTATTTTATATTTCACAAGAATAATCCAAGGAACAACAAAATAATTCAAGAAATTGTATTTTTTTGCTGCCAGTTTTTTCCCTTTTCACAGTTTCCGTGATATCCCAATAAGAAAAAAGATTGTTGTGTTATGTTTTGTAAAGAAGTTCTTCTTCAGTCGGCAATTTTAGCTGAATTTCCGCCGATCTGTGCGATCTCTAAGTTATATGGAAAAAGACGTGATTTTATATTTAGTCAATATAAATTGTTTTATTTTCATAGATCAATATTGAATACGTGTAATCGCTATGCATGTTTTTAAAAGTTTATTTATGGAATGTCACACTGAATATTATGCAAGGTGTGACAATCATATAGACAGACGATATATATATACATATATATCTTTACAAACGAGTAGGGTTACTTGCGGTAAATATAAATAATTATTAGGATATACATTATAGGTAATAAAACTTATATATATTAACTAAGTGTTGCCCTCTCGGCAACGTTTCTTAAGCCTTTACACACAGTTTGCCAATTGCAAAAAGCAACACAATGCCAATAGATCCGTACATACACTATAAATTCCAAATACTTTAAACATCGATATATGCAGGTATTTTATGTATATTGTTTAAAATTCAATCATTGATCTCGAATGAGACTGAATTGAAATTGCGAATAATAAAACACTTATTTTCAAAAACTTCTAGACAACCCGCGTAAAGAGGAATTACAATTGGACGCCTTGTAGAAATTGGTAATGGTTTAATTTCTTATTTTAACTAATTGTTTATAGTATTTGCTCTGTGATATGATAATAAATAAGCTTAGCTTGCATTTAACTTTATACGTCTCTAACTTATTACTATTATACTATTTATTTAGTCTGCCTACGTATATTGCAATGCTTATGTACAGTGATAATTTAAGAATATTTTTACACAGCAGATTTAAAATGGACAATATAGATGAAAAATAGTTGCGTACATATTGTTATTATTATTTAGTACTACTTATAGGGTAAGCGTGTAATATGCATTAATGTACAACAGTAAATACTTAGGATTGTTTTCTTTTAAAGTATATGGTATATATGTATATAAATATGTAGATAGAGAACAACAATGAGTAATGTTAATATATATTACATGACAATCAAAAGAAGGAAAGGCCAAATGGGGTTTCCCCTAATTATTTCAGCTCCTAATTTAACGAGATCTATATAAATAGTTTATCGCATATCAATATTTGTTGGACATGACAATTATGAAAAACTCTACACAGAAATACCAAATGGCAAATTTTAAAACATAGAGTTATAGATTTTTTTTTAAAGGATGTTTCCAGTACAGTGGAGGATCCGTCTATAAGTCAAATCAAAATATATGAAAACAAATTTTCGCCTTTACATCTTTTGTCTGTCTCTTCACTCTCTCTCCTCTCCCCCCCCCTCTGCTACCCATTACTGTGCCAAGTGGACGAACTAATCGGCAAGGATCATCATGCTCTTAATGCTGGCAACCTCGGACTCGAGTCGCTCCAACTGGCTTTTGAGCATTTGATCGCGATCCACGTTGGCGACGACAGCTACGGACACGACGGCTTCTTTGGGAGCCAGAAGCTTGCGCTGGAACTGTGCCGTCCACTCGGCGCTGGCAATGGAAATGCCCGAGTCGCGCTCGTCACTGGAGTTGTCGCCGCCGTCGTTCCACGCGGGCGGTGAGGAGCGACTGCAGTTGGGCTCCTGCTTGATGTGCTGCAGCGAAAGCAGCGCCGTTGCGGCCGCATCCTTATCGCCCAGATGCGACTTGTGGCGCAGCTTGAGCGGCAGACAGTTGTTGGCTTCGATGGCGCCGCCGCTGCCGCTGCCACTGCCATGTGGTGGACTGCTGCGCTGCAAGCACGCCAGCGCATGCGAGTCCTGCGAGCGAGCAGGCCCGTCTGAGACGTCGTGCTCCTGCTCATCGTCGCCGGAAACGGCCCCCGACGAGCAGGCGGACGAAGATAACGCCGAGGACGTAGATGAGTGATGGGACGACGTCAGGCATGTGGTCGAGGACAACATGTGATCGTAGCTGGGCGAACAGGCGCGTCTTGACAAATTCAGCACGCTGGCCGCTGCCGAGCTGACGACCGCGGAGCAGGTGCTGCTCACTGTATCCACCGCACTGCTGCTGACGGCACCCTCCATGCTTTGGCCGTGTAAGTAGCTAGCTTCCAGCTGATCCTTGCTGATGGCAACATAGGCGGATGTGGGTGAACTTGCATTTGCATTTGCATTTGCATTCACTGCTGCAGGTGTATATATCGTAGCGCCGGCTGGCGACACCGCGCTCACTGTCGCCGCGTTGTAGAGCGCTCCAACAGCCACGACCTTGCGCAGGCTGTCCAGATCCTGGGGCCTGACGTTGCGGTGCAGCGCTTGTTGGAGCACATGTAGATTGGCAATGGCGTTACTTGGCGGCCGGCTGTTGTGCCCATCCATTGCAGAGGGGGCAGCGTCCTGCACTTGCTGATGGTGGGATGGTGTCTGCTGCAGCTGGTGGTACGGATGCGAATGCGGATGCGGATGAGATTGAGGATGGGGCGGCGGCGGTGGTGGTGGGCCATGCTGCCCTAGATGCTGTCCATTCTTGTTGGATAATGACGATGATGATGTTAATGACTCGCTGGCGGAATTAACATTGCTGCTCGGTCCGTACACGATGGGCGAGAGCAATGGTGCATTGGAGCTGATGTAGCCGCTGTGTGTGTGCGCAATCGGTGAGCTGCAGCCGGCTCCGGCGGGGGAAGAGCCCGAGGATGAAGAGGAGCACGAGTTGCTGCTGCTGCTCATCTTGGCCCGCTTGGTGTTGCTGAGCACCTGCTCGCTGGTTGGCAGAGAAGCGAGAATTTTCTCAACGCTCACCAGGTTCTCGCCGGAGATATTAAACTTGTCGCGAATCGCGTCGAGCTGCGCCTTTAGTACATGATTCTCTTTTGTTAGCTCAATAACACGCTGCTCCAGGACCATGTCGTTGTAGCGCCGCTTCTCGCGACTCCGCTTGGCTGCCTCATTGTTGCGCCGCCGTCGGTCCCAGTAGCTCTCGTCCTTTTTGTTATCGGGCGTAAACTCGCGCTGCTTGCGCTGTGAGAAGAGCTCCTTTTGGGCAGCGGTCAGGGTTGATTGTGCCTCACCAACGGCGCTGCTCTGTCCAGACGACTTGCTCATCATACTGTGGCCATGGCTGTCCGTGTAACCGTTGCCCGGCCCGAACTTGCTCAGGCTGTGTGTGTGGCCGTCCGACATTCCACTATCGTTTGACTGTGGGCTTATTGAGCCTCCGTACATGGACAGGGGATGCACTGAAGCGGAGAGAAATCAAATGATAACCTATCCGCAATGGTTTATTTTCAGAATATACTTACGATTTGTGGCTTCGTTCGAACTGCCGTTCATAGACAGACTGGGCGAAATGGTTGCCAGGCGCACACTGCTCATCATTGAGACGGATACGGATGCCGCGGTAGCTGACGCTTTATTCTGACTTTGTGTGGGTGTCCCGGCGAGCACCTCGGGCATTGCGGTCGGCGTCGTGACCACCCGCAATTCCTGCTCCTGCTTAAGCGGTAGCAACTGCGCTAGTTGGCTGCTCACGCTGTCCCTCAAGTGCTCTTGTTCTTGCTGCAGCTGCAACTGGAGCGTCTGCCCTGTATGTCTAACTGTAAAGAAAATCCAAAAGCAACTCTTAGTTCCCATTGGTTCTTCAATTTCTCTAAATCAAATTAAGTTCTCTTCCATTTATGTAGACTTTAGATCGATTCTAGCTATTTCCACTGCAGAATTTTACAGTTATCTATCGCTCTCAGCATTAGTTAATTATATATACTACATACATATGTATATACATATAATATATAAAATGCATTAAATATTGTATTTATGCAAATTACATTTATGGGATCCATTTATTATAAGATCTTGTTTGGCCAAACAAACATTTATAACATATTTTACATACAATACCTACACACGTACATATATATATAAGTGTATGCCTAGACGGTCCCTGTTTATCTGGTCCTTGGCCTTGTCTTGTCCTTACAATATTATAATTTTTTACATGCATACAAGCTAACAATTGCATGAATGACAATACATATACGTATTGTGTATGTATGTATGTACATACGTGTGTTGTATGCACACGAGCTTTCATTTTTATTGCAGCCATCCATTTACACAATGATTACGGCAAATGATGCAAGAATCAGAGAATTAGACGACAGCACCAGCACAAAGAACACACAACACAAGTACACGTATACACTCGCATGCACATCGATACACACACACACACACATGCAAACGAAAATGGCAACGTAAACAAGAAATCACACGGATTGGTCGGTATTCTGTTTTGTGTGTTACTGTTGTTGTTGTTGTTGTTGTCACCTCACCCTCACCGTGACCATCAAATTGGCATTTGCAGTTCAACGTGCTACACACACACGCGCACACACACACACCCATACGCACACATACATTTATAATCGTTTCTATAAACTGGCTACTCACGTCAGCAGCCAGACGCTGCCAACGTCGTAGCCGCCGGCAACCCCTACGACTCCTACGCCGACAGCAGCCACATTGGTACAAATAAAAGCAACAGACGACGACGACGACACTTCGCTGCAATCGCTGCCCCGCTGCCTGTGTCGAAATTCACAAAAACAACATGACTAAGCGCGCTGCTGCTGCGCTCTCTCACTCTCTCTTTCTCTCTGTGTCATTCTACTTTTCATGAGTTTTGTTTTGCGTTTTAAATTTACAATCAGAAATTCTAGATGTTGTTGTTATTGTTGCACTTACATCTAGCTTTAATATTTGTTGCTGATACAGTAGTGCACTGCGTATGTAGAATGTTGTTGAAGCTGTTGCTGTTGATTTTGTTATTATGTTTTGTGTTGCTGTACAGTTTATCGGTACAATTTTTGTTCTTCACGATGTTATTGTTTTTGAGTATAAACAAACTTTTAGTTGTTCCAGTCTCTTGAAAAAAGTTCACTTTACGCTCCAACGGGCTTTCTATCGACATAATGTTTTGAGTGCCAAATCACATTTAATTATCCAAGCATTGTTTACGCAGTTGCACTGCCGATTTAACACACATTCAGATTTGCAATTCGATCGGATTGCCAAACAGGAGAAACACTGATGCATTTGCACTTGAATGTTTAATAGTAAAACCAGAATTAGAATTCTGAGCCTCAAAAGTTTTTATATCTTAATGCACTTTAAATGAAGATACAGTGTTTTTTTTTTATTATTTTTATTTTTTGCATGGCCCAAACACTTGTAACGGTTGTCGAATGTTTAGATTTTACTGTCTGGGATTTTTTGTAACTAGCAGTGGATTGCACTTCATTCACAATATGTATATCGCGGGTCGCAAGCGCATCTACAACCGCTTCGAACGAATGCTGAATCGCAATTGAATTTGTAAAAGCATTTCACTCGGCAGCCGCAGTCCAATCGGAGCCCGGTCACGTTGCCACTGCACGCAGCAGCGACACGCGACTGCTTTCGAACATCGAACATATGCCAACATGTTGGAAGTAAGAACCAGAACTGTGGGGCATTGGTAAAAGTGAAATTTAACGGGTTGGAATCCGATTATACTCTTGTGGACGCTGCCTGCCTGTTGCGCGTTGCGCGCTGCGAGTTGCAACCGATCACATTGCTGTACGTTCCATGGTTGAGTAATCAGCGGCAAACAGAAATCTTTACGAGCTGTACATTTGAAAACTAGAACGTGACTGCGCCGTGTGCCGTCTGTTGGCTATCAGCGGTGAGGTAAGTGACAATGGCACTGATAAGGGCAGAAGGTGTTTTATTAGGATATTGCGATGCATTACGCTGGGCACACCGCACTTACATATGTATATGTACATATGCATGTGTACGCTTGTATGTATTAATACATGTGTTTTCATATGCGAACATGTGCACAATGCTTTGCGGTGACGCAAGCGTCTTATACAGAACACCCAAGGAAAATCAAGACTGGAAGGTTGTCTGGAAGGGTGCCTGATTAAGGATACTGGTCCGGCGATTTGAATTCGCTTAAACTGATTAACTAATTTAAGTGCTTATGACTTTTATAATTTAATAATTAACGTTAATCAGTTATTTAGTGTTTTTCAATAAATGTGAAACAATCGTAGATACAATATCTGTCTTTTTTGTAAACATTTGCAGCCATGTGATAGAATGAACCTCGTAAGTGCTGAGTTCGATGAAGATATCTTGGAAACAAAATACAAAGCATCTTGCCGCGTTTGATCCAGATCTCTGATTCATTAAAATTGTAAAGCGGAAACCAGTCTCAAATGAACTTTTATAAAGGACCCTTGGGAATGAGTTTGAGCCTGAAAACATTTACACCCAATTACCACCAAGGACATTCCGAAAAATGTGAGACACGTCTCAAATGAACTTTCGATTAGATCTTTGATAAGGAATTTAATCCTTAAACTTCATATAGCAAATCATAGGACGCCTTTTCCACTAAAGTGGGATAGACTTTCCAAAAATGTAAGGAAAAGAACGTGTGAGAATAATATATTGAAAGCTACGATCTAAGTTGGGAGTTTTCTCTAGCTCTTATTGTCACTAAAATCGTTAGTTAGTCGTTAGATGACCTAATAAAGAACACCCAATTACCTTTTCCTTATTGTCCATTTGAATTTTATTTAACAGAGTTATGTAAAAAGTAAACCGATTGCAGTACAATGTATGTAAAAGTGTGCAGAATATAAACTGAATGCAAAGCAATTGTCTACAGTTACATAAGCGATAATATTGCAAGCAGCGTTAAATTAATAATAAGTAAGTGCTATTCTAGTAAATCAAGTATTGATAAATCATTTAATCATATGGCAACAGCTCTTTAAACCTACAAAAATGAAGCCAGGATAATTTGACATTGAAAGTAACTTGCGTATTTAATGTCTATAAACAATTTATAACTGTGAGTAAATGTGTATTATACAAAACTGGTTAAATGCACGGCTCGTTGAATAATGCGTATTATTACAAAATTATCAAAGCCGGAAAGCAGCAGGCTCCAGCAGCGACAGGTACACGTGATCAGACACAGCCACGTGGGTCGTCCGGTATGAATATTTAAGCATATGAATGCAAAATGCATTCAAAACTTGAATAAGAATGTAAATGCGAATAGGAATAAAACCTTGCATTTAGGTAATAGCGCAAGTGATTTAAGATGTATGTATGTACATATATACATTTGTACATGTGCTTATGTATGCACATATTAGAGTGAGCTAGTGTTAGTGAAAATACGCCAGATTGTTACGAAACAGAGCCGTCGTCGTCGTCGTCATCGGCGTCGGCGTCGACATCGACAGAGCAGCTGTCGGCAGTACACAGCTCAGCTCAGCCAGCCCCTCCCCTTCCACCTTCGGGCAGCATTGCCAGCACGCCTCCTAAGGTTGTCAAGTTCTAGCAACGCCAGCGGGCTATTTATACTCGATACTTGCCGGGCGCTGGAGCTGATCACGTGTCGCGAAATGTGCAGTTGACAGTGCAACGCTCCCGCGACAGTGGCTCACATGTTCGCGGCTCGAGTCCGCAATGGAAATGAGCTAGTCGCCTACTTTGTGTGCAGGATTTGAATTGTTACAATTCTTATTTCTTATAATTATTCGTATTCCTATTTTTATTCGTATTATTATTTTTATTCTTATACTTATACTTATACTTATACTTATACTTATACTTATACTTATACTTATACTTATACTTATACTTATACTTATACTTATTCTTATTTTTATTTTTATTTTCGTATTCGTATTCGTATTCGTATTCGTATTCGTATTCGTATTCGTATTCGTATTCGTATTCGTATTCGTATTCGTATTCGTATTCGTATTCGTATTCGTATTCGTATTCGTATTCGTATTCGTATTCGTATTCGTATTCGTATTCGTATTCGTATTCGTATTCGTATTCGTATTCGTATTCGTATTCGTATTCGTATTCGTATTCGTATTCGTATTCGTATTCGTATTCGTATTCGTATTCGTATTCGTATTCGTATTCGTATTCGTATTCGTATTCGTATTCGTATTCGTATTCGTATTGGTATTGGTATTCGTATTCGTATTCGTATTCGTATTCGTATTCGTATTCGTATTCGTATTCGTATTCGTATTCGTATTCGTATTCGTATTCGTATTCGTATTCGTATTCGTATTCGTATTCGTATTCGTATTCGTATTCGTATTCGTATTCGTATTCGTATTCGTATTCGTATTCGTATTCGTATTCGTATTCGTATTCGTATTCGTAAAGGAAGCCATTGATGCTCGTTTTTCTAAGACTTTAATTTATTTCTCTTGTCCAAGAGGATATAGAAACTCACTAATACTAATTAACAGTTATGAGTCATTTATTTTTATTTTATTAAATATGAAGTCGTGTACGTATCGCTTCTTTGTTGTGTCACTCACCGAGTGGGGAATTATGTAATATTCCGAGTTGCTAAGCTTACAAAAGCTGAGTTTAACGATATGTGCATACAGCAAATAAATGCATATATGGCGAGAATTGTATTGACAAAAATGCTATTTCTACTCTTTTTCGATTTTCAAGTATCTAGCTTTAATAACAGAGCTCGTATCGGGCAGACGGATACCAATGCCTTTTTGAAGAGGTAGGAATAGAGGAATAGAGTATTGTGCAGTCGGTCGCATCTGACTGATGCACTTTTATTTTATTCCATTTTTTTGCGAAGGTCGCTTGACATGCATAAAAAAATTTTTTTACAAAAGAGAGGTAATATGATTCAAATCAAGTTCTTAAAAATGATGTGTTAACAACGCAAAGATTCAGTTGAAACTTTCAGTATAATTTATATATGTATCAATATAGTTGTTCCAATTATCACCTAGAATTTTAATTTTTTTTTTTGGGTTTCCATTTTATGGTGTAGTTCACTCTGCTGGCTGCACGACTTGATAGAAACTTTACGAAGCAATGATCAGCACACGTAGAAAACAAGTCATTCGCCTTCCAGATTTGACCTGGAAAGTGGTTCACCGCTATTGTATTTTCTAAAGTGTTGTGTGTAGGAGCTGGCTTTGCAACGTGAAAAATTAAATCTGGTATCAGTTCGGCAGAAACGGTTGGCCTCAGCCATATCGTCACCCGCCTCCAGCACAAGCCCCATCCATACATCCTCCTGGCCTATCCCGTCTGTCACTTCAGAGCAGCGTTACGCTGTCCCCCAATCATCGACAGATGCGACATGTTCCAACCTGTTTGCTGCGCCACACGTTGCAAAGGTAGCTGTGCTGTTGAAAAAACGTGAGTCGGCCAAACGGCAAACGTGACAGCATGTTCGAAGCGGTTTCCGACTGGCCTACTGAACAGGTGATGGGCGTTAAAAGGCGGCAAGCGGGGCGTGCAAGTTAGGAAAAAACATTTCGCAATATATTTACATTGTATGTCGTTGGCACGTTGCAGAACAAAGGGTGGTAGCAGGAGTATTGTCCAGACGGACACTGGGATTATTCGATTGCAAAGGGCCCGGATTGTGCATTCTCCAAAATTACAGTACTCGCTGCCCCTATTACATGACAAACAAATCGATGCTAATAACGTGCGATAATTGTTGTCACCTGCAATCTGCAGTGGGATGCAAGCCTAAAGAAAATTGTGAAAACAAATATCATCGTATGCACATACATATACATACATATGTATGTAATAATATGGGTCGATGTAGATGTCGAATTAAGAGAGGCGCTGCTTGTAGCGTTCGTCTGCCCCCAGAAGTTTCAATTTCAAGAGCAGCTGCGTCAGCGTCGGCGTCGACGTTGGTATTGGCTTTGGCCGCGTAATGAGTGCAAATGTGAATGAACTTGCCGCAGACGCACACGCAGCCAGCTACTCACTCACACTCACTAGCTCACGCGCTCTCTCTTATCTTCTGTCGCTGTCATTTTGCCAAACTGAACCAAAAATCTGAACTACATAAACAGTTTTGGTTAAAAGTTTCACGCGAAGTTCACTACGATCGCTTTCCATGGGCAAGGGGGAGTTAGTACTCCGTTAGACTGTTCTAGACTGACAATAAATTTCAAATTGTTAACACCTATCCCCTAAAATAAAAATGTTACGATACTTTTACATAAATATTAACATGCATACGTACATCTGTATGTGTATTTTTGTATGCTTGCTCGCTTATTTATTATGTTGTGACACAATTTTGTTTCAGTTTGTATATGTATATGTGTACATACATGCATACATACATATATAGTTGTTCTTTGCCCATTTAAATTTCATACTTTCAAATATGTGTGTAAACACATTTTTATTATATGCGCTTATCAGACCTCTCCTAAATCGGGTTGGTTTCATTTTATCACACGACAAGAGAACGGTAGAAATCATTTGATATACATATGTATGTAAGTGGCAATGGCAATCGTAGCAAACAAGAAAGAAAGCGTTACAGCAATCAGAGAGTAAGAGCAAAAGAGAGGGAAGCCGATAACACAATATAAAAAGCTTCTGTGTATACAATAACATATTTAGATAGATATGCACGTATGTGTGTAGACTTTAATACGCAGCAGCGCATTGGCTGCCAAAGACTCGAAGCTTTGAAGAAATTTGGGTCTTGCTCTAGTTTTCGCAACCAAAGTTCAATGATCGATTGCAAAATCCAAAAGCTCATGCGTGAGGGCAGAAAAGGAGGCAGTGAGAGAAGAGAAAGAGAGTGAGAGAGAAACAGTATATTGATAATAGAGGCTCTCTTGCGTCATGCAGAACTCGCTCGTCATGTGTGGAAACATCTACGCATCGAGAGGCACATATATGTATGTATGTATGCATGTATGAATGAAATGAAATGGAGGACGCGCGGACTTCGCTTTCTGCTTTCTTTTTATCGAGCAACTTTTGCGCTTCGTTGTAATTGTTGTTTCCTTTGTTATTAATGGGTGAATGCAAGAAATGCGTCATACCCAATTTATATATGTATATGTATGTTTGTATTAAATGTACATACATACTTGTCCAGCAACTTAATAATATTATCGTACACTTAGTACACATAAGTACACTGGGCCCCTATATTATTTACATACATAGCTGCCACATAAACGATTGGTTGAACAGTATGTTCTCGTTTGCCAAATATTTTGTTATACAAGATATGTGTAGTATATTTTACTAGCGGGTTTTTTCCCAAAATCGAGGTTGTTCGAAAATCAAAACTTTTTTGAAGATTTTGAACGATTCGTTTGTAAAGTCAACCTTTTTTGCCGATTTTTTGGGATATCTCGGCCAAATAATGTCCGATTTGGAAGTTTTATACCATTATGGACATCATCACGTTTTTTCTAAAAATCGGGGTCGGTTCGAAAATCCAAACTTTTTTGATGATTTTTATTGAATATCTCAGGTAAATACTGTCAGATTTTCAAATGTTATACCTTTTTGAATTCGTTGGGATCCCTACTATCAATCTGCAAAAATTTGGTTGACTAAAAATCGATTCATTTGTAAAGTTAACCTTTTTTGCTGATTTTTTGGGATATCTCGGCCAAATGAAATGAAAATCAAAATTTTACGGTTACGGGTTACATCACGTTTTTTCTAAAAATCGGGGTCGGTTCGAAAATCAAAACTTTTTTGATGATTTTTATTGAATATCTCGGGTAAATACTGTCAGATTTTGAAATGTTATACCTTTTTGAATTCGTTGGGATCCCTACTATCAATCTGATTTGGAAATTTTATACCATTTTGGACTCGTAAGGATCAGTACTATCGATTAGCATCAAAAAATGAAAATCAAAATTTTACGGTTACGGGTTACATCACGTTTTTTCTAAAAATCGGGGTCGGTTCGAAAATCGAAAAATCGAAACTTTTTTGATGATTTTTATTGAATATCTCGGGTAAATACTGTCAGATTTTGAAATGTTATACCTTTTTAAATTCGATATGATCCCTAATATCAATCTGCATTTAAATATTTTAAAAATCGATGGTTAAAAGAATTTGGTTGACTAAAAACCGATTCATTTGTAAAGTTACCCTTTGTTGATGATTTTTTCGGATATCTCGGCCAAATAATGTCCGATTTGGAAATTTTATACCATTTTGGACTCGTAAGGATTAGTACTATCAATTGGCATCAAAAAAATGAAAATCTCAATTTTCACCAAAATCGACAAAATGGCAAGGGGTTACATCACGTTTTTTCTAAAAATCGGGGTCGGTTCGAAAATCAAAACTTTTTTGATGATTTTTATTGAATATCTCGGGTAAAAACTGTCTGATTTTGAAATGTTATACCTATTTGAATTCGTTGGGATCCCTACTATCAATCTGCATTTAAATATTTTAAAAATCGATGGTTAAAAAAATTTGGTTGACTAAAAACCGATTCATTTGTAAAGTTAACCTTTTTTGCTGATTTTTTCGGATATCTCGTTTTTTCGGATATCTCGGCCAAATAATGTCCGATTTGGAAATTTTATACCATTTTGGACTCGTAAGGATCAGTACTATCAATTGGCATCAAAAAAATGAAAATCTAAATTTTCACCAAAATCGACAAAATGGCAAGGGGTTACATCGCGTTTTTTCTAAAAATTGGGGTCGGTTCGAAAATCAAAACTTTTTTGATGATTTTTATTGAATATCTCGGGTAAATACTGTCAGATTTTGAAACGTTATACCTATTTGAATTCGTTGGGATCCCTACTATCAATCTGCATTCAAATATTTTAAAAACCGATTAATTTGTAAAGTTAACCTTATTTGCTGATTTTTTCGGATATCTCGTCCAAATAATGTCCGATTTGGAAATTTTATACCATTTTGGACTCGTAAGGATCAGTACTATCAATTGGCATCAAAAAAATGAAAATCTCAATTTTCACCAAAATCGACAAAATGGCAAGGGGTTAAATCACGTTTTTTCTAAAAATCGGGGTCGGTTCGAAAATCAAAACTTTTTTGATGATTTTCATTGAATATCTCGGGTAAAAACTGTCTGATTTTGAAATGTTATACCTTTTTACTGTCAGATTTTGAAATGTTATACCTTTTAAAATTCGTTGGGATCCCTACTATCAATCTGCATTCAAATATTTTAAAAATCGATGGATAAAAAAATTTGGTTGACCAAAAACCGATTCATTTGTAAAGTTAACCTTTTTTGCTGATTTTTTGGAATATCTCGGCCAAATAATGTCCGATTTGGAAATTTTATACCATTTTGGACTCGTAAGGATCAGTACTATCGATTGGCATCAAAAAAATGAAAATCTAAATGTTCATCAAAATCGACAAAATGGCAAGGGGTCATCCCTTTTTTCTAAAAATCGGGGTCGGTTCGAAAATCAAAACTTTTTTGATGATTTTTATTGAATATCTCGGGTAAATACTGTCAGATTTTGAAATGTTATACCTTTTTAAATTCGTTAAGATCCCTACTATCAATCTGCATTCAAATATTTTAAAAATCGATGGATAAAAAAATTTGGTTGACCAAAAACCGATTCATTTGTAAAGTTAACCTTTTTTGCTGATTTTTTGGAATATCTCGGCCAAATAATGTCCGATTTGGAAATTTTATACCATTTTGGACTCGTAAGGATCAGTACTATCGACTAGCATCAAAAAAATGAAAATATAAATTTTCATCAAAATCGACAAAATGGCAAGGGGTTACATCACGTTTTTTCTAAAAATCGGGGTCGGTTCGAAAATCAAAACTTTTTTGATGATTTTTATTGAATATCTCGGGTAAATACTGTCAGATTTTGAAATGTTATACCTTTTAAAATTCGTTGGGATCCCTACTATCAATCTGCATTCAAATATTTTAAATCGATGGATAAAAAAATTTGGTTGACCAAAAACCGATTCATTTGTAAAGTTAACCTTTTTTGCTGATTTTTTGGAATATCTCGGCCAAATAATGTCCGATTTGGAAATTTTATACCATTTTGGACTCGTAAGGATCAGTACTATCGATTGGCATCAAAAAAATGAACATCTAAATTTTCATCAAAATCGACAAAATGGCAAGGGGTCATCCCTTTTTTCTAAAAATCGGGGTCGGTTCGAAAATCAAAACTTTTTTGATGATTTTTATTGAATATCTCGGGTAAATACTGTCAGATTTTGAAATGTTATACCTTTTTAAATTCGTTGGGATCCCTACTATCAATCTGCATTCAAATATTTTAAAAATCGATTGATAAAAAAATTTGGTTGACTAAAAACCGATTCATTTGTAAAGTTAACCTTTTTTGCTGATTTTTTGGAATATCTCGGCCAAATAATGTCCGATTTGGAAATTTTATACCATTTTGGACTCGTAAGGATCAGTACTATCGACTGGCATCAAAAAAATGAAAATATAAATTTTCATCAAAATCGACAAAATGGCAAGGGGTTACATCACGTTTTTTCTAAAAATCGGGGTCGGTTCGAAAATCAAAACTTTTTTGATGATTTTTATTGAATATCTCGGGTAAATACTGTCAGATTTTGAAATGTTATACCTTTTTAAATTCGTTGGGATCCCTACTATCAATCTGCATTCAAATATTTTAAAAATCGATGGATAAAAAAATTTGGTTGACCAAAAACCGATTCATTTGTAAAGTTAACATTTTTTGCTGATTTTTTGGAATATCTCGGCCAAATAATGTCCGATTTGGAAATTTTATAACATTTTGGACTCGTAAGGATCAGTACTATCGACTGGCATCAAAAAAATGAAAATATAAATTTTCATCAAAATCGACAAAATGGCAAGGGGCATCCCTTTTTTCTAAAAATCGGGGTCGGTTCGAAAATCAAAACTTTTTTGATGATTTTTATTGAATATCTCGGGTAAATACTGTCAGATTTTGAAATGTTATACCTTTTTAAATTCGTTGGGATCCCTACTATCAATCTGCATTCAAATATTTTAAAAATCGATGGATAAAAAAATTTGGTTGACTAAAAACCGATTCATTTGTAAAGTTAACCTTTTTTGCTGATTTTTTCGGATATCTCGGCCAAATAATGTCCGATTTGGAAATTTTATACCATTTTGGACTCGTAAGGATCAGTACTATCAATTGGCATCAAAAAAATGAAAATCTAAATTTTCACCAAAATCGACAAAATGGCAAGGGGTTACATCACGTTTTTTCTAAAAATCGGGGTCGGTTCGAAAATCAAAACTTTTTTGATGATTTTTATTGAATATCTCGGGTAAATACTGTCAGATTTTGAAATGTTATACCTTTTTAAATTCGTTGGGATCCCTACTATCAATCTGCATTCAAATATTTTAAAAATCGATGGTTAAAAAAATTTGGTTGACTAAAAACCGATTCATTTGTAAAGTTAACCTTTGTTGATGATTTTTTCGGATATCTCGGCCAAATAATGTCTGATTTGGAAATTTTATACCATTTTGGACTCGTAAGGATCAGTACTATCATTGCATCAAAAAAATGAAAATCTAAATTTTCACCAAAATCGACAAAATGGCAAGGGGTTACATCACGTTTTTTCTAAAAATCGGGGTCGGTTCGAAAATCAAAACTTTTTTGATGATTTTTATTGAATATCTCGGGTAAATACTGTCGATTTTGAAATGTTATACCTATTTGAATTCGTTGGGATCCCTACTATCAATCTGCATTCAAATATTTAAAAAATCGATGGATACAAAAATTTGGCTGACCAAAAACCGATTCATTTGTAAAGTTAACCTTTTTTGCTGATTTTTACGGAATATCTCGGCCAAATAATGTCCGATTTGGAAATTTTATACCATTTTGGACTCGTAAGGATCAGTACTATCAATGGCATCAAAAAAATAAAAATCTAAATTTTCACCAAAATCGACAAAATGGCAAGGGGTTACATCACGTTTTTTCTAAAAATTCGGGGTCGGTTCGAAAATCAAAACTTTTTTGATGATTTTTATTGAATATCTCGGGTAAATACTGTCAGATTTTGAAATGTTATACCTTTTTAAATTCGTTGGGATCCCTACTATCAATCTGCATTCAAATATTTTAAAAATCGATGGATAAAAAAATTTGGTTGACTTAAAACCGATTCATTTGTAAAGTTACCCTTTGTTGATGATTTTTTCGGATATCTCGGCCAAATAATGTCCGATTTGGAAATTTTATACCATTTTGGACTCGTAAGGATCAGTACTATCAATTGGCATCAAAAAAATGAAAATCTCAATTTTCACCAAAATCGACAAAATGGCAAGGGGTTACATCACGTTTTTTCTAAAAATCGGGGTCGGTTCGAAAATCAAAACTTTTTTGATGATTTTTATTGAATATCTCGGGTAAAAACTGTCAGATTTTGAAATGTTATACCTATTTGAATTCGTTGGGATCCCTACTATCAATCTGCATTCAAAATTTTAAAAATCGATGGTTAAAAATTTGGTTGACTAAAAACCGATTCATTTGTAAAGTTAACCTTTTTTGCTGATTTTTTCGGATATCTCGGCCAAATAATGTCCGATTTGGAAATTTTATACCATTTTGGACTCGTAAGGATCAGTACTATCAATTGGCATCAAAAAAATGAAAATCTAAATTTTCACCAAAATCGACAAAATGGCAAGGGGTTACATCGCGTTTTTTCTAAAAATTGGGGTCGGTTCGAAAATCAAAACTTTTTTGATGATTTTTATTGAATATCTCGGGTAAATACTGTCAGATTTTGAAACGTTATACCTTTTTGAATTCGTTGGGATCCCTACTATCAATCTGCATTCAAATATTTTAAAAACCGATTAATTTGTAAAGTTAACCTTATTTGCTGATTTTTTCGGATATCTCGTCCAAATAATGTCCGATTTGGAAATTTTATACCATTTTGGACTCGTAAGGATCAGTACTATCAATTGGCATCAAAAAAATGAAAATCTCAATTTTCACCAAAATCGACAAAATGGCAAGGGGTTACATCACGTTTTTTCTAAAAATCGGGGTCGGTTCGAAAATCAAAACTTTTTTGATGATTTTTATTGAATATCTCGGGTAAATACTGTCAGATTTTGAAATGTTATACCTTTTTAAATTCGTTGCGGATCCCTACTATCAATCTGCATTCAAATATTTTAAAAATCGATGGTTAAAAAAATTTGGTTGACTAAAAACCGATTAATTTGTAAAGTTAACTTTGTTTGATTTTTTCGGATATCTCGGCCAAATAATGTCTGATTTGGAAATTTTATACCATTTTGGACTCGTAAGGATCAGTACTATCAGTTGGCCAAATCAATGTCCGAAAAATGAAGTTAATGCGTTTCTATAACATTTTGGGGTCGGTTCGAAAATCAAAACTTTTTTGATGATTTTTATTGAATATCTCGGGTAAATACTGTCAGATTTTGAAATGTTATACCTTTTTAAATTCGATATGATCCCTAAATCAAAACTTTTTTGATGATTTTTATTGAATATCTCGGGTAAAAACTGTCTGATTTTGAAATGTTATACCTATTTGAATTCGTTGGGATCCCTACTATTAATCTGCATTCAAATATTTTAAAAATCGATGAATACAAAAATTTGGTTGACCAAAAACCGATTAATTTGTAAAGTTAACCTTTTTTGCTGATTTTTTCGGATATCTCGGCCAAATAATGTCCGATTTGGAAATTTTATACCATTTTGGACTCGTAAGGATCAGTACTATCAATTGGCATCAAAAAAATGAAAATCTCAATTTTCACCAAAATCGACAAAATGGCAAGGGGTTACATCACGTTTTTCTAAAATCGGGGTCGGTTCGAAAATCAAAACTTTTTCTTGAAATGATCTTTTATTCGATATGATCAAATCAAAACTTTTTTGATGATTTTTATTGAATATCTCGGGTAAAACTGTCGATTTTGAAATGTTATACCTTTTGAATTCGTTGGGATCCCTACTATTAATCTGCATTCAAATATTTTAAAAATCGATGGTTACAAAAATTTGGTTGACCAAAAACCGATTCATTTGTAAAGTTAACCTTTTTTGCTGATTTTTTCGGATATCTCGGCCAAATAATGTCCGATTTGGAAATTTTATACCATTTTGGACTCGTAAGGATCAGTACTATCAATTGGCATCAAAAAAATGAAAATCTCAATTTTCACCAAAATCGACAAAATGGCAAGGGGTTACATCACGTTTTTTCTAAAAATTGGGGTCGGTTCGAAAATCAAAACTTTTTTGATGATTTTTATTGAATATCTCGGGTAAATACTGTCAGATTTTGAAATGTTATACCTTTTTAAATTCGATATGGGATCCCTACTATCAATCTGCATTCAAATATTTTAAAAATCGATGGTTAAAAAAATTTGGTTGACTAAAAACCGATTCATTTGTAAAGTTACCCTTTGTTGATGATTTTTTCGGATATCTCGGCCAAATAATGTCTGATTTGGAAATTTTATACCATTTTGGACTCGTAAGGATCAGTACTATCAATCAAAAAAATGAAAATCTCAATTTTCACCAAAATCGACAAAATGGCAAGGGGTTACATCGCGTTTTTTCTAAAAATTGGGGTCGGTTCGAAAATCAAAACTTTTTTGATGATTTTTATTGAATATCTCGGGTAAATACTGTCAGATTTTGAAATGTTATACCTTTTTAAATTCGATATGATCCCTAAATCAAAACTTTTTTGATGATTTTTATTGAATATCTCGGGTAAAAACTGTCTGATTTTGAAATGTTATACCTATTTGAATTCGTTGGGATCCCTACTATTAATCTGCATTCAAATATTTTAAAAATCGATGAATACAAAAATTTGTTGACCAAAAACCGATTAATTTGTAAAGTTAACCTTTTTTGCTGATTTTTTCGGATATCTCGGCCAAATAATGTCCGATTTGGAAATTTTATACCATTTTGGACTCGTAAGGATCAGTACTATCAATTGGCATCAAAAAAATGAAAATCTCAATTTTCACCAAAATCGACAAAATGGCAAGGGGTTCATCACGTTTTTTCTAAAAATCGGGGTCGGTTCGAAAATCAAAACTTTTTTGATGATTTTTATTGAATATCTCGGGTAAATACTGTCAGATTTTGAAATGTTATACCTTTTTAAATTCGATATGATCCCTAAATCAAAACTTTTTTGATGATTTTTATTGAATATCTCGGGTAAAAACTGTCTGATTTTGAAATGTTATACCTATTTGAATTCGTTGGGATCCCTACTATTAATCTGCATTCAAATATTTTAAAAATCGATGAATACAAAAATTTGGTTGACCAAAAACCGATTAATTTGTAAAGTTAACCTTTTTTGCTGATTTTTTCGGATATCTCGGCCAAATAATGTCCGATTTGGAAATTTTATACCATTTTGGACTCGTAAGGATCAGTACTATCAATTGGCATCAAAAAAATGAAAATCTAAATTTTCACCAAAATCGCCAAAATGGCAAGAGGTTACATCACGTTTTTTCTGAAAATCGGGGTCGGTTCGAAAATCAAAACTTTTTTGATGATTTTTATTGAATATCTCGGGTAAATACTGTCAGATTGTGAAATGTTATACCTTTTTAAATTCGTTGGGATCCCTACTATCAATCTGCATTCAAATATTTTAAAAATCGATGGTTAAAAAAATTTGGTTGACTAAAAACCGATTCATTTGTAAAGTTACCCTTTGTTGATGATTTTTTCGGATATCTCGGCCAAATAATGTCTGATTTGGAAATTTTATACCATTTTGGACTCGTAAGGATCAGTACTATCAATCAAAAAAATGAAAATCTAAATTTTCACCAAAATCGACAAAATGGCAAGGGGTTACATCACGTTTTTTCAAAAAATCGGGGTCGGTTCGAAAATCAAAACTTTTTTGATGATTTTTATTGAATATCTCGGGTAAAAACTGTCTGATTTTGAAATGTTATACCTATTTGAATTCGTTGGGATCCCTACTATCAATCTGCATTTAAATATTTAAAAAATCGATGGATACAAAAATTTGGCTGACTAAAAACCGATTAATTTGTAAAGTTAACCTTTTTTGATGATTTTTACGGATATCTCGGCCAAATAATGTCCGATTTGGAAATTTTATACCATTTTGGACTCGTAAGGATCAGTACTATCAATTGGCATCAAAAAAATAAAAATCTAAATTTTCACCAAAATCGACAAAATGGCAAGGGGTTACATCACGTTTTTTCTAAAAATCGGGGTCGGTTCGAAAATCAAAACTTTTTTGACGATTTTTTATGAGTATCTCGGTTAAATATCGTCTGATTTTGAAATGTTATACGTTTTTAAATTTGTACGGATCCCTAATATCAGTTGGCATTCAAACAAATTTAAAATCGATGGGTCAAATGAAATTTGAGGCCGATCAGACGAGCATTTTCATCACATAAGGTTAGTTTCAGCTTCCTAGCTCTTAAGGCTTGGGCTGTGCGTTGATCATTAATCAGTCAGGTCAAACAGTTTTATAAGTATATAGAGATATTAAAAATTGTATTTATTTAAATTGTTTATTCAGGTAAGAAAAAACACAAAATGTTAAAATAAAATTATTGCAAAATACAAGCACACAGTCTTTCCGTCAGCTTTTCGATTCCACAAACGCACACATGAATGGAAAGTCAATGCACGCGGCGACAGCGACGCCAATCTCAGAAGTAAGAGTAATAATAGCGGTATTAACAACAACAACAACGGCAACAACAACAACGGCAACAACGTGACATACTTATGGTGCGGCTTTCTTTTATACTCTGTACCCATTGTTTGTAATGCAATTTGTCATAGAATTTCTAATAACTTATTTTGCTCAGTTCCAAATCAGTTCATAGCTGTTAAATTACCAAAAATACGTTTTAGTGTCGTAGTTTCTTATGTAATGTTAATATGTACATATATTTAATAATATAAACTAAAAATATACATATTCTATATATCGAAATATAAAAAGTCTTTTTTGTTTTTTGAAACTGAAACTAAAAAAAAAACAAAAGTCGTTTGATTGTTGGATTAAATTGAATTTCTAGAAAATTCCACCTCCAAGTGAGGAATAACGCTGCTGCAAGTTTGTATGTACCAGGCCGCTCTAGTCGGGAGTGCCCGACTAGGAGATACCCTGCACAAGGGTAAATTCATGGGCCAGAAGGTTAGAAGGCCAACGGATGGTTGACTTTAAAAATTTAGCAGCAATCGTAAAATTCTAGATCTAGATGGATCGCAATAAAGTTTCGATAATAGTTAAAACCTCTCTTTATCCCGACTTTCTTTTATGCTTAGTTCTTTTGACCTTCTTTTGGTAACACAGATGTCGGAATATCAGTCTGGTCTCTTGTCTTGTCTTGTCTTCTCCGTCGCTCTTTCAGCTTTCTAGAGTTTACGAGAAGTTTGCCTAACTCAGACTCAACATCCTTGACATCCAGACTTATATTTATCTGGTTGTGCATAGATTGCTTCAGCATTAGCAAAACACAGCTTTGCTGTGTGATGCAATAATAATAATAATGATAATATAAATATTAATCGTAATAATAATAATGAAAAGGGGTAGATTTTAAGTAAAGTGTGAAAAACGAATCAAATAAATTTTTACAAAGTTCTCTTAAAATGAGTTTGGAGCCGATCGGGTAAAAAAGTTGCATGCAACCGGTAAATTTCCACAGTTGCGGGTGTCGCCCGCTCATTTAAGCTTTGACCCCAATTTTTCATCCAAGAATGGGTGGATGCACGAAAAATGTGAAATAAATCCTCAAAAATATCTTTGGGAATTAAAAATTATCCATCAAAACTTTTACTCCCATATTCACCAAGGAGGGACAAATATTGCGAATAGTTTGAACCCTTTTGAAATCAAAGATCTTTAAAAATGCCTTCTAACTTTTACAATGTATGTAATGAATGTAATTTTAATAGAATGGACAGCATTTCCAGATTGCAACAAAATAAGCCAACATCATATAGACATACTTTCATGCACGTGTGTACATACATGTGTACAAAGTAAATCAGGCCAAATAGTAAGCGGTGAAAATAGTACACAAAGCATACAGACTGCAGCAAGAGACAATGCAAAACAAGTTTTCAGAATTAGGTAAGCACCATAGACTCATCTTAAGTCCAAAATGCCGTTATTCCAGTGTCAGAGCTGAGAGCAAGAACCGTAAGAGCGTCTATTAATGGGACCGCTCGTTTAAGACGCCAACGCAACACAACGCAACACAACGCAACGCAACGCAATGTTAACGCTGTGACCCAAAGAGCGCCAACTTTTTCGCCTTATGTAATCAATTACTAAAAGAATGATGTTAAAGAAAGAAATGCTACAACACGCCTGCCCAACTGGCCCGGCTCGGCTCGGCTCGTTCTTACTTTCTCCGGCAAAGTAGGCCGCCAAAGCACGATTAACGAACACAGATATCATGTAATTACGAAACTTTCACGCAAGACACACGAACGAGCACACACATGACAGCAGCTCTCCAACAACACAAAGCCAAATACCAACTTATACAAAGAATGTGCATATGTAAGTGTGCACACACATGTGTGTCAGCGCGGCTCTCTTAACATTTACGTTCCGTCGGTGCAACTTTTTCGGGCTTGTAGTTTTTCGTCTTTCGATTCCAGTTTAGAATTGGGTCAAATAACGGATTTGTGTATTTGCCTTCCGTGGCAGCGGCCACAACGGCGTACTCACTAACTCTCACACACACACACACACACGCGCACATATTCTCACAAAAAAACTTCTGCTGCGGCAAGATCAGCTAAAGAACGTAATAAACCTCAAGCATGTCATTACTCACCGCTGTCCGTCTCCGCTGTTTAAAACAAAAACCGAATTTCAAATCGAGAGCATAAGAAACCGGTTTAAGTCTCACAGTCACAGTCAATGGCGTTTGAATTACCTACTGCCCGGCTTTGGCCATGGCTTTCATGCAGGTTGCGACTCAAACATGCTGCGTCGGTTCAAGCTTTCGTTTGTGTGCAAGCAATAAGACAGTGTATACGTAGCTATTTATGTATTGGCTAGCTTGCTTTGAGGGCTGTTCTACATTTGAGCTCTCCAACTGGTGAAAATAAACTTGTGAGGTTGCAAGAGGCTACGGAATAGAACGTTCACTTACGCCCAATGCTCATTAAAGCAACACTAAAGAGATATTCAGTTTTGATTTTATTGCTGAAGAGAAAGTGTTACGCCAATTGTTTAATTAATTTTTCTTCTTGCTACTCGTATGCGAGTAGAAGCTACCCGAAGCTACATACATACATACATATGTATTTATATGAACACATACATACGTATGTATGTGTATATTACGTATGTGTTGCATGTGCTTTGGTGTCAATAACCTCAGCAAGAGCGAGGCCAGAGTAAAAGTTTTGCTCAATGCGCTTCATTTGTTGTTTTGTCATCCTACATACATACATACATACAAACATGCATATGTACCTACATCGATTACTTACGCTTCTCTGCTAACACTCACTCGCTGCTCTTCAGTTGCTATCAACTGAGCTTGGCTTGGTTGCGAATTCATTCTTAGGGCAGCCTTTTACAAGCGCGTCGTCTATTTTCAATGCGTTGGCTGTACGTCAAACAAGCCAAATGAATTATGCATTTCAGCAACTAAAACTTTCCAAATTTTTTCGTCGTTGTTGATGTTTTTGCTAGTTTACTAATTGTTGTTGCTTCTATAGTAATTATTATCGTCTTTTCTATTGCCATTATGTACCGCAACTTCTGCTACTGTTGCTTCCAAATAGAAGACATTTCCCATTATTTTCTATCTTTATTTTAATCGTACATATGTACACACACACATGCCCAATACATTCATTCACACAGATAAATAAACATACATACATACATATAAATGCAAGATGAAAACTGCAATTGTCTTCCTTATCCCGATCGTCGTGGATAATGCGGCTATTACGAAATAATCGAAGAATAAGAAAAATGCGCAATACGACACAGGAACACACACAATCAGACACATATGCAAATTTATGTAGATATGTATTCATTCATTTCTTCAAGTATACAATAAATGCACATGTGTATGTCTTAAGTATTTACCAACACTGCATAGTATATATTATCCCTTTTGTGTGCAGCGCAGCCATTCTTCAGAAATGCCTTATTTAGAACGCCAGCAACAAAATATTACGGGCAAAGAGAGACTACAAATCCCAATGCATAGCTGCAACCGCATTGAAGTCACAGCCTGTATCAAACAGTAGGTTTATTGGTCATTGGTCAGTCAATAAACCAGAAACTGTTCTTTCGCACTCTCACTCTTTCTTTCTCTCTTGATCAAGCTCTCACACTCTTTGTTCGGTTGAACAATTTGCGCAGTTGCCAGCCATAGCAGCGACAATATTAGCAGCAACACCAACGAACGGATTGAACCAAATTTGCGACGTTCATTATTTGAATTGTACATGCAATAAAAGTAACTTAATTAATATAAATATATACATATATATACATATGTATATAAATAAATAAATTTTCTCAAAAAAGCTTTGAAAATGATTTTGAAACTGATCGGACGGTAAACAAACAACTTTCATATATCATGGAACTTCCCAAATCGCTGAAACACATAAAAAACTCTTGAGGAACTTTGAAAATTAGTTTTAAATTGCCCTTTCCACCGAGAAAGCTTTGATTTTGCGAAAAATGTGAAACACGTCTCAACTGATATTTTATGTATATAATCCATGGAAATGAATTTGAGGCCGGAACGCCACCTACCAAATCTTTGACCACCATTTTCACCAAGGAGGGATGAATTTTCCAAAAATGGCGAAATGCCCTTCAAATTAATTTTGACAAAGAACTTTGAAAATGAATTTGAGGACGGATGGTAAACAAAAAAGAATCATACAAACGTTCTCGCGATTTTTCCATACTTGCGGCTAGAATTTTCGAAAACCGCAGTCTTTCCGTGCACCTACGCCACATAGGTAACTACAGTAAAAAATGCAGTCAATCAGTCAGTTAAAAGTTTGGCATAAATAAAGTAATAATATTTGATAAAAATTCTATTTACTTGTTGGTTTTGTCTTTTGGGACTTATTTCGTTTCAAATAAAAAAGCTTGCATAATAATTCTAAGGACTGACAAATTTTAATGCCTGTTCACACTCAAACAAATTCGACGATTGAATCGTTGAGTGCACTGAGAGTAAATGTCTTTCCCTTTGGGTGAGCAGTTACACGCAGATCTAGAAGTTGTTCGGGATAGCAAAGCGTTGCAGTGAGAACAGGAGGGAGAGCGAGAACATTCTCTGCATATGCATGCATACAATTATCTGAGTCTCATACATACATACATACATACATATAGCAACAACAAGCAAATCAGCAGCAGCGACGTTGCACACTGAGCGCGCGACGGCGTTGCACTGATCGTTCGGTTTTCGAGGCTTGTCGTTGGCCGACAATTTAGCAAACTTACTCTCGCAGGGCAAAAAACAATGAGCGGGACGGTGTCGCGAAAAAAATGTCAACCATGACGGCTCTATATATTGTATGCTTATTGTAAAATAATATTATATAATTATTTAAATACTAACAGCACCTAAAGAATGAAAACAAATATTGCTTTTTGCATCTACACTTATATAATACACACGCGCCGCTTACTGCGCAGTTGAAGCTGCAGGTGCGCTGTTTCTTCCCTTAGGAAATGCTTACGTAGATTATCTCGATGTATATTGCCCGATCATTGTGAAACCTTAAGGGCCTTAATTTGGCACCAAACTAAGTTTCTCAAAATCATTTTTTAATTTTTTGGCGAACGAAGGGCTTAGCTTAACGAGTGTCTATATACCAAATTAGGTTTATCTAGCTTTCAAAACCTTAGAGATAATATTATCAATATTATGAAAATATATATGTACATATGATCAGATACCAAAGGCAAAACGATCTTATCACATTTTGTTAATATCTTTTCCTATTTCTTAAGTAAAAAAAAAATTGCTGAAAATTGCTATTCTATATATATATTTTGGAATTAGTATTGGGCTATATTTTAAATTTAAAGATTACAAAACATCCAGCAACAGGCAAACGTTTGGCTGAAAGGGATTTTATATTCACGCACACTGGACTGCAGCGCTCTTACTTGTCTTTATTTAACTTGTTATTATATAAAAAATTTGTTTTCTCTTGAGCTTAAGCCCAGTTGTGCAATTTTAGGCTTATTTATATATATACATACATATATGTATGTATGTGTATACGTGTGCATGTATAGACATATGCGCATGTGCGTACGCCAATAACGCTACTAAATTTAATCTTCATTCTCTTTCTTGGTCTTGCTGTAGTTGTTTGTGCTGCAGCTAAAATGATCTTACTGAAAATACATACATATATGTATGTATGTAAATTTGTATCAGTGTTCTCGCTCTGGTCGGTCTGAATGTGCGCATACATATACAACATATTTATTGACGCCATGAAAATGAACAAACTGAGTGAGCGACTGATTTGCTCAGCCTTGAACTTCTCTTTGGAGTGCATTAACTCTGCGATCACACAAAACAAACCGATCACAAACACTCACACGCTCACATAGCATGAGCAACAATGGCTGCGCCTTTCGTGCTTGCAAAAAGAGAACATTTTTCGACCGAACTTCTGAGAGCAGAATTATCGTTCAGACTGCATTTGTGTCGCTGTCTGATCTTATTGTAGTCTCTCGTTGCTTTATGTAATATAGAATGTAGTCCTCTCATACCCTTACGTTTCATATGTATGAGTGTATGTACATATATTTATTTATATATGTAAGTATGCAAGTATGTACATACATACATATATTTTGTATTTACAGTGGAGCTGCAAGCCATGTCTTTATCAGCGCCCCCATTTGAGATCGTATTACATAAGCGCCACTAAACGGTGTTGTTGACCAGCAATAAATTTCCCTTTTTTATGCATAAATACATACATATGTACATATGTATATACATGCATGTACATATGAACATACAAATAATGGGGCGTGGTACACATACACACGCATAGGTACATACATATGTATAATGCATACTTACATACATATGTATATTCCTTTTTTAATGCCGTGTCTCTTCGCACACTCATACAGACGCACCATGGGCATTTTGAACCTTTCTGGCGTTGGCCTTGAACCTGCTGCCGATCGTCCGCTCTGGCAGCAACTGAATGTGGTGAAACAGATATGTATGTATATATGTACATACATATGTATGCATGGCAAAGCAGACATGTATGTATGTAGCTATGTACGACCAGATGCCACCGAATGTGAAGTTATAAATGCGAACTAAAGCACCAACTGCAGCTTTAGCTGTGTACGTATGTATGTATGTATGTACGTTAATTCATTCGCTTCTTAGTTATGGTAGGCAGAGTTTTTACACACAAACACCCACATAAGAACATACATACATACAAACATATGTACATACATATGTACTAATAAGAACTTTTATGGGCATGTGTGAAGTAACCGCACGTAACCGCACACATGTACAAACACACATACCCGTATTTTTGTATATGTGTATATACATATGTATGTATGCATATCTGCATACACATTTTGTATTCGCATTCGAATTGGCCTGACCCCACACAACATTGCAAATGCTCTGACGCAAGACCTTGAGATTGTTTCGTTCTGCCAGCAGAATCAAGAGTTTTGCCCCGCCTTCCCATTTGCATAGTTATATAAACACATAAGTAGACGCTGTTTGCATGGCTTAATTAATCCCTATATATAAAAATGACTGACTGATGATCAACGCAGAGCCCCAAGCCAAAAGAAGCTTAAGCAATAATTAGCGAACTGAACTTGTGATGGAATTGGGAAATCGACCAATTAATTTGTGTGCTCACCCTTTTTCGTTGATTTGGTGGGTGAAGTTTCGAGTTCAAATTCAGTTTTAAGGATCTTTCTGAAACATTTTTTTCAAAATTTTGGAAACTCCACCCGTAACTGTGGTAAATTGCCGTATAAAGGTTATATGGCTCTAGATATCCAGTAGTATCCGTTAGTATAGAATAAAAGGGATTAGTTCCGTAAAACAGTGTGAGAGAGTTTCGTCTAAGGTTTTACCAACGGAAATGACTCATTTTATGACAAAATTATAATGTCCTTTATAAGAAAATAAGAAGATAGTTATTTTGTAATAACTTACTAACATTTGTATTTGTATAAAAGAAAATGTACTTAAATTGCAGTACATATGTACACACAGCCCAGCATGCAATACAATCGGAATTGCAATTCTATTAATAGAATGAAGAGAAGAAAAAAACGCATACGAAAGTACGTGAACACATTTAAATTTAAAATTCTTGCGCTTTGCGCTGGCTTCTGTTTTGTAGCTTATCTTGATAAAATGTTCTACAGAAGAATATAATTTCGCCAAGGATATGTAGCTAAATTTTAACTTTCTTGAATGTTGCCACTAAAGCCCTGCTCAAAACCCGGATTTCGTTATCAGTTTTTATTGTTTGATCCATGATTTGAAACAAACTCTTACTAAAAGAGAAACTACGGTGAAAATTGCATGTTTCTAGCTCTTATAATTTTTAAGCTTGTCTATTAAGACTCTTATACTTTACAGGGTCAGAGATGTTTCCTTCTGCCTGTTAGAGAAATTATACCAGTTTTCAATGAGTTGAAGTTATAAATAAAATTTAAAATTTTTAAAGAAATTTAAAATGAAGCAAAGTTACTGGATAATCTAAATCATACATGTGTAAATTATAAGCTAAGTAACTTATATGTAAGCACATTTGCATATGGTATGTACATACATTCTATCCATGTTTAAATAAATGTATCTATAAATTGGGGCAGTCGAATATTGCTTTGAATTTTTCTTTTAAATTCTGTTCAATCTCATTGATTACATAAGTTGCAGTTGCTAAAACCCGTCTTAAAATTGTAACTACCGCAGTCGCAGTAAAATTTATACTGCCGCTTCCTGCGATCACAGCACACTCATGTTCTGAGCACGAAGAGCGTCATTTCGAAAGCCCGGCGAGTCGGCTTGCATTTGCTTATGTATGTATGTATGTATGTAGAAATAAATATGTGCGAGCGCCCTGTTGGGTTGGATGCAACTGCAGCGTCAGACTCCGGCTAGATCGAACATGTTCGAACAAACTCGGTTTGGTTTCAACAGGCGCAGCGCAACCGACCTAGTTTCATTATTTGGCCCGTTGCTTTATGCTGTTCGTAATTTTATGTTGCTCTTGTTGCTTGTGTCCCCATCTCAACGTTTTGCGCTTAGTGATCTTTAACGGAGGTCCACTTTCTCTTTTTTGGCCAACTCAATTGGTATGCTATGCTTAGCTTGAACATTTAGTTTCTGTCTTAGATATTCGACCTCATATTCAGTTGTCATTTCTTGCTGCAAAGCGACATTTGTCTTAACATTCTTTTTTTTTATATATTGCTCGTTTGTTTCTTACCATCCAAATTAATAGGTTGCACAAAATATATTCGATAAAAAAAATAGACTTGATCTGCGTAGATGTATGCATTTGAACTGTCGAGTCCCTAGTTCAGTTCGTCGACTTGATCAAGAATATATATTATAAATTAAGGGGTCAGAGATTTCTGTTGCAACACTAACCATGCAACATACAACATGTCGTATGGTTAATGGCTAATACAAACATTTTCACAATACCATTCTATCCTTTATAACAGTTTTCAATAGGTTCAGGGTATACATAACATTGCGATTTAAAGTTAATAATGCTTAATATTAATATAATAATTATTATATATTATATTAAGTTATATTAATATTATGTGAAAATGCCTTCTTGTATGCTCTTCACATGAGAAGATTATATTTTTAATTTTCTGCAAGGTTCTGTTAAACTGAAGACTTTAAAATCGTGTCTTGGAGTTATTCCAGTCTTTATCTTAATGCGCAATGAGTATAAAATGAATGAACTTAGTTTAACTGTGAGTCTGCCAAAAAAAAAGGCTAACGGCTGCCTGTGTGCTGTTGTCCTGTTTAAACTTTCTCTGTTCCACTGTCTCGCTTGCTATCTCGCTTGCTCCCTCTTTTCGTCTGTTAGTCGTCCTTTTCTTTGTTATTGCCTTGGCAGCTAAACTTTCAAGGTTAACCCTGCCAGCGGAGAGCAATGACATTTGTCTGGCGGCGAGCCATCGACCACTTCACAGTGGAGCAAAACAGCATTTATGTGTTGATAATAAATATGAGTGTATTGATGTCTGCAACCGTGTGTTAATATTCGCTCATATTTTTGTACATATTTCGGGGGCAATCATATACAAATTTACGTGCATCGAGTTATCGAATTGCATATCAGCTCCCATTTGGCTTTGCCTAACTTTGAATTAGAAACCAATGTACATGTCCCGTTTGCTCTCTTCAGCTCAACTTCTGCCTGCCTGCTTCCCATTGGGTAATAGGACATGGAGACGAGCTTTTATAACCGTTTTAATATTCGCGCTAAATACATTGGGTTGGTCTGCAAACGCAAAATCAAACATGAAAGTCTGCACGTGTGTACGTCTTGCTTTTGTATATGTATAAATAATTGTCTTTGAATTTTGGGCAGCAGCAGAAGTAGCAGTAGATAGCAGGTTGTTGTGTTTGTGAGTGGCTCTAATCGGGAGTGCCCGACTAAGGGATACCACATAATAAAAATAAGTTTAAAACAACAGGAGCATATTTCCTCGTTAGGACCCCAAAAAAAACGAGTTAAATTAACATATTACAATACAGTTTAACGCAATTGCTACTATATATTCTATATATTCTGACTGTTACATACATTTGCGCAAATACATTATTCCCTTTTTAGCTTTTACATTCTCAGGATGCACCCTACGCTTCGTTGGCCCTTTCAATAATCTTAATCTTAACCAATATACAATTTTCCAACACTCTATTTTCATTTCAAAAGGCAACTACAGTTTTAACGCGTTTTTTTAAACAAAAACAAAACTCAGTTGTCGCCCGTTATGAGAGTGTTATATGATATAGTTAACCCGAAATTGGTAAGATGATTTTTAAAATTTTATCCAATTGAAGAAAGCTTGAAAAACACTTTTAAATTGATCACCAAACATTTTTGGACCAATAAATTTAATTGTGTGCCCGATATGACATTTATATAGAAATACAAACTTCTAGCAACAAAAAACCTGGAATACCTGCCGACACTGAACAAGAATGTAACAAAATACTTTAGGTGATCGGATACGCCTCTCCTTGAATGCAATCATGGCCATACGAATAAATGTAGGTGTATATGTATATGTATATGTGTGTGTGTATGCACGCAGACTGGGAATTTTATTAGTTTTATGCACACTTACATGCATACTTTATACACCCACACACATACACACACACACAAGACGGCGGCTGGCGCCCTGTCCCTGTCCCTGTCTCTGTCCCTGTCTCTGTCCCTGTCTCTGTCTCTGTCCCTGTCTCTCTCCCACACCCTCTGCGGCTGTTGAGGGTGTTGTCCTTGTCGCTGTTCTGAATGTGCGCGGCGTCTGCTCCTGTTCGTTGGAAGGGAAAGGTTATTAGACTTAGCCCAGACATTTGCCGCGGCTGCTGCTTTTTGTTAAAATAACCTTTCGCTTTTAGGTTGGTTACTCGACGGAAACAACCTTGCCTGGTTTGGGGGCGGTTCATCAGACGAAGACGCGGCCAGTGTCCTCCGTGTCGTTGTAATTTCGAGGGGCGACGAACCGTGCCACGTCACGAACGCGATAATATTTTCAACATCGCTTTTCGGCGTGGGCTTTACGCATGAAAGAGTATCCTTCGTCCTGGACAATATACACAAAGCCAGGAACAAAGTTTAGATTTGTTGCATTGTGTAGTTTTTCTTACTAACAATCTATCTATATTTCAATGGCGTTCTTCTTTTTCTTGTAATTATTATATATTTTTATCTACGGATGAAAGAGTATCCTTCGTCCTTACCTATGGACAAATATGCACAAATAAAATTTCACCAGAATACGAAAAGCCAGGAAAAAAGTCTAGTGTAGTTTTTCTTACTAACAATCTATCTATATTTAATTGACATTCTTCTTTTTTCTTGTAATTATTATATATTTTTATCAACGGATGAAAGAGTATCCTTCATCCTTACCCAGAACACGAAAAGCCAGGAAAAAGTCTAGATTTTTAGCATTGTGTTTTTCTTACACGCAATTTATCTATCTTTCGCTGGCATTCTACTTTTTTCTCGTAATTATTATATATTTTTATTTAATTGATTAAATTAAAATTAAGCGCCTTCCTTTTTAGCTGTAAACTCTAGCAAAGTAAACTCTGAATGCCCCAAGGTTGGACGAACCGGTAAATAGTATATCCCCATTGTGTCGGTTTAGGCTATTGGCTTTTAATTTTTGTATTATAATGTACTTTAAAGCATCTTTGTACTGGACAGTTTATTTCTGTAAATATAAGGCCTTGGATTTTTATTTTTATTTAATATGAAGATTTGAAAATAAATTGAAGCTCGATCGAATGAAAAACAAAGGTTTCCATTCATTTAACCCCTGTTTTTATACCCTAAACCCATCAAAAGGGGATAAATTTATTCTTGATCAGCATCAATAGCCGAGTTGATCTAGCTATGTCCGTCCGTCTGTCCGTCCGTCCGTCCGTATGTATGAACGCAAGGATCTCAGAACCTATAAGAACTAGAGACTGAAAATTGGAATGTAGATCCTTCTAGTGCCCGCGCAAGTTTGTTTCCGATAGTCGATAACTTGCCCCGTTTCCAAGCAATCGATAAAAATCGATATCGAAATCCTGTTTTTTGAGCAAATCTCGCAAGTGTTAAGGCCTAGAGTCACCAAACTTGACATAAATGTCTGAGTAGTATATATATATCAAGTATCTTTAATTTTATAGCTATTACCACCTTCCCGCTATAAATCAAGTAAATAAACCAATTTGTATTGCCAACTAATTTAAGCCACAATTTTGACGCAAATGTCATTTTGAGAATATACGAATATTTTATAGTACAAGAATATCTACATTTGAAAATTTCATCAAGATCGCTTAAGAAACACAAAAGTTATTAAAGAAAAGAAGCATTTCGTGTTGGTAGAACACGAACAGGGTATCCCCTAGTCGGGCACTCCCGACTAGAGCCTCTTTCTTGTCTACTTTACTTTTTTTTACTTCAAATTACTTAATTATTTGCCCAGTTTCGCTTTGCTAATAATATTTTGAAGTACAATTGTTGCACATTCAAGCAAAAATACGGCAAGAATGGTTGGTCATGATATTTCAAAATTGTTTTGTGTAAATATGTGTAATAGGCAGAAGCAGGCGGCATCTCTTTAACCCCATTTATTTTCTATAGTCTTTATCAGCATCAAGAGCCAAATCGATATTGAGCCATGTTGTGTGTCCATCCGTATAATCCGAACATCCGAAAATCCGAATAATAACAGTTGTGCTCTAGTCGGGAATGCTCGGGATACTCTGAACCTTCTTCCAACCAACTCCATATATCATTTAGAAAAAACAATTCTCGAATATAAAGAAAGATACTTGATTTGTATGAACTATTCTAGAAGCTACATGTAAAATTTAGAGACTAGCTCTTAAAACCCAAGAGATTTGCAGTATTTCAATATGGATTTTTAACGGGATTAGTTATTGATTATCCTGGAGGACCTACGTTCGAAATTTCCCTCTAGCTCTTATAGGTTCTGAGATCGATCCGTTCAAAAAGTATATATATTCTTGATCTACTACTGATGCTTTATATGATCGCAAATGCTTCCTTTTGCCTACAAACATTTCGCACAAAGCCAAAATACCCGTTTTACTCCTTTTCACTGGGTTCAGGATACTTTGAATACGCAAATTGTTGCTTGTTGGGGGGACAAAGATTATATTGAGATATATTGGATGTAGTTAGTTTGTTGCTATTTATTTAATTGATCAGAAAACTTTGAATAGATATGCGTACTACTTTACTTTCGAATCGCAATTTGATTCGTTGCAACCTAATTTGTCACTCGAACTCATAAACCAAATCGCCAACGTGCTGCAAACTGAACTGGGACACACTTATTAATTTATGCATGCAACGCCAACAAATGCCAAATCCATAGAAATGTGTGTGTGTGTGTGTGTGTTTATGCTAAATGCTTTAAGCTGTGTGTATGTGTGTTTGTGTGTGTGTGTGTGTTGCAGTTGCAATCAAAGTTGACGTCGAAGCCGACACACAAAAAATAGAAAGTTTACGTGTTGCATTATTTGCCCGATGCAGTTGCCGCTGCCTCCGCCGCTGTCGCTGCCTCTGCCTCCGCCTCTGCCGCTGCCTCTGTCGCTGTCGCTGCCGCGCATTTGCTGCAATTTTCTCTTTGCAATTTGATTGAATAAAATATTGTGTAAAAGCTAATGTCGACGTTGTTGCCAACTTTCCAACCGCAATCGAGGCTTCTAACTCGGTTACGGTTACTAGAAGCAATAATAATTACATTTGTCCCACTTTACTTTCACTTGGCGAGAGTCGAATGCGAATGCGAATGCAACTGCAGCCGCAGCCGCAGCCGCGAAACGTTGGCAACTGCAACAACGACGGCGTTAGAGACCGGCGTCGACTTTGACTTTGTGTCGCTTTACGTATGTGTGTGTGTGTGTGTGCTGCATGAAAAGCTGCAACTTTTTCCAGTCGCTAGCTCGGGTGGAAATTGTTTACCGTTGCCTGCCTGCCTGGCTGGTTGTTGGCAAAAAGGAAAAGTGGGTCAAGCGCAGCGCATTATTGCCACACAATTGCTGCACGCTGCACACAGCTATTGCCATGTCGTGCTGCCTGCCGCGCTTTGTGGCACCTACTTGACAATTTCGAAGCGGGCCAAATTGTGAATTTTGTTTGCCGTTTTTTGCTTTAACTGACATTTGCATTTCATTTGCAAAAATAGACTGCGACGATCATTTTCTCTTTTAATACCCTCAACTCATGGAAATTGGGTAAACGGGTATACTCAATAGTTAGTTAGTCAGAACGCGTCGATCTCAGAATCTAAAGGAGCTACAGACTTGGGTCTTGCATTTTACAATTTCGGATCACCAAATTTTATAGTATATTTTGTACAGATCAAGTTTAATTCCATAGTTATCCAATTCATGGCAAGATATAGTATAGTAGAGTATTTGTATATCCCTTTCATCCATTAAATAGGCCAAAAAGTACAGTTTTTGTCTAAAGCTTGAGCAATTGTTTTGGTCAATGTCTTAGTCGGGCACTCCTGAGCCAAGGGTTTATGAACTTATGGAACTGTATCTGAGAAGTCTGTCTATCTCTCTATACTATTCTAGATGCTATATGTCAAATTTGGTAAGTCTAGCTCTTATAACTTAAGAGATTTGCTGAGAAACAGGATTTCGATATCGATTCTTATCGATTGCTTGGAACAGGGGCACATTATCGATTATCGTAATTGTACTGCGCGGGCATTAGGAGGACCCACGTTTAAAATTTCAAGACTTTAAAAGGTTCTTAGATCATTGCGCTTATACATACGGAGGGACTTGGCTAGATCGGCTCGGCTATTGATGCTGATCAAGAATATATATACTTTATGGGGTGGGAGATGCTTTTTTCTTCATGTTTCAAGCAAACACAATATTAACACTGAGACGATAACGTCCATACATTTGAATTTGACGCAAATTATTTAAAGTGGGTTTTGCACTTTAAATGCCACGCTAACCGAGTGGCTTTTCGCTAACGAAAAGCCAGACGAACGAATGCCGAGATGTCGCGGTACTTATATTATCTATGGGCAAGTATAAGAGCACAAGTACATTTGACGCGAATTCGTAAGTGAGTATAAGAGTATCGGCTAGTCGGATACCCTCGGATATGACACTTCGCATGTGGATTGTTGTTTTTATTTAACATTTTTTAAATATATTTTCTAGTTCTTAAAGTTCTTTTGTGTTTTACTTAATTTTATATTTTATTTGCTTACATTTCGTTAGACATAAAATTTGTTTTTATTTTTTCTGCTGTCTCCTGTACATACAAAATTATTACATTACTCTTTTTATCTTATTCTTTATTCAATCTTATTTGCACGAACAAATTTCATTGCATATATTTACATGTACATACTTAAGTACTTAATATAAATCAAAAATCATCTATTTGGTGGTCCGTAAAAGTGCTTTTTTTTCACTCTAAAATGTAGGGAAAATTCTCTTAACTATTTCAAAGTGAAAAGCCATATCTAATGTTTCATTTTAAAAGTGTAACTAATATCGTAGCCAATAGCACAAAAGTACACATTTATTTAAGCAAAGCCGGCTTATTTAATAATGGATAGTTCGTTTTGAAGTAATGAATCAATTGTTTTCTCGTAATTGACTAGTGTTTCAGGCCACATTTTCCGGCTGAAACTTACCAGTTTTGAAAAAAAATCGTCGGAAATGAAACTAAATTAACGCGAGAGAATTTCTTTTGCGACGAAAGCAAGTTAATGGGCTGCTTCGTTTATGATCTGTCTAAGTACGTTTTATAAATAATTTTAAATAGATTTTGCATCGTATTCCATGAAGTTCAGTACAGGATATTTGAGGAGGGTTCGAATTTAAACTAATTATATACAGCATAATGTATATTGTTGCACAAGAATTTGAAATACAGCGGTCGATAAAAACAAATATATTCAATTATGTTAATTATTAATCTTTTGGCATAGTTTTGGTTGTTCGAATATAAATTTGATTCTTGGGATATACAAATGATATTTTTTGTGGGTTTTTTTTGTTTTAAATCTATATCAAATCATAGTTTTTTAAATATAAATTAATTTAATGTACATTAATATGAAGAGAAAGCTTAGTTGGTTTCCATAATTTACATTGTACATTAAAATAAAAATAATTTTAATTCTGAAAAAGTTTGTTTATAAAGTTAATTGTAATTGTTAATCAAAGGAAGGTAATTAAAATAATGTAATTTGTGTTTAGGTAAAGTGTACCTAGAATCTTGTTACCAACCTTGTTAGACAACCAAAAGATGACGCGTGATAAATGCTATAGAGAAAATCGAAAAAAGCGAATTCAATTTCTTATGACTTGGCAGGTGACACTTTTGCTTATCTCAAAACATTTGTTAATGTGGCCACATACAAAAAGAAGATCCAATGGGTTAGGCAACAAAAATATTTTAATAACTTTCAGCTAAAAGCTTAGCTGCAATGGATAACGGCTTAAATGACACTGGCGTTGGTTATCGCCGATGTAGAATGTTAGAGAGGGTGCGTATTTGTTTCTGCAGTTCGGAGTCCATGCGGCAACATTCCTCATCAAAGATTTCACGCATTTGCTGTAGCTGGGGCAACTTGTCGGCTTGCATATTGAGCAGATCGCAGAAGAACTTCGACCACACGTGCTTCTTTAAATAGCGTGGCAACTTTTGACGTATTTCCCAGCCGGCGGCTCGTTTCTGCGGCTGCATATACTCGCCAAAGAGCATGACATGCACGGTGCTGGCAATACAAAAAAGATCTGTTTCGTATGACCATGAGCGGCCCTCCTGCATTTCGATGCATGTAAAGCCATCCGTCTGCACCACCTTGCGGAACTTGGTTTGTTCGGCGTCGGGAAAAAGCGACATGTCGATTGCGCATCCAAAATCAATCAGCCGCAGCGAGGGTTCGGCATTCTCGACACTTGGTACGCGCATTAGCAGAAAGTTGTCGGGCTTAATGTCCGCATGAATGATGTGCTGTCGATGCAAATGGTCGACAATGTTGCAGATCTGCGATGAAAAGTGCATAACCAGAGACTCGTGCATCACTTTTGTGGTGGCTTGACGTATCTTATTATTAATGTCCAGCAGCGAACCGAAAGGCGAAAACTCAGTGGCAATAAGGCTGGCATTCGGTGCGATAATCGCAGTCGATATATCCATAAGGCCTGGCAGCACTTCGGGCTCCCGTATGCGTCGTAGCACCTTAAAAAAATAGTTCACATGAGTATAAAGTATTAGATTACAAGTAGGAATTCTCACCTGATCACATATATAGATCTCCCAAGTATTTGGCGGCTTCTGGTATTTAAGCGCCACAACGTTACCGGTGCGAGTGTCAGTTGCCTTGTACACGGACCCATAGGAACCGCGACCCACCTCTTTGTCAATGTTGAACTGCACGCTGTCAAGGACGTTAAGGGTGCGCGTGTTCGAGATTTTCGGCAGCGGTGTTTGCACAACTTTATAGCTGGCATGGGCGTCGTTGTCCCCAGGAAAATTGAGTTTAGCCAAAAAGGCGCGGCAGAGCTCGCTGTTGAACGGATCGATCGCTTCTTTGCCCAGGTGACGTGCAATTGTCTCCAGCGCCTTTGAAAGACGGCGTTCCTGTGCCTCTGCATCGTGTTGCGTAGCGAAGTAAGAGTTTTCCTGAAATGTGGAGAAGTCCGCCAATGTGCTTGTTGTTGTGCTCTGTGCAGGCATGTGGTTGTTGTTATTGTTGTGCGCAGGCAGCGATTTATTGCCAACGCCAGCAACATGTGTGGCTTCACGAAAATTAAGTCTATCCACAGCTAGCGCTAGCGAGCCATTCGAATTGTCCAGACCACCGGCACTGGAGAACGAGAAGTTGGCATTGTCATTGAAGGTAGCGTTGTGTATTGGCGCAGAGGCAGCTTCAAAATCTGCATGGACAACGCCAGGCTCGACACCGTTTGCCACCTGGTCCACCACTGAGCAGGATGAGTTACTGTTGCTGCACAGTTCAGATTGAAACTTGCCTTGTTTCGCCTTGGCGCGCGCACGCCTGCTCTCATTTGCTGTGCTTTTTGGTGTGGAGGTGTGGCCCAGAAGATACGGGTGGAAATGATGGCTTTCGTTTCGCTGGCGCTGCATTGTAGTAGCTCCACTATAGTCTTGCAACAGCTTGGACGAAGTGGCAAACTTGCGCATAGGTTCGGGTGCTGGTGTCGCTGACGGCAACTCTGGATGCTGATGGTCAATGCTTTCGATTGTATAGGCACTATATGTGCTGCACTCTAATGTGCGTTCTTTTTTAAATTTCATCTTTATAGAGCGATTCTGTTGCTCAAAGGTTGTCTGTGTTCTAAATTGCATTTCGACGTCCACGCCATTGGAGTAAACCTGCTTCACCGGCTCTGCATCGTTGTCCTGCTGATCGGAGCCCTCCTCATCTGACTCTTCGTCTGATTGCTCTGGTTGGTGATCCTCCTCCTCCTCCTCCCCTTCCTCATCACCGCCAACTTCAGAATTTGCTTCGTTACCTTTACCATCCATTGCCGTCATGCAGTAGGATGCCTCCTTTTGATAGGAGTCGGAGAGATCCTGTTGCTGTCCATCTCTATAAGTGGGTTCTTGCGCATGATGCGTCTGCTCTTGTGCTTTGATATTGAGTGGCTGTTGCGGCGCTTGAGCCTGCAACAATTGTTTCCGCTGCTTCAGCAGATCTGTATACTTGCGCGCCAATAGTTCTTCAGGACTATACTCGATGCCCACGCCCGCTGGGTATACCATCTGTTTGGGGTAGTGACAGACACGTGATGGGTCGTCCGGTTCTTCTAGAGTCAGTGCTGGCTTCCACGTCTCGTGGTTGTTCCGCCCGTAAGCATGAAAATTTCGCGGCAAACGCACACCTCCAACTTCCGTCAAGGACTCCTGCGGCTGTGGTTGCCCCTGGCTAGGACTTCCAGTGACCGACACCTGTTCCTGTAGCTGTGGTCCCAAGTACGTATTTGCGGGAGTCTAAAAAGTGCAAAGTAGTCAGTAAGCAGTACGCCAATATCTAAGGGCTGCTTACCCGATTTTGGGTACCCGACATGGGAGAATAGTGCGAGGGTGCGAGCGATTGGTTCTGTGCAGCTACAAATGCGGGATGATGTAACTGTTGGCCAAAGCGCGCTGGTGCTGAAGGAGTTGGCTGGAAAAAGTACGCAGAATCGGTTAGCATTGATTTTGTTAATATTAAATAGGAAAATAAAGAGTCAAATGTGGGTTTGGAAACTATATTCTTGCAACTGCGGACTTCTCCGAATGCTCAAAATGATCATTGGCATAATTGCGAAGTCTTAGAAGTCATTTTAAAATATTACCTGTTCTTGATGCTGGTAGTGAGCTTGTGACGGCGCTTGCTGCTGGTGTTCTTGTGCATGGGGGAGATATGTAAGCTCCTGTGGATGCTGCTGATATTGATGAAAGTTATCTTGGCGAAGGTGATGAGACCTCAGTGGTGTGGATGTCGCAGGATTCGGGTAGGCTTGCTGTTGCTGGTGATGATCTTGCTGTGGCTGTTGCTGTTGCTGATGATTCTCTTGCTGTAGGTGATGAGTTTGTGTGTATGTGGTTAACTGCTGTAAAGCGTCGTGAGACGGTGTCTGGTGCTGGTGCGGATGCTGTTGCTGCACTTGTTGCTGCTGGAAAAACAACGAGCGCACATATGTAAACTTGGCGTGGGCGTTTTGCAGCTCAGCGCTGCTATGTGCTTTTTCTTGGAACGCAAGGTTGAATACTGCTTCAGCGTCCTTAAACTGCTCGTGCGCCTCGTAGTAACTGGCCCAGCCAATATAAAATGCGGCCACCTGGCGACCGGTGCCACGCTGAAATAGAACCTGATAGAAACGCAATTGGTCCGTCTGCATTGCAATGTATTTAAGCCAGAGCCGCACGAGGCGCACGTCCTGCCTATAATATTCGTTGTGCTCGTAGACTGTGAGGCATCGTTCGAGCGTTTCGCGGAACTTAAGTTCTGGATCGCTGTGAGCATGGTTTTCGTACCAACATATGTAATTGTACCAGTGATCGAGCGGATCGGGTCCCTGGTAGAGCGATATAGCGTGCTCCCAGGCTTGTTTGTCCTTTAGGAAGTCGTTCACCTCATCGGCACTCAGGTTCTCGTTTGCACTGCTTGTTTGTGTTTGATTCGGGTTGGCCCGCATATATGAATGCATGGCCATTCTGATCCTGTTGATCGGTGTGGAGCCAGAATGAGATCCAAACTTCAGCAAAATTTTGAAAGCGTTTGCATTCGTAAACCCAAGTTTCGTAATAAATCTAATTTATTTACACGGCTCTTTGATCAAGGCCGTCGCGAAGATTGCGTCCATGTATTTCAACGACAAATAATAATGAATGCTAACACTTTGTTGTTGTCCGTGTTAAAATAAAACTATTATTGCTTTTACACTCAATAGCTTTCAAGAAATACAAAAAATAAGTCTTATTCTAATGTTTTTTTATGTCGCTGTGTTGCTGATAAGCTATCGCTACTTTTTTGTGGTGGCCAATCGATAACATGGAAAGCTACCCTGCTATGTTATTAGTAATTTAAGTAAGAAAAGGGTGTTCCTAACATGCGTTTCGAATAAGTTCCAACATTTCCCATTGCCAATTTGGCTTTCATAATTTCCATTTGGATAACCAGATCTGTAGATCTTAAAACATTAAATATATATATATATGATTTACATCAGTAACACAAATCCAGGGAATATGTTCTTTGCTTTAAGACAATAAAAAATTCGTGAAGTACATACATATGTACTTTTGATTTAAATTAAAAAGGAATATAAGAAAAAATTCTGAATAAAACTTGTTTTTGTATTTTATTCCTATGTCTATTAAGTGGCTGTTGAACTATATACTACTTGATTTTTGGTTTTCAATAATATTTAAGAAACTTGATCTTTATAAAACTGAATGTGTAAAATATGTCGTTGTGTTATAAAAAAAAATACGGGGCAGTTTTGTTTGTTTTGTTAAATATAAGTTAAGAAACTCGAACTGTGAGTCAAGGCAGAAGCGTTTATTAAAACTGTCACAATTTATTAGAATAGACTGAAAATCTACGAAATGGAAACACTAAAATAACAAATGAGAATGCGTTGTGTCAGATAATTCCAAAGGAAAAAATATATCGATAAGTTGGCCCCAGCCCCTTTTCTCCGCCACTGTACTCGTTTATAATACATTATGTTTTTACCACTTTAACCATTACGCATCTAGTGCTTTATTATTGACTGTGCAATCGAATGAGTTTGTGTATTTGTATGTGCATATTACCGATCTAAAATCCCCAACAACATCCAATGTTAAAACCGACCAACAAACCAAAAGCCGTGGCTGAATCAACAACTACTACAAAGTATGAGGCCTTTATCGATTTCACCTTAACAGTGTACAAATAGGTTTTACTTTATATAATTATTCTAATAACCATGCAGAATTTATATGAAATGTACCACACATCGAAGGATTCATCGTTGTAACATTGTAAACAATTTACGAGTTGTATATATGGGTATGCATGTACATATGTACCAACTCATTCATGGCATTTACAGCTTTTCACTAGTCTAATCCGTTCAATACTTCGGGCTCCCAATTTTTCAATCATGGCATTGAATCAATATAATTCTGTAATACCGTATTCTTACATACATATGTATTTATATATTTCCTCAAATAATTTTTACCGTAATTATAAAATAAAAGTTTGGTTTTATCTTATCTTGCAAATAATGGGAAGCAAAATAACAGCCGAATTTGTTGTAATATTAAATTTTGGCAGGAGTATCGAATAAGATTTGGATTATGACAGACTTCCTTTTAAAGTTACTTTGAGGATATATGAATATAATTAGATATTATAGATATGACATTGTAAATGCCATGAATTGTGACTTTTGAATATTGGAGGTATATTTCATATAACTGCATGACTATATTTTAAATACTTCGTGCTAATCCTGTCATGTCACAGATAACTTTCTTTCCTAGTACTAATTATGGTATCTATACATTTAAGTAACGGCCATAATTACGTTATTAACGGATACAAACCTAGCGCGTAGATAATGGAAGTGTCGGCCGATCCGTACGAGCAGAAACTTTACCAGATGTTCCAAAGCTGCGAAACATCGCAACGAAACAGCGGCTTGCTAGACGAAGTTTCGCTAACGCGCCTCTGCCAGCTGCTGCAGCTGCGTGATCAGGGATCAGCGCTGATCGCTAATCTGACCGCCAGCGGTAGCTCCAAGTTGGGAGTTTCATTTGAGCAATTCAAGGTAGCGCTGCTTAATTTTCTGGGCACAGAATTCGACAGCGCAACATCGCGGCCCGGATTAAGCACACCATCTGGACTTAAAGGTAATTTTATAATTTTACCTAACCCCGAGTGTCAGCTGTAAATAATAAAACAGCAGCTTTTATGAGGGGTACAGCTGGGATACCTGCCCTGCAAGAGAGCTAGGTAGAGATAAAAACAGGAATAGTGCATTTAAAAGTGCTCCGCTGTGTGTTTGTCCAACAGTTGCAATTAGATCCTCCTAACGATACAATGGGTACACGATTGTATTACAAACAGTGCTCCGGGTTTTTTGATCCAATAATTGAAACACTAGCTGCTCGTTTTGGTACACACGAAAATTCGACGTTTATATCTAAAGCTAATTACTAACAGACTTTTCTTTTGCAGAGCGTTCGTTGGTGATAAGTGACGAATCACCTGCCAACACATACCGTGAGAGCCTGCCAGAGGGCGAGTCGTCTGATCGTGAGGTTTCGCCCAAGCTTATAGTGGGCACCAAGAAGTATGGGCGCCGCTCGCGGCCCCATCAGATTGGCCTCGATGAGTTACCTGTTACGGACTCGGATAATACAGACGAGGATCAGCAGCAAAGTCTTAACGGGCTTAACGCTAACATCGTTCAAGTGAGCAGCAGCGCCTCGTTGTTAATTTTCACAATAATCAATTTTTTTTTTAACCAACTTTTTAGGTGCAACGATCATCGTCACAAAGTGATCTGCCTGGCAGCCGGTTCCTGCACTCCATCTACTACAGCGGCAGCAAGCTGAAGCGCTGCGCTTCACTACCAGCACGCAAGAATCTGCAATCGAAAATGATCACCACAACGGGGAGCACAACAACGGCCTCGACAGTCGGTACGCAAGTCGACAATAGCAGCACCAAAAGAAATCTCAGAGAGGCAGCAAAAGAGTGCAGCAGCGTGGAGTCGCTAGGTAAGTGCCACTTGGTCCAAGCTTCAAAGTATAAATCACGTTTGCGACGGTTTTTCTGTTTTTGGTAACACATCAGCTTTAGCTTAGATCCATCCCAACTGGTAAATCATATATATATACTACGTGTGCTTTAATTTTGCCTTGCCTTTTGGCAAGGAGTTAAATTAATCTTTACGGACTCTTAACTGTCATGTGTGCTCAAGGCGTCCAGCGTGTGCTTCATATAATTAATTCAAAATTAAACTAGGAGTATTTTCAAACTATTCAGGAAAACCCCAATTACTACCTACATTTCATAAACATATTTTGAAGACAATAGATAAATATAAATCTCTAATGACAGTTGGTTTTGGTGAGCTCTTTAAACGAGAGTAAACTATTATTAAACATTTCCTTTCCCAAATAATTAAGAAACAATGAAAAAAATAAGATCATGGTCCCTGCAAAACTTAGTTTCTAAAAATATATACATTTAATAATGTAATTTTTACATACTTTTGGGCAATCGTTTTTTGACATTTTAACCATACTGTGAAAATGCAGCACATAATTGATTTCCTTTGTGTAGATTGTCTTTCGCTCTCAACCGATATATAAATAACTTGAATAATTTTAATATTCAGTCAAACAAACGTTGATTATTAATATTAAAATCGTTTACTTGGGATAGTTTCTTAATGGTTTTGTCGTACACCTTTCACTGTATTTTATGGGATCCAGCTTTTCGCGTGGCTTAATAATGCTCATACTTTACATACTTTACAGACCTCATGACCCCACATCAATTGGAGATAATTAGCGCGCAAGTTATCATTGACACCTGGGAAATGGCAAATATCGTTAATAGTGTAGGTTTGTTACACGCTCTAGGCTTCGACGAGGAGGAGGTGAACCTCCAGCAGCTGACCAAAGTCCTTGAAGAAGAGATACGTGGACTTGAGCTGGATCCACATTCAAATGTGTTGCGTGCTCTGGTGGCGCTCCAAACTGTGGAGTTAAGATCGCTACGACAGGCATTCCGTCAACAGCATGAGGAAAATCTAAAGCTGCGATCTGATAATAAGGCAGCCAATCAGCGAGTGGCGATGTTGGCCGCCGAGGTTGATGAAAGGCATGCAATTTTAGAGGACAACTGCAAAAAGGAGGTGCATCAACTAGAGCAGAGACACGCAAGTATGGTGCGCGATTTAACTCAGCGCATTACAAGCGATCGCGACCATTGGACCAGTATGACAGCGAGATTAGAAGCCCAGATTAGAAGCCTCGAGCAAGAGGAGATCAAGCTGAAGACTGAGCTAGAGCTGGTGCGTGCTGAAAATACTGAGCTGGAGAAGGAACAGCAGAAGATGCACCTGCAAATGACTGAGGTACTAGAGCAAAACATTAAGTTGAATCAGGAGCTGGCTAAGTGTGAGCCAGTAATTAAATTGGAGAACAGCGAACATGCTGCCATTGGCAGAGATAAGACTACAGAGGATGATGAGATTTTGGACGTTATGGAGCAAATGGCCGCATTGAAAACGGAGAACGCACAATTACGTGACAAAACAGACGAACTAACAATGGAAATTGAGAACTTGTACGTCGATCTGGCTCGTACAAAGTCAAGAAAAAAGGATGCTGCAACTGTTGGTGGGATTGCCTCAGCAGCGGACTCGGCCGAATGCGAAGAACTGGAGGCTGTTAGCGTCGGATTGGCCACCAAGCGAAGAGGTGATTCGCCTAGCAAGACGCACGTAGTTGGCGAAAGTCCTCGGCTGGGAAAACAGCGTAAGTGTTCAGAAGTAGGCGAGTCCAGTGACAATAGCAGTGATTGGTTGGCGCTCAACTCTGAACTGCAATGCTGTAAAAGTCACGAAGAGGAGCTTGCTACTCTGCGGCTGACCGTCGAGCAGTTGGAACTAAAGCTAAAGGCTGCCGACCCTGCTAAAAGCGCTAGCAATAGTCGTGCCACCACGCCGGAGACACGCTGTAAGGAGCTTGAAAACAGTTTGGAGCAAATGCAGCGCGCTTACGAGGATTGCGAGGATTACTGGCAATCCAAACTAAGCGAGGAGCGGCAAATGTTTGACAAGGAGCGCCAATTATATGAAGATGAGCAGCTGGAAAGCGATAAAAAGTTCACCGAGCTGATGGAAAAGGTACGCGAGTACGAGGAACAGTTTAGCAAAGATGGTCGGCTGTCACCAATTGATGAGCGCGATATGCTGGAACAGCAATACGTTGAACTCGAGGCGGAGGCTACGCATCTGCGGAATAACTCAATTCGCATGTTAGAAGAAAAATCTCTTCAAATAAACGCATTGCAGTGTGAGGTGGAAGACTTACGTACACGTCTAGGCGAGAGCGTAGAGATATTAACTGGAGCATGTGAGATCAATCCGGACGTCCTGGATCAGATAACTGCACAGTCTAGTCAAAGGCCTGCCAGTTCGCCCATTAGCTACCTGTGGCACCAAAGCACAATACAGGAACCTCTTAAATCGTTTGATGCTGCTACCGGGGAGAGCAGTCCCAAGGTCGTCACACTCCTATGCGAGTCTCCTAGCCACAAATTAACCAGCCGGTAAGTACAGCGTATAGATATTGTGCGGCTCTTGGGAGTCTTTTCTGTGTATATGTTTATGTGTCACGTCTTTATAATTCTGATCTTATTTAAATATTATTTTGTAACTGATGAGTGGATGAGTTGATGTGCTTTTCACATGTTAAATAAATTAGATAAAACTTCAATTTAACCTTTTGTCAAATTCATATTAAGCTACTATTTAAAATAGTTAAATGTCTTATTATCAACATAATAAAAGTCAATTAATAGTTCCTTTTTCTGTATCATTAGAGCAACACATATTTCTAGTTTTCAATTAGGTTCTATTGATTTAACAAATATATTTTTTAGAGTTCAGTTTGGTTGGTTGGTGTTTTTTTTATGCCCTGCAAATCAGATATTAGGTAAATGGTCTGAAAGAACTTTTCAAAGACAGATGAAGTTATCTCCAACCCAATTATTTAATTTAATCAGGCCGACGATCTGAGATCATCGGTCTGTATAAAGTTGGTTTTCAGAGAATATCGGAGCTAAAAACACTTTTTTAACAAAAAAAAAAAGTCTCGTATAACGTAAGCAGACAGTTGTCATACTTGATAACAAAATTGAAAAGAATTTTTTTGTTTTGTGTCCACTTTTTTCCATCCAGTTAATGAATGTCAAAAATTGGAAAATGTATATCTTCCACAGCTTAGAGATAGACTAGTCAAAATATTTTGATAAATTTCAATGGGAGTTATTATGTACTGTGAGCAATTTAATGCCAATTTTGGCATGTAGGAGTTCGTAATATAAACAACATATGTACGCAAATCAAGAGTAGTATTTACTAAATAAAGGTCTGATCCCTAAACTTCGTCCTTGGTGTGCCGTCGTTTAGCTTAACGAGCTACTGGTTGCGATCCTCCATAGATTTCGATAGACAGCGCCCACTTATTTAAAATTGTTATTTTTTTTTGTTGGCCTGAGCCCATAAGGTATAATAATTAATGATTAACTGGCAAAAGTAAGCATCTCCGAGCCTATCATTTGATTTGATCTAGCCATGTCTGTCTGTTCATAATAGCAAGTAAGAGTGCGCAAGTCGGGAGTGCCCGACTAGGGGATACCCTGAACCTTCTTGCGCTCACTTGGTTTAGGGTATACAAATATTATAAAAAAATACACATCAAAATTATTTTCTATTTGATTATGCAAAGTAAGTGGGGAAAGGGAATCACAAGGCCGAACTCCATAAGTGCGTTCATAGATTTATTTAAATGTGAATTTAAGCAGACAAAAATTCACAAGTTAATTAACCAATTGTTCAAATGGAAAACAAGTGAGAACGCAGTCGATTAAAACAGACTTTTTTCACATTGCCCTCGAAAAACGATTTTAGAAAAAGTTTCGAATTTCGTAGTGTTTAGCTTGATCTCAATAATTCAGAAGTTTTTTTATTTGACAAAATTTGTGACTAGTTTAAATCTGGTTTAAGTGCGGGTATCCACGACCACATATTTAAAGTGCAAAGCTTCTAGCTTCAATAGGGAAAAATTGTGTTCAGCCACAATTGATACCAAATTGCAATTGATACGAAAAACAAGGATTAAAAAATACAGTTTATAAGCAACTTTATGAATAAATTATTATATGAAAAGTCCACCTGGAGAGAGAGCTTTTGTGATTCTGTGTACTGTTGTTTTTGTTCTCCAGCATTACCTTACAAATTTTAATGCTAATTAAATTTATTTTTTAGAAACAATCTTACCACTTCGACGACATCCATATTTAGTACTACGCCTCGTGGAACTTTATCAACGGGCCCATCATCCACAAACAGTGATACAAAATATACTTCGTCAGCTAGTGTTTGTCCGCCGGCGCCCATTTGCAAGCCCAAATGTTCGTCCGAAGGCGAAATCGCGGATAGTGAGACCTCATCAACTGCATCGAACAAGAGCTTTGATTCGCACAGCGTGGTGTCAACCAGCAAAGCGTCTTGCTTCAGTCATGAAAAGTGCAGTAGCCCGAGTGTTCTGAAGGAGGAACTAAAACGTCTTAAATTCTTCGAGCTTTCACTCAAGGAGCAGATAAAGGATCTGAGTCTGCAACGTGACGGTTTAGTCATGGAACTGCAACAGTTGCAGGAAGCACGTCCTGTTCTTCAGAAAGCATATGCGGTGAGATTGTTGATAATAAGTCGTTAGCTTGTATTTATTTTTTATTTATTTATTTTTTTAAATAGCGAACAACACATCCGACGCTTCAGCAGCGACTTAATCAGCTAGAGCTGAGGAATCGACATTTACAGAATGTGGTTAAGCAACAGCAGAAATATACCGAGTCTCTGATGCAGCGTAAATACAAGAAATTATTACCATTGACTGATCATTTTATTAATTGCAATCAATTAACCCATAGAATCCTGGCGGCAGCATCAAGTGGATCTCAACGAGTTGCACGGTCGTATTGAAGCACAGGCTGTCTTGATTGCCGATCAGACTCAGCGTCTTCAAAACGCCGATATTCTTGTGAAGGATTTGTATGTGGAGAATTCGCATTTGACCGCTAATGTTCAGCGACTTGAGCAGCAGCGAGCACGCGTTAATCTCATTCACCAACAGCAGCAGAAACCGCACCTTGTGCCTACCTTAAGCGATCCATCTGGAATTCCGTAAGAGAAACGCACCAGAGATGAAATAAAGACACATCGAAGTAATACGATAATATGTACCAATACACTAGGCATCATTAATGCAGTGATATTCTTCAGAGTATTTACATGATATTTTTTTGTTTGTGTTCATATATAAAATTATATATGTTCTCGATAATGTTTTTTGCTGAAGAGCACCTCAAGAAGCATCTTTGTACAGAATGGAACAATCGACTGTACCGATTTTTATATCAATAATCTACTAATTGAACTTCAGTTTTGGTATATACATTGTTGATCTTATAAATCAATAAATTGACATAGTTAACGTAATAATAGAGATAACATTTTAAATTGGTTAATTTATCAAAGTTTATCACTCGCATATATATTGTTGATTTTAATGGTATTAAAGTAAAAAAAAAAGACGTCGAAAGTAGCAAGATTTGTAATCCAATTACCGTACAACATGTATTTATTTCGCATATTAAAATAGTTATTAATATGCAATCGTTTTGTCAAATATTTATGTATTAACATATTTACGAACCAATTAATTTGTAAATGCTCGATGTATACCTTAATTCTATGTTATGATCTGTGCTTGTTAATGTACGAACGAAACATTAAACTTTATTTTGTAAAACTAAAAAAAATGTATTTAATTTACGAGAACGGCATCTTTCTTCACCAAACTAAAGGTTATATACTCTTGCAGATATCAGATGAGTGGGATATTTTAATACTTTAAAGCAAATATACAGGATTTTTTTGATCAATAGTTCTTATTGGACCTTTATGCTTATGCTAGTATATCGGAGCTGCCCATCACATCCAGTTGGACTGCCGAAAAATTTGCAGATGTCTCGAGTAACGCTCGCTATAGTCAGGGGCTGGAATGTAGCTGGAATGCAGATGCAGCTCAAGGGTCTTACACATGTCGATCACGTCGGTCCGGATGGAGTCCAGCTGTGTTCAAAGGCATTCCTTATCAGATCACATACAACTTATTATCCCTCACGTTTTGTCAGCTGCGGCCTACCCAATTATTTTAATAAACGTCGAAAACTTCCATTATATTCCGCCTTTCAATTGGTATATCTTATTCCAATTGGTTAGAAAAGGAGCCACAAAATATTGTGTTGCCATTGTATTATATAGATAAATTTATTGGCACGACATACGATTTACTCAGGATGACATATATTTCATTATGTTGTAGTCTCGCATTGATTGGCACCTTTGCTCATAACTCAAAAGCGACGCTTCCAATGCGCTGAATTCCACATTCAATAAATTGTTAGTCTGCTTTAGTAGAGCCAAAAATGTATTGACAGCTGACTTTGGTTTTACCACTGGAATAAAAAAAGTACATTGCAAATATTAGTAGGATTTTAAGTTTCTACTTTCATTTAAATAAAATGTTATTTACATTGTGGCTGGGTCTTGGGTTCAGGATTCGGTACTGTAGTCGTGGAATTACGTCGTTTACTACCATTTTCTACAAATTGTGCAATTACACTTCGAAATTTCTCCGGTATTAGAAATAGACGATCCACGTTTCCTTTTTTATAGCAAAGGTATGCAGATTTCATCTGAAACCATTTTCTGCGGACTTGAGTTGGTGATTTGTTGGGAAATCCATGCCTTTTCATTTTGCTAGCAATTTGGGTAAAAGTATTGTGCGTTGTTGTAGCGTGTGCCGATCCTTGCGTAAGTCTCACTTCATTTAGTAAATTAAGCATGCATTCAATTTCGGCAGTGAGCCAAAAATTTCTTTTTAATTTTTCAGATTTCATTTTTTTAGAATTAATATTTACTATTTATTAGAGATGTGTAATTGAGTACGTGCGTCAAGTTAGCATCGGTCATTGGGCTTCGATTGTTAGAACTTGGTTCCGGAGCTGGAACCACAGATTTATTTTAGTTCTAAAAAACTGAACTGTCCATATTTTGAATTTACTCTTCTTAAAATCCATTAATTTAATAATTATTGCCCCGAAACTCACACGATTAAATGCTATAATTTCACCACTAACCATAGAGATGATTATTTTAACGTTGGAGCATCTATATATTGTATGGTTAGTGGTTATAGTCATTTCACACCGAGTACATTTTATGGGAACGAATGAAATTTATTGAAGATATGAAACTGCTGTTAACATTGGCAACATCTAACATCTTTTCAAATGAAAAAAAACTCTACAATTAAAATTTTTTTAAATAAATTGTCAAGTTTGGCCGAAAAGAAAACGGAATTTCGATATCGATTCTTATTGATTGCTTGGAAACGGCGACTCTCTGAAACAAACCGGTACTGCGAGAGCACTAGAAGGACCTGCGTTAAAATTTTTAAGTCAGCTCTTGTACGATCTGAGATCTATGCGTTCATCCACAGACGGACGGCTAAATCGAATCGGCTATTGATGCTATTGATATACCTTATGGGGTCAGCGATGCTTCCTTCTGCCATCAAACGGGTTAACCTGTACTAGTTCACAGGATACGACGTCGTGTCCATTCACGAGTCGTTTGAGATCACCTTCGAGGCCAACTCCGTCATCATTATTACTTTTATCACACTTCACTACTCTTGTTCCCTACACAAAGGCCCTGCCGCACTGCCTGGAGCCATAGCGCTCCGCTGCACACTTTGTCATTCTCAAAGCACGTCTACTCGTTTGGATCGTCAGCTTTTATTCTTTGCTGCCGGTGTTGCACGGTTGCGAGAGCTCCTTGCCCTTAATTAATTTCAATAATTCGACACCTTGCCTTGTTCAGGTCTCTTGAGGGCTGCTAGCGAGCCTGTTGGCGTGTGCGGCTGGCCAATTGTTGGAACCAGGGGATCTTCAAATCTCTTGCGCTCTTAAAAATCCTGAATAAAGTCGTACCTCAAAGGGATTGCACTCTTTTGGGATTGGGTTGACAAGCCATAACTCAGGTTTGTATTCCAAATTGCCAGATGGGTGCCATATCTTGTAGGTAAACTAACCGTTTACAAGCGAGCGATAGTTTGCTGCGGTAGTTACGGAGCATGTCAATTGAATCTTTGTTTCACTCAGAGCTGGCAACACCCCTCACCTTATTGGCCTAATTTAACGTCCCAGTTTCTAACGCAGTTGCTATAAAGTTATAGGTGGTACTGAGCTGCATCTGGTGGGTAGATCCAATTGGTTTATTTATTTGATTTATAGCTATGCTGTGTAGGCGGGGTGGTGAAATATATTTGATAATTATATGTACTATTCAATAAGCTACATGTCAAATTTACTTAGCCTCCAGAAAGACGATTTCGAGATCTATCGATTGCTTGGAAACGGGATAAATTATCGTTTATCGAAAACAAACTCATACTGCGCATGTACTAGGTGGACCTACATTCCAAATTTCTCTAATGTCTCTAGCTCTTATAGGTTCTGAGATTCTTCCGTTCATACATACGGACATGGCTAGATCGACTTGGCTATTGGTGCTGCTCATATTATAGACATACTGACCAGCTATCAAAGAAATTATATATTATTAAACAAACTATTAGAAAATGTAAAGACAAATGTTAAACTAACATCTTAACTAACCCAAAATTACGAACACATATTAACCACTAGAGTTCTTAATTTAAAGCTTTGTTTTTATTAAGTTAGAATAAATATATTCTAATTATGTACATCTAAAGGAATTACAGTAAAGTTGGTGTATCAAAAATCAACTTGAACCAACTGTTACCTTCAGTGGTATTACATTTTCCAGGCTGCCTGATGGCGAGGTAGAAAGGCGGGACACATAAGAGTCATCACTTTTCACGTGTTTTTCTTCCACAGTATCGTTAAAATACCAATTTTTTTTGTTGGCCAGGAACAGTAGCATAAGGGCAGGTAAATGTATTAATGAAAATCTGAACAACTTTCGGGAGCTGCCACTGTCAGATTTGGAGTTAAATTTATACGCTGCAATTAAGAAACGATAGATTAATAATTATGCTCTATTGGATATCTATATTAACTGGATATCTATATTAACTTAAGGTGCACATTGATGACTAATTGAAGAGTTTATAAAATGTATGAGCTAATAACTAAAGTCTTAATATCTTTAATTACGTAGGACGGCGGTTTTAAAAATTTCGTGGTCAAATTTATTTCCTAAAAATAATTTGAGGCCTGTTTCAGACTTTTTAAAAAATTCAAGCTTCCTCCGTGGAAAATGCGATTCATAGATGTTTTGGGCTAAGTATTAAGTTTTGTCCGATTTGCATCAAACATATTTTCAAAGCTCTACGTAAGAACTAAATGAATACGTATTTCAGCGATTTGGTAAATTCCGCTTACATCAGTGGTTAATTAGCGAAAAACGGTTCTATGAAAGGTTTTTGCTTGCCATCCGATCGATCGATATTTGAAATATCATTTGAGACGTGTGTTACATTTTTCGCAGAATCCAAGCTTCCTGATAGTACATACATAGATACATGATTGTTTTTTATATACATATGCCAGCATGCATGCATGTGTACATGTATGAATCCATGTCCGGGTACCTTCTGGCATATATACAATGTATATATGCAAACATGCATACATATGTACATACATACATACATGCATGCATACATATATATATGTACACACATACATACATGCATACATACATATGTACACACAAACATATATATGTACATACATGCATACATACATATGTACATACATGCATACATACATGCATACATACATATATACAAACATACATATGTACATACATGCATACATACATACGTATGTACATACATACATATATATATACATACATACATATATATGTACACACGTGCATACATACATACATAAGTACAAACAAATAAATCTACATAAATACACAAAAAAAAAATCACTTCACTGCTAGCTTAAGCATGAAAAACTGCAGGGCCTACTTGAATTCTTGAGAATCAAGGAGGAGAGCACTTGGCAGAAATTCGTTCTATTTAAATTTACAGCACAGAGACAAATAAGCTTGGTGTGCGTTGCGTATTAGAAAACAAACATGCATGCATACATATATAAATGAGTGCATATACTAACACACGCACGCCCACACACACACACACATATATATATATAATACTTATATTCCTTCGTACAAAATACCTGTAGACTTTGTTCGATATAAGCTCACTTTTATAAGATTTGTAGAGAATCTATACTTTATTTATTGCTAGTTATATATAAACAGTGATTTTACCAAATAGAAGGTACGTACGACTATGTATCCGAAAATAAAAAGGAACAAACATCGAATGAAAAATAATAATATGAAATTCCAATTTTTTTGCAGTCACGAAAAAAGGCTGAGACTATGTCGTATTCTTAAAAAGTAATTTTCCCTTTGCCTCTAATAGATGACCACCTCAATCGCTTACAAAACGCATTGATATATGTATATCATAACTGACTTGAAGAATGCCTTTTTCTAAGTTCACCTCGTTTGTTACTCAGGACGGCCAATATCAGTTTTGCAAGGTGATGTTTGGCTCAATAAATTTACAGTGGATTATTTACATTAATGCAATGTTTAGACGAGCTTTGTCGCAGAACTTAGCATCAGATTGAATTTAATTTTTGTTAAATTAAATTTTATATAAACACGAGTACAATTTTCAGGTATTCTTTCCCATTTAAACTATTGGCTTTCAATTTTTTTTCAAGCATTTATAAGTTGGTTTAACTGCCAAAAGTTATAGCAAAACTATTTTATTCTGTTGACTAGTATTGTTAGAGCGGACGATATGTTTTTAATTGTAGTGGAAGTTACTTTTAAATATTTATTAAAAGCATGGCTAACACAATATTAAACTGTAGATGCTTTTCAAAAATTATTTTGTTTTATCAATAAGCCGAATTTATACATCATATTACCTGGGAAAGCTCATAATTTGTTATTTTGTTCGTCTATATATAGGTACATATCTAAAATTAGCCACTAGTATAAATATTCACTTACCTAGATAACAAAAGTATGCATTTAAAGGCAATGTCTCCAAAGCAAACCAATAATTAGTAACATCAGCAAGGGGAGCTACCAGAGACAGTCCGCATATCGCGAATGCATAACGCAATGCAGTTCGACGACAAAGGCCGGGGTTGGTAACAGCCATCATACGATAGCCGGCTCGCGAATAATCCGGACGTAGGTTCCACGAAAGGGCATTAAAATGGGGGAACTGCCAGGCATACAGAATTCCGGCAAGAATCATTGCGCCCGCATCTAGCGATCCTGTGCAACCAGCCCAGCCCATCAGTGGAGGTATTGCTCCAACAATGGAGCCTACCCACGTGTTGCCAATACTCATTCGCTTCATTGGTGTATATATTGAGGTGTAAAGAAATAGGTTTCCGGCTCCTAACGCCGCTGTTAACCCATTGACACCAAAATACAACAAACATAGTCCTGATGTCGCTGATACAAATGCGAAGCCAACCGCTTTAAGCGGAGTTATTTGACCAGTAACCAACACCCGGTTTTTTGTTCTAGACATTTGTGAGTCAAAGGGAACTTCGTGATATTGGTTGATCGAATTTGCCGCTGCTGAAACCAAGCCTGTTCCCAATGTGCACATTACAAATGTAGTTAAGTCAAATGCAGCAGGTGCCATAGCATATCCGCCCATTGTTGTTATGACAACTAACGCTGTTGGGAAAATGTATTAGTTTTTTTAAACACACATTTTAAGTCAACTTACATGTCAAGCGAAACTTGGAAAGTTTTTTATATTTACTTAAAACATTTCCGTCATCTAAATATGGGCTCTGCATCCATGGACATTTCTCTACGGTTATTTTTAAATTTTCTGGTTTCTGTTCTTTTAATATGGTAGAGGGACCAGAGGTTTCAGTTGATGGCGCATTTCTTGCCTCACATAATTTTGAACTCGCCGAAGATCTCGCGATTGTCGAAAACTAAGAATTGTACAACCATTGGACTACCAGCACGTTGCATAACAATTTCCAATATCTTACCCGAAAGATGTTTACTTGCGCAGGAAGTATATGTGTTGATAAGCACTCTAATGAACTAATTTTATAATACGCGCGAAACATTATATATTTGGTTTTGCTGCTTAATATTAAGTATTTAAATCATATTTCAGAATTCTTATTCTTAGGACATGGCTTAGATATGAACAATTGGTACTCAGCCCCTAAATGTAACAAGTATTCGAAAGTAACTAGTTACAATTCCAAAGTAACAGTGACAAAATGAACAACATAAAATAATTAGGCTGAAAAGAATGAAAGTAACTTTACAGTTCATTGGGATCCCAATATACGAAGATGATTTATTTGATTGATACACAATATTTTTCTTTTATTTATTACGTGTCGGCTTATCTTATGAGGGTCAGCACCGGCCAGCCAGTAGTCTCCTTAGGTGTGAGTATATCCGTGGCCGCCGTCACGAACAATCGCACAACACTACACTTAATTTGCACATCACTAAGCAGCTGACTCCAAAATTTACACAAGGGCTAGCGACAAAACAAAGGTAACCATATTTACTAACATAAAATCTGACGTCGACTTAACGGGAAATGTTTATTTTAGTCAGATGCGTATAGTTACTTATATTTGTATGATTATTGAAAACATGAAAAAAAAGCCAAACCTTATGAAAATCAATTGAGTTTTGACCGAGTTATGGGGGTGGAAAATTTTACCTATGTCTATATAGGATATTTGAGGGTATGATTTTCACATGAATTTGGACCAATAATAATGCTGCCAGATTTAGCTGCCAAATTGATCTAGGGGTTAAACAACGCAAAAAAAAGCCAAACCTTAAGAAAATCAAATGAGTTTTGACCGAATTATGGTAGTGGGATATTTCGACCAATGTCTATGTTGGATAATAACGAGTATACCCTGGGCTTGACAGTGGTACGTTTAAAATAAATTGTCTCAAAGTTCTTTGAAAATGTCTTTGAAACCGATAGGAAAATAAGCAAAAATATTTTATAAAACCGTTTTCGCTAACTTTACCAAAGTTGCGGGTGAAGTTTCCCAAATCGCTGAAACACGTATTCATGAATTTCTTATGTTGTTTGAAGCAAATCGACCACAACTTAAAACTTCACCAGAAAAATTTTAGAGTCACATTTTTCACCGAGGCAGCTTTGATTTTGCGAAACCGGATTCCAACAATGACGTTAAATATAAATCTGGGAAATTACCTTTAGTTTTTGCTGGGTAACAAAAATATTTTGCGAACGCAATCTGGCAAAAAATTAATTGGCAGTCCTACCTATTTTCCGAGTAACACTTTAATAATGTCAAATTAAAAGATGCAATACTACCTCTATTTTTAAAGGCAACTCATACTTAACAAATGTTAATTTATCGATATATATACATTCGATATTTTCTACATATTTACCACATTTCCTATTTGTTCATTATCAGTCTGTCTGCTTTTCTCTTTTTGTTTCGTTCACAACCCTGGTAATCGGACCAATTTCTGAAAACTATTCGGGATAACATTTCGTTAAGAAATTCGTAGCTACAAAACCACAATAAGTATATAAAATGGTTGCTGGCCTAAAACAATAGGACTGCGACCTACACATACCTTTGTATAAAACGTCGACCAAATACTTAAATATTTGTGTATGTATTAAACTTCGTATTTCTCTTTTGATTCACCAAAATATGCATACATACATACATACATGCAAATGTATGCTTTTATATATGTATGTCATTAACAGTATTTGGACAGTTCTATTGTTTCATTGTGTCTTCATATATGAACTATACATGCATACCTAGCAGCCTTCAGACATACAATTTTTTATTTTGTACTGTCAAAACAGAAATATTGTCTGCATGTATTACGTGTTTTATATGTGTACTTACATACGTATATCGAATTCAACTTATATACGTACATACATAGGTGTTTATATACTTCAGACGATTTGTGTTTTGCAATAATAGTGGTTTCTTTTGTCGATCCACAGTTGCACATTTCGATTACATATGTATGACAACAAATACAAATAATAAATAAATATCTATTAAATGATAAAAAAAAAAATAACAATTGGAATTCAACCACGACGATATCAGAAAATGAGCAGCATAATATCAGACTGTTTTGATTATGTTTTGCAGTAAATGTCAGTTGTAATTAAATTGGCAATATACATACATATACTGTATTTACGATGAAGCAATTGTGAATTCTCAAATTTACAAATTTCTCTGTTAATGCACGATTTACAAACTGTGCTAAAATATTAACAAGGTGTCAAAAATCCATATGAAGTAGTTATAATAAAAGACGTGTGTTATGGAATCAAATGATAATCTATTCATGCAGAAGCAACTTTAAGCAGTTCTTTAACAGTGATGTTAACAGAAATGTTATAGTACGACAATAAAATTAGTGAAATGCTGAATAGTAATATCAATTTTTAAACCGAGCAAATTCCTATATTTTACGGAATTAGCAGAATGGGTTAATAATGAATAAGCTATCCATTTTCAAATTCGAAATGTATGCCATTTAAAGCATAGACAGTGATTTGTTGTTGTTGTTTTTATTTTTAGGCATACCATCATACCGGTTCAACAATGTATTTATACAAAACATAGATGGGACAGTTAAAACAAAAAAAATTAGAGTCATTCATTTTATGTGGATCAGGTCCCCCGATCGCTTTCATTCGGGTCCAAGACTCGCTAATCTGTTCAGAGAGATGGAAATTTAAGGAGCCATATGTTTTGTGTGATAAAATGGCATCGCTGATTTATATCGTTTTGACTTATTATAATGCTTTTGTGCAAAAGTGTGTGACGTGCACTTCTCTGACCTGATAAAGCATATACATTTTAGTCAATAACTACCGAGTTAATTGAGCTATGTCTATTTGAATGTCAGTACACATTCCCCTTTTCCACAAAATCGAGAAGAATCGGATTTCATATTAGGACTTTTTCCCATATATAAGACAGCTTTCGAATTAAGTCTTAGTTTCAGGTGCACAGCACATTGTACACCTGACATATCGATAACCTTTCGAAATTTACAGGCGCAATAAGCAGTCCTTAAAATCATGAATGATGTATACAACGTATCAATAACGTCTTCCTACCGCGAATGTCATATTCTCGGGCAACAAAAAAGTTTAAGTGCAGCTTTTGTTAACTGTTAATAAACTTTACTCAAAAATTACAAATAAAAGACAAGAGAAGTAAAGCCCCATAAAGTATTCCTACTCTTAAAATATTTGCTTAGAGGTATTCTTAAAAACTTCAATTCGATTTTACGAACAAATAAATGTTTAAAAGGTATTCTCTCTTTTTAATAAATTGACTGGACAGTCAATTTGACATGGACAAAAAAGTTTTTTTCGTATACGATTCATAAAATTTCGTCCACTGTTCTTTCAACACCTCATTTAATTTGGATTCGGTCTAATGTGGTGATTACTGATCTTCACAGATTGGTAATTTTCAATTTAAATGAGTGAAACAAATAATTTTGTATGTACCAATTGTGGAAATGCGATTTGCGAAGACACGACGCACAATCTTTCATTGACTAACTTCTATTTATATGCTTACTAATTATATATAAAATATAAAATTAGTAAATATATGTTTTATACAATATATTAAATTCTATAACATGTATATATATATACATTAAGAACGTTTAACATTTTCATTCAGCTACAACAAAACATCTGATTTTAAAACGGATACCAGTATAAAGTGTATAGCTACTTCCATTAAAATAATGAACGGCTTGGCCAATAGTAATGATGACTCCGTAGAGTGTCCATTGTGTATGGAACCCTTGGAAGTCGATGATCTGACTTTTTTTCCATGCACTTGCGGATACCAAGTAAGTCATATTTAATTTATGATTATATGGCCTGTAAATGTGTATGATTTATTACAGATTTGTAGATTTTGCTGGCACAGGATTCGTACCGACGAAAACAAACTATGCCCAGCATGTCGGAAAGAATATCCAGAAAATCCAGCTGATTTTAAACCCCTTACACAAGAAGAAGTAAGTAATTTTTCGTTGATGGGATATTATAATAATGAGGAACACATTATGTTCATATTTGACACATTACTACGCAATATATAAAATATAAGAAATCTTGTTAGGCAGACTGAGGACGGGTCGCATGACACTTTTGTCTAGCAAAGGGCTAGAGGTAAAGCCACATACCATTGTTGCCCAAAACTTGTGTTAAATCTTTAAGGGGCTTTTTATAAGAGGCACTGGAGTGTTGTTAACTCCGATCGATGATTTTTTCGTACAAAACTGCATTTCCTGAGTAACTGACTGATTGATGAGGAAGCTGAATATTTACTGTAGTTACCTTAATGAAGGTGCACGCTAAGATGCGGTTTTGGAAGTTTCTTGTTTACCATCCGATCGACTACAAAATCATTTTCAAGGATCTTTGTGAAAATTCATTTGAGACGTGTTTCACACCTTTCGCAAGATCCGGGCATCTTAAATGTAAAATGGGGTTCAAAGGCTGTAAGAGGGAAGTTTTAAGTTTTCTCCGATTGGCTTCAAACTTATTTTCAAAGCTCAGCGTAAAAACTTAATCAATCCATGTTTCCGCGATTTTGGAAATTCCCCAATGCAAATTCGGCGGAAACATTTTTTTTTGTTTATCAAACTTATTTTCAAAGATCTTTTTGAGAATGTATTAAATGTTTTTCGCATAATCTACCACTCTTGGATGAAAATGCTGCTCAAAGACTAAATTATAGAAAGTTTATTTTACGGCTTAAAAATTCTCATCATAAGACTTACTTGGGCAGAAGCCGTTAATTCCAATGTCTGGTTCTTTATTCAATTAACTTTAAACCTATTTTCAAATAGAAGTGGAGATCAAGATGATTCGGGTGGATTTAAATTTTCCACGGGTTCCAAGTTGGCACATGCATAGCCGTGCACTACCCTCTAGTTTATATATATATAATGTAAAATGATTTTAAAAATATTAAATTAAATAAATATTTTATTTTATTAAACCTTTTTAGATGATTGCTTTTAAGTCTCAGAAGCGGCAGAGGGACCAACAGCGCAAACAAAAGATAACTGAAAATCGGAAACACTTAGCAAATGTTCGTGTGGTTCAAAAAAATTTGGTATTTGTCGTTGGCTTGCCGCCTCGACTTGCAGACGCAGACGTAAGTATGAAACCAATTCTATAAAATATGTATATTTGTTATTCTTTTCCTACTATACCATACGCCTACAAGGAAATTTGATTTGATTTATTTATTAATTGATTTGTATTTACCAACAAATTATTTTGTCTTGTTTATGTTTTAATATTTCCATATTATGCCTTTTGTAACAGATATTAAAAAAACACGAATATTTTGGAAAATATGGAAAAATTCATAAAGTGGTAATAAACCCAAGTACAACTTATGCTGGAGTACAGGTAAGCGCTAATGTCATTATACCCTCAACCCATTGAAAATGGGTATTATTTAATTGTGAATATGTATGTATCAGGCAGAAGGAAGCATCTCCGATCCCATAAAGTATACATATTCTAGTGTTTAGCTAAATCCGTCCGCCCTCTGTATTAACGCAAGAATCTCTGAACTTTTGATCTTAGGTCCTCTTAAAGCCCGCGCAGTGCGAGTTTGTTTCCGATAATCGATAACTTGTTCTGTTTCAATTTAATCGATAAAAATCGGTTTTTAAATACTGTTTTTTTTTTAGGAAATCTCGTTTTAAGAGCTAGTCACCAAATTTGAAATGTAGCTCCTTGAATATAATATATATATATCAAGTATTTTTCATTTTATAGCGGTTGATTATGGGTTCGAGTCCAATTGAAATTTCTCTTTTTATTTAAATTAATTTTATTACTGCATTTAGTGTTTGTAGAAAAGAGTTCAGGGTATCCCCTAGTTAGGTACTCGCGACAGAGCCCCTTACTTGTTTTATATAATAATAATATTCCTTATCATCACAAAATCCATTTTAAGGGCCCCTCAGCGTCGGCATATGTCACTTACGTACATAATCCGGATGCATTGCGAGCTATACAAAGTGTAAATAATATAATGATAGATGGGCGGCTAATCAAAACCAGTCTCGGAACAACAAAATACTGCAGCCATTTCATGAAGAATCAACAATGTCCCAAAGGCGACTGTATGTACTTACATGAGTTGGGTGACCCGGAAGCTAGTTTTACCAAGGAGGTATATGGAATATATATCAAATTTAAGATGTAACATATTAATATTCAAACGTTATAGGAAATGCATCAAGGAAAGCATCAAGATTATGAAAAACGACTACATGATGTTCTAATTGCAACTTCTGGGGTAAACAATGTGTCTGGAATTGGGGTATCTACTAGTAGTGCAAATGTAGGTGGAAGCGGAACTTCAAAAGCAAACGGTGAATGACTTTTTGAATTATAAAAATTACTATATGAATAACAGCTTTTTCTGTTACAGCTTCGGTGGCGATGTCGTCATCATCATCCTCGACATCTTCAGTATCCATTGCAAATACTTCTACTTCAGTAAATTCACAGCAAAAAGAGTCGTGGCCGAGCTTGTCAGTTTCACCCATCAATAGCAAGGAAACTTTAGGAAGTGTTCCCAATGGGAATGGAAAAAGTAGAAAGGAAAAGTCTCGAAATGATAAAGGCCGTCATGAAAAAAACAAAACTAAAAGCAAAACTAATACGTACGCCAATTCTAATACATCCAACAAGGAAAATTTTATACCTGATTCAAGGAGTAATACACACACAACAACAATAACATCAGATTCAACAGAAGACCCAGTTGCCTCTTCAACGAAAATAGAATTAGGTTCTGTTAGCAACCGACCAAAAACAGAGCGTAACAAGGAAAAGGGTTCTTCAAACCGTGCCTCTCTTGCAAAAGAGCAAAGTGAAAGTAAGGAAACAATTCAAAACACTTCGGCTGAAGTCGAAAAGCAGTTGAAAAATCCTGATGATGGTCCAAATACAAGCAAAGATATGGGCACGATCAAGCTCAAGGAAAGTACCAAAAAATTTTCATTACCACACAGGTCGGCATCTAATGTGCATCGCTCACTTAGCACTAGCAGTGAAAACAGTGATGATCACTTATCCGAAAGCAGTACAAGTGATAAAAGTTCGCCTGAAAATTTGAAGACGCAATCTAATGGTTCAACTGAGGATATACATAAAGATATTATGATCGATAGAACTATCGAATTGGAAAGTGGATCGGATGATGTTTTGTCAACTACAAAAACAGTTAACTTTCATAAAATGTGTGATTCCAAAGTTAAAAACAGAGATGAAAAAAGTCAGGATAGTACTGAAATATTAAATATTGGTGAAATTGACAGCACAAAGGATGTATCGGGTATGTTTTAATTCATTTCGCATTTGTGTTATCAATCTATGTGTAATGCTAGCTAACCAATATGATGTTGCCTTTGTCATAAAGTACACAACACTTTATGTACGGACCAATGCTTGTGATATTAGGCTGTGAATGCAATGACCGCACTTTGCCATTTAAACATGAAATGGACTAAGAAGTGTTGGTGCTTTCACTGAGCTTTGCTGAAGGCAGCCTGACTACTGAATTCGTTGCTCGTGTCAGCATCAACAAGCCGCGACTACGGCATTCGTTTTTCTGGCTTTTAAAGAGCGAAAAGCCAGTAAGCTGTCCTGTTGTTTTAAGTGCGAAAAACCAGATGAAAAGCCAAGCTAGAAAATTAGTCTATCTGTCTATATTAACGCGATCGCATAATAGCCTCAAAACATAATAATAATAAATATAATAATAACTTATATATACGCATCTTATCTTGCTTATCTTTCACGATATTAAGTAAATGAAGCTATTTTATCATAGGCAATTATAAGGACAGCATTAAAATTATTCTAAACTATATCAACCTAGGCTAAGTTTGGTTATTTGAATTAAAAGACTAATTTATATTACCCATTTTATGTTTCAGATGCTCTGTTCAAATTGAACATGTTTGATGACAGTAACAGCTTCTTCTCATCGTCACCCACATTGCAGCAGTCACTACTTTTAAGAAACAAAGTAGATGGGGATGTAAGGCAGCCGCAAGTAAACAGCGTAACAAACTCACATTTGCCAGACTTGCTTAATGGTAATATGCTTATATTACGTCTGTTATTAATATATTAAGTATCTTTCATCTGCACAGATTTGAAAATTGCAAAATATATTTGGAACTATTTTATCACTGCATAAAAGTTTTCCGTAAATTTTGTAAATATTTTGCTGAAAGAGAAATATAGAAAGAAAAAAAAATAGAACACAAGTTCATAAACTATCGCTTATAATGCATTGCAATTATTTAAATTACCCTTTTATTCTTTCTATATCGTACTTCATCGATGACAATCATCATGGTCTCGTGGACAAATCAGGGATTGATGGATACCAGAATCCAGCGAACGCAAATGGTAAATATGTTTTTTATTCAACATCCATTTCAATAAATATGAACAATATCTCTTTTTATAATTTGATTGAAAGCCTCTTCTAACTTATTGTTGGATTGCAAGTGAATCAGCTGTTTTTATACCCTGAACTCATTAAGAATGGGTAAAAAGGGTAGAATGTATTTGTGCAAATTTATGTAGCAGGCGGAAGGAAGCATCTACTTCTAACCCCATAAAGTATATATATTCTTCAGCATCAATAGCCGAGTCGATCAGGCCATGTCCGTCGCCTGTGTGTCCGTATGAATGAACGCAAGGATCTCAGAACCTATAAAAGCTAAACACTTGAAGTTTAGAACGTAGGTCCTCCTAGCGCCCGCGCCGTAGGAGTTTCTTTTCGATAATCGACATCTTGCCCGCTCCCAAGAATCGATACCCAAAACATGATTTTTAAGCAAATCTCGTAAGGTCTAAGAGCTAGAGTCCCCAAAATTGATGTGTAGCTTCCCAAATATATCAAATACCTTTCAGTATATAGCTATCGTCTCCCCCCGCCTACACAACATAGCTATATATCAAATAAATAAACTGATTTTAACTGCCCACCAATTTAAGCGACAACTTAAATGCCATTAAGTTTCTGAGAATATATGAATATTCTATAACACAATAAGATCTGCTGTTGAATTTCATTAAGATCGGTTAAGAAATAGAAAAGTAATTAAACAAAGCGTGTGCTTATATTGAGAGAGAGCAATAGAAATATATTAGATGAAAGAAAATAACGTGATTGTTTAATTTCTAAATCTAGAGCCTCGAGCCGGTTTAGCCGTCAACGAAATATATAATTTTTTTACGCTTAGTTTAAAGCAAAGTTTAAACAAGAATATTGCATTTTTTTCCAGAATGGGAGGAAGCCTTTAAGAATGTAATGTTGCGCAACAACCGGCAAGTAGAAGAGCAAGTTCTGCATCAGCAGCATCTACAACTGCAACAGCAACATCATCATCAACAAGTACTAAAACAGCAGGAAGAATTTCTTCGCTTTCACGAATTACATAAAAGGAGCAATTTAGTAAATAATGCTGGAATTTCTCATACCACGCACACTGGTACGTTTTATAAGTTCTTAATTGTAGTCCGCCGAGAACACGGCTATATAGTACAAGCATTAAGGAGTCACAAATTTGAGCAGATTTTAAAGCAGTTGTTATGGTAATTTATTTTGTGACAGTATTTATAAAGAAGTTTCTTATCTGGTTTGCTTTTGTATGAATTAGAAATGGGTAAGGCATTTTTTTTGGGAGTCAATACAAAACAATTTAATTTTTCAACGAATTTCTAAACTAAATTTTATTGGGTTTTCGTTGATAAACATGTGCAAATGCAACATTTTTTGTAATTATTTGTTTTGATAGTTCAGTATAGTTTCCGGTAGTTAAAACGTGCCGCGTTTCCAATCAATCGATAAAAATCTGTTTTTTGAGCAAATCTCTTAGGTTTAAGAAGAAACTTGACATTTTCTAGCTGTTGTTGTTGTTGTTTGATCGATAAGCTTAAAGCTGAATGATATTTGGATAAAAATATAATCTCGTTTTGGGTACGGTGTGAAAAAATATATATTGTTGTTATAATTCTCTAGCTCTCTTAGATTCCGACGAACAGTCGGCCATTGCTAAATCGACTCAGCTCGGCGTGCTGATAATGCCTCCTACATACGTTCGCACAAATAATTTATATCAATAAAGGGCTTAAAAGTGATATTTTTTTAAATCTCTTTTTGTGCTTGAATATATTTGTGTATAACTAGAAATTTGGTGAAAGTAGCTCGGACTAGAGTAAAAGTGCTCATCAAAATTAAAGTATAAAAAGTACCCAAAAAAAAGAGTTCTTGCAGAAATAAGAAAAGGAATAATAGTTAAACAAAGATTTTTTTTTTTCTTTTGTGTGTCTAATATTTGACAGGAACCAACTATACACTACAACTATATTATATTTATATATAAATCTCTTTTCTTTCGCAGATTTTCCAAACCATTATTATAGTGCTGATAATGAAGCGAATAGGACCCAAATACATGGATCAGTGCATCCACAGCACATCGTACAGCAACCCGATGAAAATCCTAATTATGTAAATAATATATTCGGTGGAAATATGTCAAAGTTTTTCGACTTTCACAAAAGTCAACAACAAATACACCAACAGTACATAAATGGACAATCTCTGCTGAGTAATTCCGATTCTCATCGATTGGCTATATTTTTGGAAAATAACCGTGCTAACCCTGCAGTTTTTGACAATGGTAATTCGAATTTTTGTTCATTTCGACATATAAGAAAGAATTTTTTTAATATCAGGCATTTTGGCCCAACAATCGCTGATGCAGAAACAAAGGCTTATGGGAAATTTCGATAAAACAGTAAGTTTACAAGTTTGATATATATCGAAGTTTATATAAACAACAACATTTGTTTTTCAGTCTTCAAACCAACCACAAAACATACATTCGCCACAAAATCGGTTTTCACAAAGCTCTTTAGCGGACGATGACCTAGGTAATATTTTAAATTATATTAAGAAGCACAATCAATGGCTTAAGTTCACAGCTTGTAAAATGCATTTTGTGTAGAGTGAAGAGTGAAATAGGGCATCTCAAGTTATATAAAACCTTTTTGAAGACTGTTGAGTTAAGAACCAAAGATTTTGTTGCTTGTGCGGACACATACATTTAAACGATCCCTAGACATAATGAGAGAGCATTGAGAGCACTGAGAGTAAGACAAAGCTGTTTCCTGAAGGGGTAGCGAAATAAAAAACAACAATGCTGTTCTACCACACAAATCATATGTATTTCTGACTCTCTTGCTCTCTGAGCATGGCTGCGGAATGTAAGGTTGTTAAAACTTCTCTTGGTTCCAAGGTGGAGTCTTGTTGTATATAACACATCATGATGTTAGTAAAGAGGATGTACATATAAAGTTTAGCCTTTGGTATCAGACATGAGTAAGTATTGTCGCAATCGATGAAATCAAAGTACTAAAAAATGGCTCTTTGTTTTCTTTTTCTTACGGTTCTAGCAGACGTTGTTGCCGACTCTAGATCCCCAAGCCCTTGTCGCCAACCAGAAGCTGGTTTAATTTTGCTTTCAAATGTCTAAAAAATGTTAAACAAAAAATATAGACAAAACATTCAGCATGTGTTAATACACTTATGCAAGACAACGGAAATAGTCGTTTTAACATTTAAAACTAAAGATTATTCATGCATTTATTATTGCAAACCTGTCTTTTTTTAATCTTTTTCTACGAAAATATTGATTTTTTGCAATGTCCGTTTTGATGTTCAGTTGCGTGTCCATCTGAACTCTTTGAAACCAACAAAAATTAAATTTTATTGATAATTTGGAACAAGAACCCTTAAGTTATTTAGGAAAGGAGATTGATAGTAAAATATATGTTATTTTATGTGTGATAAACACCCTGCTTAATTTTATGCTTTCATATATGCATGATTTTAAATATTTTTTATGCCTGCATTAATGAATTAACTTAACCATTATAGACTCGAGTTTATATACTTGTTACGTATTATGGTTACAGGGTCAGTTTTAACTAGTTAATATTATTTATCGGTTACTAAACATCATATATATCTTTTATCATGTTAGGATTCGACCCGTTTATTGAAACACAAAAGGGATTAGCAGAGCTAATGGAAAATGAAGTTGTTCAACAGAATATTAATGGAATTGCTGGACCAAAATTACAGCAGCAAACACCAGCTTCTCATCAGCAACTTCTTGATAACATGCAGCGCGCCCGAATGCCTCCTCCTGGTTTTAATCACATGAATACCTTAGGATTTGAAGGTGCAGCACGAGTACACTCGAGTAAACTTTTTCCTTTTATTAATATGCCGAGCAACTCGGTTGGAAACAACACTACCCAAGGAGAACAACAACATCAAATGCAACTGGCAACTAACTGGAACAATCATTTGGCCACATTGCACCAACATCAAGGACAGCCTATGAGTGACTCCCATTTGCAGCATCAAGTCGCCCAAACTAGCATCCAAAATAAAGGTAATCATGTTATATCAAGACTATATTAAGCAATTCCGATCCCATAAAGTATGTATATTTTTGATCAGCATTAATAGACGAATTGACTTATCCAAATTTCAAATTTTGAATGTAGACCCTTCTTATGCCCGCGCAGTTTTTCGATAATCGATAACTTTCACCTTTTCTATGCAATTGATAAAACTCGATATAGAAATCCTGTGTTTGAGCAAATCTCTGAGGTTTTTTTTAGCTAGAGACACCAAATTTGACAATTAGCTTCTTTAATAGTATATATATATCAAGTATTTTTCATTTTATAGCTATCTTCTTCTTGTTTCTGTGAAATGTCCGTCTTGTTCTTCGTCCATCCGCATAAACGCAATGTTCTACGTAATTAAAGAAACATGAAACTTAAAATGTTTATCAAATATTGTATAATTTTGTTTGGTGCTTTCTTGGAGGTAAAGCAGCGAAATGGTAATTAGACGATTATCCAAATTTGGCAAGTATATTTCTGAAGGTCTTTGGGGATTCAGCCAAATATATCCCAAAGTTTTTAAGTACTGATTGTACTCGATTGCACTATTGCTTGCTTATTGCATTTTTTCCAATTTGTACCCATTAGTGTGTATTTATTATATATATTATTATTATTTACTCTAGTGTAAAATTATCTTTGAATGTTTGAGTAAAAAATCTTAAAAATTTACTTTAAAAATAGGATATAGTAGCAATGACTGGACTGCAATGGATCCAGCTATTTTGTCATTTCGGCAGTATTCATCTTTTCCGCATCAAGCTCAAATGCCACCTCATCAACAACAGCAACAACAAGACCTATTTATGCAACATTTGGCTCAAAATCACCAGCAAAACGGACAAGGTAAAAATTAATATATATTTTGTACTATATATTTAGAGTTTTAACTAATACATTTTGTATTGATAAATAGGTTTCGGTAATCAATCCCAACAAGTGCTTCCGGGTATGAACGTGCCTAATAATATGATCAATGGACAGTCGTCATCTCAGACACAGGTAAACGCCAATGTTCAGGGAATGCTGGAGTTCTTAAAAAACCGCCAATTTGTTTAAAAATTAATGTCTGAATATTATAGATTGGTTTACCTGTACTACTTATAAAATACTTATTGTAATACAAACATAGTGAAAAAATCGAATATAACAAATCGAAAAGCTTTTGTTTTTTTTAATCTAAAATTTGTAAAAGAAATTGTTTTTACTGGGATCCTTACAAACGATGCTGTCAACACCAACTACATAGATCTGGACATGTTCACGACAAAAGGAACTGCGGTGAAAACAATATCAGTACAAGCGGCGGGGCTGATTGAGAGCACTAACCATACAACATATAGATAGTACATTTAGAAGTCAAATTTGTAGCCATTCATTTTTTAAAGTTCTGGTCCAAAGTCGACTTTGTTCGTTCAGTTGTTCAGAGAGCAAGAGATTAAGAAATACTTATGAGAGCGGATGACTTCCAGCCGCAGAAAGTGTAGGCCAACGTAGTGCGTACCTGAAACTCGAACGGAGGAACGTCTAGTTTGACGGCTAAGAACTCCGTCGAGGACATTGTGTTCCGATTGAAGGTCCTGCAAAGGGCAATGGGTGTGGAAGAGGGTCCTGCGCGGCGTGCCTGCGAATGGTCCAGAAGACTGAGAGACCGGGAACTGGTTAAAATAATGTAACGGGGTTTGAATGGATGAGCTGCGCCGGGAGTGCAAAGAGGTGGAGAGGCAAATGGGTCGTAGAGGCAGAGCTGGACATACCCAGCAGTCGCGCTATCCGCAAGGAGCGAAGCCAATGGTAATACCGGCTAGTCTGGTAATACCGGCTAGTCTGGTAATACCGACTAGGCTGGAACTGTAGACAGTTCGATCAGGATCTTCTGTTACAGGTGCGGGAATACTGTCCGGGAAACTCCAGAGGTACCGTAATGATAGCTGAACAGGCGCTTTCCGGGACGGCGTCCACGGAGAAGCAGGGGTGGAATACCTCACAAGGCTTACCATATGACGAACATGTTCGGCCATTCATGTCGGGCCAAAATAAAATTTTTGGTGAGCGCCAGCTGGAAGGGATGACGCTGGCCACCCGACAAGATGTAGAGGCTCGGCCGGAGTTCCGCAGGCACATGCAACCAAAGCGATTGTCCGAACCACAGGAGAAGAGGATCGATTGTAACCTAGCCCCAGCCGTCTTGGGTCCTGAGAAGTTAAGTTCTAAGTTCCATGGAATGCCAATTTGAAAGGCTTCTGGCCGTGTCGATGACGCAATATGAGGAACTCGAAAGTGAGCCGGATATCTGGGAGCTGCCTGGGAGGAAAGGATAGACTTAGTGGGAGACATGCGGGAGTTTTAGCTCTTTGCACATGGAAAATATACAATCAATTTCGTAGAACGGGCCCAACCGTTCAAAGATCGACCCTACCCTTTATTGCCAGCGATGTAGTAAGTAATGCATTATGAAATGTTAAACTGGGGAATAATAGAAGAGTGCAATAACTCATAGAATATTCGCTCCACACTAGTGCGGAACCGGGTATAAACCGTTTCTGCCTCGATGCACGCATGCATAAAAATTTGACACTGAAAGACGCGTATCCGCGTCCCTTTATAGAAGACATCCTAGCCAGGATAAGCCACACCTACTTCATCTCGAGGATACCGCATTTACAGTCCCAGTTAGGCCCTAATACCAATTTCGAGTCATGACATTAGAAGACCTGCTAGTTATTGCCCCAGATTTCCAAACTCATTCAAAGTACCTGCGACGAGTAGTGATTAACGGAGCCAAATCTTCCCTCTGTTTCAAAGCATTGAAATACATGAGCTTTCTTATTGGTGCTGGAATGCTACGAATGGACGGTAGCTTAAAATGTCTGATGTTCATGAAGGACTTAAGCGGAAGACTTGCTCGTTGCAATAACTAAGAAGCTATAACTAAGTGCTAATTTATTGCAGCACTGCTGCCTCTAGAAGGAGAAGAAGAAGGTCTTCTCGGAACGGACTTACCCTATTTTTATTGTTTTGCCTATTCTACCCGTTACTGCTAGCCTCCTAGTCCTAGTCCGCCTCGCTTGAGATTAGCCGTGTATAGGGCTTTCATGCACCTCTGGGCCGGAAAATGCTGTCCTCCAATCTGGCCCCCTCAGCAATAAGTTTAATGGCGATATCGCCTGCTAATTTCTTTGGTTGATTTTTGTTTGACACATTTTTAATTATTTAATATGTCCTTATTATTCGGTTGCGTTTATTTTCAGCTATTTTTTATTATTAATTTTAAAGTTAAAGTTTAAAGTTTTTAATCCTCGGCTTGGCACCATTGATTTTATAAGGGTTTTTCTTCTGGATCGGCACAATTAATTTTATGAAATTTGAATTTTTCTAGTCAAATAATCTTTTGATTTGATACAATTATATTATAAGAATAATTTCGTTTAATTTTTCGTCTCCCATAGGTTTTTATTTTTGTTGTAGTTACTCCGGCAAAATGCGATCACAAATGCGATCACAAAATAACAGCACACATCAAGCCCGCAGATGACCGCAGCCAAAATCGCACCCTCCGCTCCACATCTGGGCAGCAACGTTATCGGTGCTGAATAACCAACTGTCTATGCCATTTATATAAGTTTTTTAAATTTGGATGTGGTTGCTAAGATGCTAATAGAAATGGAACAGAAAAATTGAAACAGTATGTCAATGAAACAAAATATCGGTAAAGTGATATCGATAGTGTGTCATTTGACATATTTGTAGTGTGACTTTTTCAATGAGCTCCTCTCTATGCAAATTATTACAATGCGATATTTTTCATCTCGACCTCAGCTCAAAATCTTTGTTCGTGCATTATATCTTGGAACGGCAAGTAGAAGTATGTTTAAGGCGCAGCATTTAGAAGTATTTTACTTAAAAGAACATCTAAATATGTTTTCACCCTGCTTGTTTACATAGATTCGCCAATTATAAAAAACATCGGGATGTCAGGTGTTCCGCAAAAGTCTTCAGAATCAATGAAAGCAAATTTTGTATATCCCGTTGCCCGTAAGGACTTATCGATTGAAGATAACTTCCATGGCTCAAAGATAAAGGACGTTTACCGTTGGCTTGAGGATCCGGACGCCCCTGAAACCCAAGAATATGTTAATAGTCAAAATAATATAAGCCAACCATTCCTCGAAAGTTGTGAACAGTGGAAAAAAATAAATAATAAGCTTACAAAACTATGGAACTATCCGAAATATGGATGCCCCATGCAATATGGAAAATATTATTATTATTTCATGAATACGGGTCTTCAAAATCAAAGGTAACCTAATGCCTTATCATATTTGATTATGTCTTCTATATGTGCATATTGTCTTATTACAGTGTTATGTATCAGCAAGATTCACTACATGGCGAGAGCAAGGTTTTTCTGGACCCTAACAGCCTGTCTGAGGATGGAACAGTTGCGCTGTCGCAAAAGGCGTTTTCCGAAGATGGTAAATTTATGGCTTATGGGCTAAGTGAAAGTGGATCTGATTGGACTAAGATTCGCATACGAAACACTGAAACCGGTAAGGATTTCGACGAAGTGCTTGAAAAAGTAAAATTTTCGGAAATATCATGGACAAAGGACAATAAGGGATTTTTTTACGGAGTACGTAGACAAGGTCTGCAGAGTTATATGATTAATAATAACTCCTTAATTCAACAGAGATACCCTGATCAAGATGGTAAAACTGATGGTTCAGAGACCAAACAAAATGAAAACCAAAAGCTTTATTATCATCTCGTCGGAGAAAGTCAGGCTAAGGATGTATTAGTCGTTCAGTTTAATGAGGAACCGTCGTGGCGCTTGTATGGATTTTGTATATTACAAATTAATTTTATGAAATTAGCTAACACCCATCCAATTTTCTCTTATCTCTATTTAGTCAATCTGTCGTATCCGACTGTGGCAAATATTTGATACTGGCCATTGTTAAAGACTGTCGTGATAACATAATATACTATGCCGACCTTAAACCCGGGGAGCCAATTAAATCCGAACTGGATGTTAAAATCATTGTTGATAAATTTGAGTCAGACTACGACGTAAGTAGAATATGACGCGTGTCGTATAATTATTATTATTATATAGAAAAAGACGGAAACGATGGGTATACACTTTATAAACCTCAGATTTGTGTGTTCCTTAACACGCATATCATTTTTACCTTTAAATATCTGTTAGTTACATACTTATTTTTGTTTTTGCAGTACGTGACTAATGTGGGGTCAAAGGTGTATTTTCGTACAAACAAGAATGCTCCAAATTATCGTGTCATAATCATCGACTTTGAAAATCCAGCCGAAGAGAATTGGGAGACCCTCATACCGGTAAGAATAATAACTGTCAGCAATACAATATATAGAATATATCTTATTTTCAAGGAACACGAAAAAGATGTGTTGGACTGGGCTAAATGCGTCAATGAAGATAAGCTTATTCTTTGTTATATAAGAGATGTTAAAGTAAGGCCACTTTTATATACCCCGTAAACCGTTGGACAAAGATTTTGTTTATTCTAGACGATTTTGCAAGCTAATTCACTTCAAACGGGAACACTAATACGACAATTTGATTTGGATATTGGTACCATTGTTGGAACCTCTGGAAAAACAAAATATTCGGAAATTTTTTACAATTTCTCGTCATTCCTAAATCCCGGAACAATTTACCACTATGATTTTAAATATCCAGACCAGCCACCAAAAGTCTTTCGGGAAATTAAACTCAATTTGGACGGATTTCGACAGGATAATTACGCCGTTGAGCAAATCTTTTATTCTAGCAAAGATGGCACTAAGGTGCCAATGTTTATAATACAGAAGAAACGAGCTGTTCGTGAGCCCCGACCATGTCTGCTTTACGGTTATGGAGGATTTAATATTAGCATGCTGCCAACATTTGGGCTAACAGGGTGAGTATCTTTATACATATATTGTTATTTGAAACTTTAGGCACAACCGAAAAACAATAGTCTTATGTTTGTAGATACTTTTGATGGCGTTCTGGCTTATCCGAACATTCGTGGTGGTGGCGAGTACGGCGAAAAGTGGCATAATGGCGGACGCTTGCTTAATAAACAAAACGTTTTCGACGACTTTCAATGTGCTGCAGAGTATTTAATTGAAAACAAATTTACCACAAAAGACCGTTTGGCAATACAGGGCGGATCTAACGGCGGTCTTCTGGTTGGTGCATGCATCAATCAACGTCCTGATTTGTTTGGAGCAGCTATTGCACAAGTTGGGTTAGTATTCTATGCTTAAGAACATTGGAATAATTATATTTGAAAATGAATGTGTGAAGTTAAAAGTCTGATCGGCATCAAATACTTTTTAAATTCTATTTACGACCCTATTATTTCTCGTTAACTATAATCAATCATTACTGGCGCAATCCTCGGAGCCCTAGCGCTCCACTGTCCACTTAACAAGTTGTTTCCTCAACTCCTTTGCTCGAAAAGGGTCCACTCTATTTGAACGCTTTTTTCCAAGTCCCGGCTCACTCGCTGTCAAGCCTTACCCTTACTTATAATTAATTCAAATGCTTTGTTATGCTTTTATCTAAGTATTTAAAATACATCTAACAAATATTGTTTGTGCCAACAGCGTAATGGATATGTTGCGGTTTCATAAATTCACTATTGGTCACGCTTGGTGCTCGGACTATGGAAATCCCTCGGACAAGGAACACTTTGATAATCTTTATAAGTTTTCTCCGTTGCACAATATCCATGCACCACAAAATGAATTGAAAGAGTATCCATCCACACTGATTTTGACCGCTGATCACGACGATCGCGTCAGTCCACTGCATTCATTAAAGTTTGCAGCTGCATTGCAGGATGCTGTGCGTAATTCAGAATTTCAGAAAAATCCGTTGCTACTTCGTGTATACAAAAAAGCTGGTCACGGTGCTGGAAAGCCAACATCTAAAAGAATTGAAGAAGCTACCGATATTCTAACATTTATGTATAAAAGTCTTAAAATGGATGTCATCAATTTATAATTTGTAAATATATAGGTAACTATTGTATTTATCTTGCCTTTTAAATTTGTAATCTTATAATGTGACAAATAGTTTGGCACTTTCACAATAGCTTGCATTTACCATGTATATTACAGAATGCATCAAAGTAAAGTCTTTTTGAAACTGATTGGTATTAATATTCATTTTTGTTGTTGGTGGTAGGCTAGAAAATTATTTTAAGTCATCCATGCGGGGATTACACAGGTATAAATAGTAATATTACAATGTTACAACCAGCTTGGCCGAATATTAATTGTCAGTGTTCAACATTGAATACTGAAATATATATTGTGATAGAGGGGGGTGCTCAACATTCACTAGGCCACAAATAAAATAAGCACAGAGCATATTTGTTGACATGCGGCAAAATATACGAAAGACAATAAGAGTACAAAATCGAATGTTTGAAAGTTATAGGACGCATTCAAGGCAGCATTCCAACAGCACCAAATATGCCGCTATAGAGGCCGTACCTATATTTTTGTATACCATCCATCTACTTGGGAGAATCCAAACAAAAAAAAAAAGACTGAGTAATTCTTTAAGGAGTCACAATGTGGGTATTATCTTTAGATTTAATAAAATAACAAATTGGAAGCAGAGCTCTGTGGACATTATTGAAGTATCTGATCAAATTTAACTTCAAGACCGCATTGAGCTTACAGCGAGGTACATTGTGGAAACTCTAACTAACTGAACGGAACACCTCACTTTCTGCAAGAGGAGCTGCGATGGATCATCAGGACAGTGCTAACAATAAAGTATTAAGTTTCGATGGAGACTCAGAAACTTGTGTGAACTAACCAAGTGCTCAATTGTCTCAATGCACTTGAAAAATGGGGATGTGGATCCCTGTTGATTCAGGAGAATAAATTCACCTGATTGGATTTGAGATCCTTTTAACTACGATTGGCGGAAAAACAAAATATCAAATATTGTATGAAGCTCATGTTGAATTTGCTGAGATCAGGCTAAAAGTTGACTTCCCAAACAAGGCTATGATCAACTACCTCAGTAACAGCAATAAATCTAGATGCCATGAAAGTTTTAAGATAAAACCTTATGTATTCAGCTGTGCTGAAAATAAAAAGTGGAAAATATGCCAAGACTAAAAACATTTTATGAAAATATGACTTCCTCCTTGGGTACAGAAAATTTTAGTCATGGCCATGATCTAGCAAATCTCCAATGTCTGACAATTGTAAAATTATAAGAGGATTATAGAAAAGAAAGGAATTAAACAATAAATACTAATATATTAGGTTAATAAATAATATTAATTATGTAGATACACAATGATAAAACAAATAGAAAGAAAATTAGGACCGAATTTATATGCAAACAGCTGTTTAAAATAAAAACCAAAAAACATTGAAAAATATATATTACTTTTATTTAGTCTTATTACTTTATTTACTGTAAACTGTTGAAAAAAAATTGTCTTGTATTTTATATTTTCAGTGCTTTCAAACTTTATCTTTAGCAGCTGATCCTGAATCAGCTTGTATATAAAATCAGCTTGAAAATAAAATATACTTGATTTGTATAAACCATTCTAGAAGCTAAACGTCATCGTTAAATTCATCCATCATTCTACAAATTGGGGGACTAGGTTCTTTACCTTTGTCCACTCAACCTTTAAACACTTTTGTGAAACTCGTCTCACATGAATTTTTAAAAAGAACTTTAATGGCAAGCAAAATTAACAATAATATTTGTTTTTTTTTTATTAATATTTAAATTAAATTCTTCGCCATGGTTTTCATTTAAAACACATTTACGAACCTATTTTAACAAATTCTGCTTTATAGCTCCTACAGATGCGCGGGATATATGTTTTATTATATAGAGTATAGAATGTTACCTGCGATTCTTCGGCCTGATTGTTCCTATATGAGATACAGATGTGAGATAGTTATCCACTGTTGAGATTTTGAAATGTTATTTGCCAAAAAAAGCTGGTAGAAGCTGATTTCCGTTAACATATTTGCGAAAAACGAAAAGGATGTTTGCAAATTATTGTTGCACAGATCGTGTTATCTTGAAATGCCACAACGTAATTACTTTTGAACATTTAATATTGATATTTATTTGATAAGTAACTAATGTAATGTTGTGTGAGACCTTTGAAGCTCAGTCGAATTGGACTGAGTAGTTGAAATATTTGTTAGTCCTTGTCCAGTTGCTATTATTGTCTCCATTCGTTGGGTAGTGTCGCGCATCACCCCACTGAAATCGGGCAAATCTGGAAGCTCTAATGCGAGATGCGCTGAAAATCTTTTATACACCGAATTTTTGATGCTTTCCTTCTTAGTTTTCTTCCTACTTTCTTCATATTTTAGTTGTTGTTTAAGAAAGATGGAAGTCTTCAGAATTTCTTGTATATTATAAAAAGTATTTTCAGATTTCTCTATCGATTTGAGTGCTTGCACACCATATTCCATGTCGAAGCAATGTCCTTGTAGGTTGCTTTGTAAGCTGAGAACTTCGGCTCGTTTCTCTAGAATAGCAGGCAGAACCTTACGAATGTGTTCCTTGAATATATATTGAATACATTAATATATTTTTTTTATTATAATAAAATTAGGAAAGCAAACCTGAATTCGAAAGAAAGCTAATGATGGGTCATTGGCGAATATATGTACATTTTCAGACAGTTTTTCTGAAGCTAGAGAATAGGAAGAATATATATGATGGATGCTATTGACATTTAAATAAATACAATTACTTTTCTTTGCCTTGAAGTTAAGATCACTGCCTGGTTCCATCTTTTTCTGTTTTCGCATTCGTACAAGAATATGTTGTCAAATTTACAAATGTGTTCGCAGTGTTTTCCTTGGTTACAAATCTATACTCATACATACACATACACATGCATCTCACGATTCCGAGGTAGGTAAAAGACTTTTTATTGAAATCTCGATTCTACCACTCTTATATGTTGATATTGCGAAATTGTAAGTAACTCTATTTTAATGGCAGATTTTGATACACTTGAAATTTCAGTTCCCATATATTACAATGTACATAAGTATATTCATGATCAGTATCAAGTTTCTATATCAAGTAGTTTTAAAACTACCGTTACGAAACTTTTTGTAGGTCCATCTAAGCATTACTTGCTTGCCCGTGCACTTAAAAATGACCAAAATCACACAAAGCAACAGAGCCCGTTTCTAAATAATGTTGTCAATACATATTAGGGATGAGCGATATTTACACACTCGTTATGAGCAAGAAATATTAATATATTGAATGGGATATCGATACTGAGAGTCGATATATCGATAGGGGCCCAAATTTTACTTAGGATGTTCAAACCAACAAACGTTCATACAACCGTTTTTCGCTTATTTACCACTGTTGCGGGCGAAATTTCCCAAATCGCTGAAACACGTATTCATTAAGTTCTTATGTAGAGCTTTGAAAATAAGTTTGAAGCAAATCGGAAACAACTTAAAACTTCACCGAAAAGATTTTAGAATTTCACTTTCCACCGAGGAAGCTTTGATTTTGCGAAAAATGTGAAACAAGTCTCAAATGATGTTTCATATAGATCGTTGGAGGTCACCCACCAAATCTATGATCCCCATTTCCAACAAGGAGTAATGCATTTTTCGAAAAGTGTGAAACACCCCTCAAATGAATTTGAACAAAAAGCTTTGAAAATGAGTTTGTGGCCGATCGGATGGGCAAAAATTGTTCTACATATGCGGGTGGAATTTCCCGAAACCCCGTCTTAACTTGCACCTTCATCACATAAGGTAACTACAGTGGACATATCAGCTTCCTAGCTCTCAGTTTAATATATAGAGATATATAAATAGTAGTGTTGGGAAACTCTTATTCGATTTTGTAAATATTATTTTAAATGGAATATTCATACCACTTAAGAATATAGATTTCTGTTCCTTTTCACTGTGCCGAAAGAAAATGTTTGTATGTTTCACATTGATTATTTTTTAGTTCAAAATCATTCGATAAAATTCTTTAAGCAACCTTGTTTTTAAAGTGCTTCACTTCCTGTCCGTACCACGTTTGTCGGGTTCTTTCCTATCGTACGTTTGCCAGACTAAGGTGGGTAAATTTTCGAAGATTTATTTTAACGTATTAATATTAAGTGATTGCAATATTTTTATGAAGAAAGAGAAAGCAATTATTAGAATATAGCTTGAAATTAAATATTTGTTCATGAATCATGGTATAAATGTAAACGTTTATACAAAATACACGGAAGAAAAAACGCACATTTATAGTCATGTACATTGTACATGAGTATAATTTGTTTCATGTAGTGTGAGCGGGTAAAGTGCCAAAGATAAACTGTTTTTACCATGTGCATATGATGTACATACGCATGTGTATTTTTCAAATGATTGTTCATATTCGTATATAAATTGTGGTTAATCAAGGTAAGTAAGGTGTGGACAATATGTCACTTGTGGATTATCAAGAAATACATATGTGTGTATGTAATGCATAACACATATTGTATGTATATAGTTGCATATATGATCTAAGATCTTCATCGGAGAATTCACAGTGCCATATTTTCCCAATTGTATTAACTTAATAATACATTTTGCGTTGCAGGTCTGCGGAAGGAACGTACATCAAAATGCCGCAAAATGAGTATATGGATCGCCATCGGAAGTTGTTCGGTCGACGGCTCGACTATGAAGAACGCAAGCGCAAAAAGGAAGCGCGACTTCCAAAGGAACGTGCCCGTAAAGCGCAAAAGTTGCGGGGCATTAAAGCAAAATTGTTTAACAAGGAGCGCCGCAATGAAAAGATACAAATAAAGAAGAAGATTCAAGCCCACGAAGAGAAAAAGGTCAAGAAACAGGAAGAAAAGGTTGAGGATGGAGCCTTACCGCATTATCTGCTTGACAGAGGCATCCAGTCAACTGCAAAGGTTCTATCAAATATGATAAAACAGAAACGGAAAGAGAAGGCTGGCAAATGGGATGTGCCTATACCAAAAGTGCGTGCTCAATCCGATGCAGAAGTGTTCAAGGTTCTGAAAACTGGAAAGACCAAACGGAAGGCGTGGAAGCGAATGGTAACAAAAGTAACCTTTGTTGGTGAAAACTTCACGCGAAAACCGCCGAAATTTGAGCGGTTCATTCGGCCGATGGCATTGCGCATGAAAAAGGCGCATGTTACACATCCAGAATTAAAAGCAACTTTCCACTTGCCAATCATTGGTGTTAAGAAAAACCCCAGCTCCCCAATGTTTACCTCTTTGGGTGTGATGACCAAGGGTACGGTTATAGAAGTAAATATCTCTGAATTGGGATTGGTAACGCAAACTGGCAAAGTTGTTTGGGGTAAATATGCGCAGGTTACAAACAATCCAGAAAACGATGGAGTTGTGAATGCCGTATTACTTGTATGATTATATGTAAGATGACTCTTATTTGTATCTTGGTTCATTTAATAAAAATAAATAATACAAATAATACACAAAAGACCTTTCTTTTTATATATTTATCTATATTCAATTAGTTGTTTATTATTAAGACCTATCATTAGTTTTTATTTATATTTTTGTGATATTAAATCAACTCGGTTTCTTTTGCAGTTGGCCCCGGGAGTGTACGATGCAAATTTTTGTAAAAACCCTCACGGGTAAGACCATCACTCTTGAGGTCGAACCGTCGGATACCATCGAGAATGTAAAAGCCAAGATCCAGGACAAAGAAGGAATTCCTCCAGATCAGCAGCGTTTAATTTTTGCTGGCAAGCAGTTGGAAGATGGTCGCACCCTTTCTGACTACAATATCCAGAAAGAGTCCACTTTGCATTTGGTGCTTCGCCTGCGTGGTGGCGCCAAGAAGCGCAAGAAGAAGAATTACTCTACTCCCAAGAAAATTAAGCACAAGAGGAAGAAGGTCAAGCTAGCTGTCCTCAAGTACTACAAGGTATATCTTCAATAACCAACAGATTAACAATACGATCTGTTCTTGGAATTCTTGAGTCTTGGTCTTGAGCTTGAGGCTTTTAAGTCTTTCATCTAGCCAACATAATTATTTTTGAAGCCGTTCACAAAGTAAATGGAGTATGTAACTTTTGTGTCATGTCAGCTGACGCAGTTATTACGCTGCCATTAAGCTAGAGTTATTCATTTGTGGATGTGATACATTTTGTTGTCACGCCACGCTAAATACGAAGTTTTAAAGCTGTTTGCTAAATTTGTCAGGTAGATTTGTGAAATCGCGGGCACGATTTATGTACCATTTCGAAAGGTAGGTCTGTTATGACCCAACTTGCTGAAGTTACACCCACACAAAATAATCGGAGACATTGGAAATAGAGTATTACGCGGTCAGGTGCACAACACTAAAATTCTTGTTTTGTATTGCAGGTTGACGAGAACGGTAAGATCCATCGTTTGAGACGCGAGTGCCCTGGTGAGAATTGTGGTGCTGGAGTCTTCATGGCTGCTCACGAGGATCGTCATTACTGTGGCAAATGTAACTTGACTTTTGTGTTTAGTAAGCCAGAAGAAAAGTAAGTGCCGGCGCTTTAGATCAGGCATTTATTTCTACTGTAATTAAATGAAATAAATATGAAGTAAAATAAGCCTGAAACCTTGTGTTGTGATTTTAAACTTATTTCTCTGCTTGCATTGAAATTGATTGAGCGTTAAATTGTTAAAACAATGAAACAAACTTATTTAACACTTGTTGCTACCAGATCTATGTTCGATGCGATAATCATAGTTTTCCAACTCGAGTGACCAACGGATTGCTCCGTGGATTAATGTGCTCCAACACTTTAAACAGGCTCCCTCTGGCCTGCAGCCTAAGCTTGCTCTGTGTCTTAGTTGGCGAAAGTTGAAACACCTGATCTCTGCGGCTGGTTGATTTGATGCCGCTTTTCGCTTGGCCACTTGCTCCATCAGCTCTGCCTGCCAATTCTTGCGGCTTCTGACGAATCTGGTCGAAAATGAGCAGCTTTTCGCGCAACTCGTCCAGTGAAGTACAATATGGCATAGACACAGCTGCTCCTGTCTTACCTGCAACCCGTTGACAATAAATTGTATGATGTCGCGCATAGTCAAGTCAGCTTGAAGTACGCTTCAAAGTACTGCAACGCAGTCTCATCTTTGGCAATTTATCATAACTCAAGATGTTATCCCACATCGCACGGATTAACTCCTCTTTCAGATCATTCCAGTTTAATATCCCAGCGTTAAACATGTAGAATTGTGCTGACGCAGATAGCAGACGCTTGGCATAAAAGACTTCGATATCATCCAAGCTGAGTACAACTTTCGACCATAGCAGATCAGAGACCAAGCGGGAATTGGAACAGCTTTAATTACCGGCAATTGTTAGGACAGTCAGTCTGATGAAAATGATAGCTTCAAAACACCGAAAGCTGCGCGGACAGCTTCAAAAAATAGTTCACTAAACCAAGATATACTGATGTCAGCATCACGGGGATCGTACACAAAATATTAGGCGCAATTCGATATTTAACTTAAAATTAAAGTAATACATGTGTTCGTTTCTTTTCTAATTTATTAAAATGCTCATATGTTTTATATTTCAAATTGTTTTACAATTATTTTTATACATTGGAAAGCAGTTTCTTGATTTCGTCATTTTCTGCTACTGCGGCATAACTCTCACCATTTGGAGTGGCTCCATTTTTATCTGCACCCTATAAAATAAATGTAATATTTTTTTATATTTCCATAGATTCTGTTATTAAGTATACTTTTTCCAATAGATACTCCACGCATTTAGTATGTCCTTCCCACACGGCCGCCAAAAGTGGAGTGATACCATGTTTGTCTTTTCTCTATTAAAAATACAGATACAGGTGTTTAATAATACTCGAATCGATAATATTGGCCTAATCCTCAGCTTCAATAAAATTGCACACAACATATGTAAAATTTACTACACAATATCACTTGTCTCTGCTCCTCAGACTATATATACTGTTTCACAACTTTATCCACCGAAAATGGGTAAAAAGGTTCACTGAGATATATTCTCATAGGTATTAGTGACAACGAAAACTACAAGCTGGAATAATTATGTGATCAGATTTGAATGCCAGATTAATCTAGAGGGAAAACTTTATACAAAAAGCCAAGCCTCATGAAAATCTGACGAGTTTTGACCGAGTTATGGGGGTGGGAAATTTCGACCTATTTCTATATACGAATCTTAGGGGTAAGATTTTGACATGAATTTGGACTAAAAATTATGTATTCAGATTTGAATTCCAGATTAATCTAGAGGGAAAACTTTGTACAAAAAGAAAAGCCTCATGAAAATCTGATGAGTTTTGACCGAGTTATGGGGGTGGGCAATTTTGACCTATGTCTATATACGAAGCTTAGGGGTAAGATTTTGATATGAATTTCGGCTAAAAAATTTGTGATCAGATTTGAATGCCAGTTTAATTAAGAGGGAAAACTATGCATAAAAAGCCAAACCTCATGGAAATCGGTTGAGTTTTGACCGAGTTATGGGGGTGGAATATTGCGACCTATATCTCTATATGATCTTATGGGTAAGATTTTGACATGAATTTCGACTAAAAATTGTGTATTCATGTTTGAATGCCAGATTAATCTAGAGGGAGAACTATGCATAAAAAGCCAAACCTCATGAAAATCTGATGAATTTTGACAGAGTTATGGGGGTGGGAAATTTCGACCTATGTCTATATACTAAATAGGAATAAGATTTTGACATGAATTTCGACTAATTAGGTGAGCAGATTTGAATGCCAGATTAATCTAGAGGGAAAATTATGCATAAAAAGCCAAACCTCATGAAAATCTGATGAGTTTTGACCGAGTTATGGGGGTGGGAAATTTCGACCTATGTCTATATACGAATCTTAGGGGTAAGATTTTGACATGAATTTGGACTAAAAATTAGGTGATCAGATTTGAATGCCAGATTAATCTAGAGGGAAAACTATGCATAAAAAGCCAAACCTCATGAAAATCTGATGAGTTTTGATCGAGTTATGGGGGTGGGAAATTTCGACCTATGTCTATATACTATATAGGAATAAGATTTTGACATAAATTTCGACTAAAAATTAAGTGATCAGATTTGAATGCTAGATTAATCAAGAGGGAAAACTATGCATAAAAAGCCAAATCTCATGAAAATCTGATGAATTTTGACCGAGTTATGGGGGTGGGAAATTTCGACCTATGTCTATATACTAAATAGGAATAAGATTTTGACATGAATTTCGACTAAAAATTAGGTGAGCAGATTTGAATGCCAGCTTAATCTAGAGGGAAAACTATGCATAAAAAGCCAAACCTCATGAAAATCTGATGAGTTTTGACCGAGTTATGGGGGTGGGAAATTTCGACCTATGTCTATATACTACATAGAAATAAGATATTGACATGAATTTCGACTAAAAATTATGTGATCAGATTTGAATGCCAGATTAATTTAGAGGGAAAACTATGCATAAAAAGCCAAGCCTCATGAAAATCTGATGAGTTTTGACCGAGTTATGGGGATGGGAAATTTCGACCTATGTCTATATACGAATCTTATGGGTAAGATTTTGACATGAATTTCGACTAAAAATTAGGTGAGCAGATTTGAACGCCAGATTAATCTAGAGGGAAAACTATGCATAAAAAGCCAAACCTCATGAAAATCTGATGAGTTTTGACCGAGTTATGGGGGTGGGAAATTTCGACCTATGTCTATATACGAATCTTAGGGGTAAGATTTTGACATGAATTTGGACTAAAAATTATGTGATTCAGATTTGAGTTCCAGATTAATCTACAGGGAAAACTATGCATAAAAAGCCAAGCCTCATGAAAATCTGATGAGTTTTGACCGAGTTATGGGGGTGGGAAATTTCGACCTATGTCTATATACTATATAGGAATAAGATTTTGACATGAATTTCGACTAAAAATTAGGTGATCAGATTTGAATGCCAGATTAATCTAGAGGGAAAACTATGCATAAAAAGCCAAACCTCATGAAAATCTGATGAGTTTTGACCGAGTTATGGGGGTGGGAAATTTCGACCTATGTCTATATACGAATCTTAGGGGTAAGATTTTGACATGAATTTGGACTAAAAATTATGTGATTCAGATTTGAATTCCAGATTAATCTAGAGGGAAAACTATGCATAAAAAGCCAAGCCTCATGAAAATCGGTTGAGTTTTGACCGAGTTATGGGGGTGGGCAATTTCGACCTATGTCTATATACTATTTAGGAGTAAGATTTTGACATGAATTTCGACTAAAAATTATGTGATCAGATTTGAATGCCACATTAATTAAGAGGGAAAACTATGCATAAAAAGCCAAACCTCATGAAAATCGGTTGAGTTTTGACCGAGTTATGGGGGTGGGAAATTTCGACCTATGTCTATATACTATTTAGGAGTAAGATTTTGACATGAATTTCGACTAAAAATTATGTGATCAGATTTGAATGCCAGATTAATCTAAGAGGGAAAACTATGCATAAAAAGCCAAACCTCATGAAAATCTGATGAGTTTTGACCGAGTTATGGGGGTGGGAAATTTCGACCTATGTCTATATACTACATAGGAATAAGATTTTGACATGAATTTCGACTAAAAATTAAGTGATCAGATTTGAATGCCAGATTAATCTAGAGGGAAAACTATGCATAAAAAGCCAAACCTCATGAAAATCTGATGAATTTTGACCGAGTTATGGGGGTGGGAAATTTCGACCTATGTCTATATACTAAATAGGAATAAGATTTTGACATGAATTTCGACTAAAAATTAGGTGAGCAGATTTGAATGCCAGATTAATCTAGAGGGAAAACTATGCATAAAAAGCCAAACCTCATGAAAATCTGATGAGTTTTGACCGAGTTATGGGGGTGGGAAATTTCGACCTATGTCTATATACTACATAGAAATAAGATATTGACATGAATTTCGACTAAAAATTAAGTGATCAGATTTGAATGCTAGATTAATTCTAGAGGGAAAACTATGCATAAAAAGCCAAATCTCATGAAAATCTGATGAATTTTGACCGAGTTATGGGGGTGGGAAATTTCGACCTATGTCTATATACTAAATAGGAATAAGATTTTGACATGAATTTCGACTAAAAATTAGGTGAGCAGATTTGAATGCCAGATTAATCTAGAGGGAAAACTATGCATAAAAAGCCAAACCTCATGAAAATCTGATGAGTTTTGACCGAGTTATGGGGGTGGGAAATTTCGACCTATGTCTATATACGAATCTTAGGGGTAAGATTTTGACATGAATTTGGACTAAAAATTATGTGATCAGATTTGAATGCCAGATTAATTTAGAGGGAAAACTATGCATAAAAAGCCAAACCTCATGAAAATCTGATGAGTTTTGACCGAGTTATGGGGATGGGAAATTTCGACCTATGTCTATATACGAATCTTATGGGTAAGATTTTGACATGAATTTCGACTAAAAATGGTGTATTCATATTTGAATGCCAGATTAATCTATAGGGAAAACTATGCATAAAAAGCCAAACCTCATGAAAATCTGATGAGTTTTGATCGAGTTATGGGGGTGGGAAATTTCGACCTATGTCTATATACGAATCTTAGGGGTAAGATTTTGACATGAATTTGGACTAAAAATTATGTATTCAGATTTGAGTTCCAGATTAATCTACAGGGAAAACTATGCATAAAAAGCCAAGCCTTATGAAAATCGGTAGAGTTTTGACCGAGTTATGGGGGAGGGAAATTTCGACCTATGTCTATATACTATTTAGGAGTAAGATTTTGACATGAATTTCGACTAAAAATTATGTGATCAGATTTGAATGCCACATTAATTAAGAGGGAAAACAATGCATAAAAAGCCAAACCTCATGAAAATCGGTTGAGTTTTGACCGAGTTATGGGGGTGGGCAATTTCGACCTATGTCTATATACTATTTAGGAGTAAGATTGTGACATGAATTTCGACTAAAAATTATGTATTCAGATTTGAATGCCAGATTAATCTACAGGGAAAACTATGCATAAAAAGCCAAACCTCATGAAAATCTGATGAGTTTTGACCGAGTTATGGGGGAGGGAAATTTCGACCTATGTCTATATACTATTTAGGAGTAAGATTTTGACATGAATTTCGACTAAAAATTATGTGATCAGATTTGAATGCCACATTAATTAAGAGGGAAAACTATGCATAAAAAGCGAAGCCTCATGAAAATCGATTGAGTTTTGACCAAGTTATGGGGGTGGGAAATTTCGACCTATGTCTATATACTACATAGAAATAAGATATTGACATGAATTTCGACTAAAAATTAAGTGATCAGATTTGAATGCTAGGTTAATCTAGAGGGAAAACTATGCATAAAAAGCCAAATCTCATGAAAATCTGATGAATTTTGACCGAGTTATGGGGGTGGGAAATTTTGACCTATGTCTATATACTACATAGAAATAAGATATTGACATGAATTTCGACTAAAAATTAAGTGATCAGATTTGAATGCTAGATTAATCTAGAGGGAAAACTATGCATAAAAAGCCAAATCTCATGAAAATCTGATGAATTTTGACCGAGTTATGGGGGTGGGAAATTTCGACCTATGTCTATATACTAAATAGGAATAAGATTTTGACATGAATTTCGACTAAAAATTAGGTGAGCAGATTTGAATGCCACATTAATTAAGAGGGAAAACTATGCATAAAAAGCGAAGCCTCATGAAAATCGATTGAGTTTTGACCAAGTTATGGGGGTGGGAAATTTCGACCTATGTCTATATACTACATAGAAATAAGATATTGACATGAATTTCGACTAAAAATTAAGTGATCAGATTTGAATGCTAGATAATTCTAGTGGGAAAACTATGCATAAAAAGCCAAATCTCATGAAAATCTGATGAATTTTGACCGAGTTATGGGGGTGGGAAATTTCGACCTATGTCTATATACTACATAGAAATAAGATATTGACATGAATTTCGACTAAAAATTAAGTGATCAGATTTGAATGCTAGGTTAATCTAGAGGGAAAACTATGCATAAAAAGCCAAATCTCATGAAAATCTGATGAATTTTGACCGAGTTATGGGGGTGGGAAATTTCGACCTATGTCTATATACTAAATAGGAATAAGATTTTGACATGAATTTCGACTAAAAATTAGGTGAGCAGATTTGAATGCCACATTAATTAAGAGGGAAAACTATGCATAAAAAGCCAAGCCTCATGAAAATCGGATGAGTTTTGACCGAGTTATGGGGGTGGGAAATTTCGACCTATGTCTATATACTACATAGGAATAAGATATTGACATGAATTTCGACTAAAAATTAAGTGATCAGATTTGAATGCCAGATTAATCTAGAGGGAAAACTATGCATAAAAAGCCAAACCTCATGAAAATCTGATGAGTTTTGACCGAGTTATGGGGGTGGGAAATTTCGACCTATGTCTATATACTAATCTTAGGAGTAAGATTTTGACATGAATTTCGACTAAAAATTATGTGATCAGATTTGAATGCCAGATTAATCTAGAGGGAAAACTATGCATAAAAAGCCAAGCCTCATGAAAATCGGTTGAGTTTTGACCGAGTTATGGGGGTGGGAAATTTCGACCTATGTCTATATACGAATCTTAGGGGTAAGATTTTGACATGAATTTCGACTAAAAATTATGTGATCAGATTTGAATGCCAGATTAATTAAGAGGGAAAACTATGCATAAAAAGCCAAGCCTCATGAAAATCGGATGAGTTTTGACCGAGTTATGGGGGTGGGAAATTTCGACCTATGCCTATATACGAAGCTTAGGGGTAAGATTTTGACATGAATTTCGACTAAAAATTATGTGATCAGATTTGAATGCCACATTAATTAAGAGGGAAAACTATGCATAAAAAGCGAAACCTCATGAAAATCGGATGAGTTTTGACCGAGTTATGGGGGTGGGAAATTTCGACCTATGCCTATATACGAAGCTTAGGGGTAAGATTTTGACATGAATTTCGACTAAAAATTATGTGATCAGATTTGAATGCCAGTTTAATTAAGAGGGAAAACTATGCATAAAAAGCGAAGCCTCATGAAAATCGGTTGAGTTTTGACCGAGTTATGGGGGTGGGAAATTTCGACCTATGCCTATATACGAAGCTTAGGGGTAAGATTTTGACATGAATTTCGACTAAAAATTATGTGATCAGATTTGAATGCCAGTTTAATTAAGAGGGAAAACTATGCATAAAAAGCGAAGCCTCATGAAAATCGGTTGAGTTTTGACCGAGTTATGGGGGTGGGAAATTTCGACCTATGTCTATATACTACATAGAAATAAGATTTTGACATGAATTTCGACTAAAAATTAAGTGATCAGATTTGAATGCTAGATTAATCTAGAGGGAAAACTATGCATAAAAAGCCAAACCTCATGAAAATCTGATGAGTTTTGACCGAGTTATGGGGGTGGGAAATTTCGACCTATGTCTATATACTATACTAGCGGGTAGGAACCGACCTTGCCCGTGGCTTTTTCGCCAATTACTGGTGTGGGTGGCTGAAACACGTATTTATTAAGTTCTTATGTAGAGTTCTGAAAATAAGTTTCATGCAAATCTTACAAAACTTAAAATTCACTTCATTTACGATTTTTTCCACATTTGCGGGTTGAATTTCCCGAAGCCCCGGCTTAACGTGCACCTTCATCACATAAGGTAACTACAGTGAAAATTTCAGTTTCCTAGCTCTTACGGTTTAGGCTGTGCGTTGCTCACCAAACAGTCTGTCAATAAGTCAGTCAGTCAGTCAGGACAAACAGACAATATGAGGCCATTTAAAATTCTTTGTCAAAATAGTTAGTTTTTCTTTGCAATTTAAGGTTGTAATCAATTGAAAACTGCAAATGTATTGTTGATTTATGAGTGTCCTTCAGTAAATAAACGATTTGTATGTACATACATTAACAGCATGCCGATATGCTCTTAAATACGAAAAGAAATTACATGCTTACATTTACATCCGCTCCCAAAGTAATCAAATATTTCAGAACATTTAGCTGGCCGAAATCAGCAGCATAATGTATTGGAAATCTCCCTTTGATCTCTGTGTTAACTTTCTGCGTCTGTAAATAATATTTAGTTGAAAAAAAAAGGTTCATCTATATATATATTTTAACGCACATCGTTATTAAACGTTGTTTGAACGGCATCTAATTCTCCATTTTTAATGGTCCAGATTATGTTTTCATTGTTTTCCTCGCTCATGTTTTGTGTATATAATTTAAAATTATAAAATGTTATTGCTAATCACTAAAATAAAGGTGGTAGGGATGGACGATGTTTACTCAACCTTTTACAAGTTACCATTATTAAAAGTAACTAGTTACTCTTATAATTTATTTCAAGAGTAACAGCGACAAGACAAGACAAAACCAGTTATGCCAACTCTAATTTTTTCCCGTCAGATCTGGCTTTTTTTAAAGTCTGATGCGGGAAAAAAATTAAAAACAGTGGGCAGCGGAAATGCGAATTATTTGTTATACGCTTTTTTTTAAATGATTTAATGTTAATAAAGATTTGTATAAGCTTGACTCACAACGAGCGAGTCGGCATTATTATTGAACGGGAAGCACGAAGTTGGCATGTTGGTAGAACTATCAGCCTGCTTAGTGCGATTTACGAGCGGCTCACATCACTAAGGCGGCGAATTTCACAACTTGATAAACTTGTAACTTTTAAAATGTCGAAAACTGATGTGCCGGACTTAAGAATTGACTCCGCCAGGATAGAACTCCGCCGGAATATAACATTTAACGCAATTTCATGTATCTGGTAATCATTTAAATGAATGCCTAAACACTTAACTACATGTCTTTAGTCCTATTTTTATATATAGATTGCAAAGCCGTGGAAAGTGCTGCTTTGACTACAAGCTTCCGGCAAATTATTTGCATTTTGTCGGCACTAACGATGCCTATGTCGTGAGGATGAAATGAAATAATTTTATTATTATTTACTTGAATTAAACTAATTATAACATTTATGTTTAGTTGACTATATAGCTGTTATAAAATGTTTTGCGTTTTAAAATTTTTGTTATTTGAATACCCTTTAACTTTTATTGAAAATATTTAAAGAAAAAACACTACTCTATTTTCCTTTTTTTGTACAGCATTTGACCGTTTTCCGATTTTTTTAAAGCAGATTTAGCTATTTTGGTTGCTCAATAAATGGCAACACTGTCAGTCACACCAAAAAACAGTGACTAAAATAACTACTTTTAAACATGAACATGCAAGGGAACTGTACAAACGAATAACTGATCAATGGTGAACAGCTGAGCAGAACAAAACAATAAGAAAGGAACACGGTCACTAGTTCAGTTTAGTGAGCAACATTTTCTTGTTCACGTATTTATGAGCAACCCATCACTGACATATATGTTTATCGTAAAAGAGCATATAGGAATGTAAATGCACATAAAAGCTGTTGATCTTTAAAGAATACCTAATACATTTGTGTAACAGGTATTATTTTGTTGTTTATTTTGTTTGCTATTTTGTTGGTATGTCATATTTTCATTATAGAATTTTCTTTTAAATATTCATGAAAATAGAATTAAAGCTGAGTAGCTATGTATTTGTAAACAGCTGGTGCCAAGTAGCTCATTTGTATATATATACTTGTGTATTATTGTTTTTATTATACATTTTAAAGAAGTGATTTCTGTTTTATTGAATCGCAAAATCACAATAAATGTAAAGATTTCAATATCAACAGACAGATGTAGCACTCGGTCATATTGTATTTATAACATTAGATCAAAATCAACTAAAAATACGTCATACCTACAAATTTATACTTGCTTTACTAATCATATACTTAAACAGGTTACAGTGTTTTTGTCCGAAATGCCCCTGAACTCAGCGCCTATCTACATGAGCTTCTATACATACCCAAAAACACATACATACATATGGACGCCTACAAGCCCGAATAACTGTGCAGCTTCGCTTCTTCAAATTGCTCTACACTGGGGCCTACGTATTTGAATAACTGCAGTGTTTCAAGTTGAATCATTATGAAATCCAAATGTGTGAATAGTTAAGGCAGAGACCTACCATAAGAACTTACTTATCTTCCTTAAACCTATTGAAAATGGGTAAAAAGGGTATAATCGTTTTTTTTTGGAAATGTATGTAAAAGGCAAACGGAAGCATCTCCGACCCCATAAAGTGTATATATTCTCGATCATCATCAATAGCCGAGTCGATCTAGCCATGTCCGTCTATCCGATCATATAAACGCGTTGATCTCAGAACCTATAAGAGTTTGAGACGGTTTCCACAAGAGCCTCTCGTTATATTGTCACATAGAAATTTTAAATCATTAAAATAAATGTCATTCTTAATTGTTTAAAATATAACGGAGAAGGCTTTGCACTGTTCAAAATTAAAATTAAAAGGATTTTGATAACTGGTCGCAAAAGAACCTTATTTTGTCTTAGCGCCATCTTTTTCGAAATTGGCGACAAGCATCAGAAAGCAATTTTCCATTTAAACAAGTAAGTAAGGAAATACCCTGAACCTTTTTCAACCAGAATCAGCTCGCTGGCATTTTTAAAATATAAACAATTAATTCCGTCTGCCGCACAAAAACAACTGAACCAATTATTTGTCATCGCCTGATATCCTAACAGCACACCGACATGATGAAAAAAGGAACAAGAGGTTCTAATCGAGAGATCCCGACTAGGGAATGCCCTGAACCCTCAATGTACTTACCTTATGTGATGAAGATGCACGTTAAGACGGGGTTTCGGGAAATTCCACCCGCATGTGTGGAAAAATCGCAAAAAAAGTTTGCATGATACTTTTTTGTTTGCCATCCCATCGGCCACAAACTCATTTTCGAAGATCTTTGTTCAAATTCACTTGAGGGGTGTTTCACAATTTTCGAAAAACGCATTCCTCCTTGGTGGAAATGGGGGTGACGTTTCGCGCTCAAATTCATTTCCAAAAATCTATACGAAAAATCAGTTTAGACGTGTTTGACACTTGTCGCAGAATTCAAGCTTCCTCGGTAGAAATGTGATTCAAAGATGTATGCCTGTTTGTTCTGTGAAGTCTGCATATACTTATATGTATGCGTGTTTGTATATATGCAAACATGCATACATATGTATTTAGAAACATACATACACACACGCATACATACACACATGCATACATACACACATGCATACATACACACACGCATACATACACACACATGCATACACACACATACATACATATGTACATACATACATATGTATATACATACATATGTACATACATACATATGTATATACATACATATGTACATACATACATATGTATATACATACATATGTACATACATACATATGTACATACATACATATGTACATACATACATACATATGTACATACATACATATGTACATAAATACATATGCACATACATACATATGTACATACATATGTACAAACATATGTACATACATACATATATACATACATACATGTGTACATACATACATACATATGTACATACATATGTACATACATACATATGTACATACATACATATGTACATACATACATATGTACATACATACATATGTACATACATATATACATGCATGTGTACACACATGCATACATAATTACATATATGCGTACATAAATACATACGTACATACATATGTACATACATACATATGTACATACGTACATACATATGTACATACATACATAATTACATACATACATATGTATGTACATATATGCATACAAGAAAAAAAACAGACAACAAAAAAAACACTTCACTACTAGCTAAGCATGAAAAATTGCAGAGCTTACTTGAATTCTTGAGAATCGAGGAGGAGAGCACTTGGCAGAAAAAATTCGTTTTATTTAAATTTGCAGCACAGCGACAAATAAGCTTGGTGTGCGTTCGGTATTAGAAAACAACATGCGTGCATACATATGTATATTCATAAATGCATTCATCACATACACACCTACATACACACACATACACATGCATATAAACACACACATATATATACATAATAATTATGTGCGTTCGTAGAAAATGCCTGATTTATTATTTAGTTTGTTCCATATAAGCTCACTATTATACAAATCTAGAATCTATACTTTATTTATTGTTAGTATTATATATGTTGTCATTGATTTTTGTCTTAGGGAATCCAGTAACTATTTTGTTGAGTAAACATTTAAATTTTTCATCAGCATCATTACCTCTGGCAGAGTAACTGGGTTAGAGGGCAGAGACATTTGGAATGGGTTTTTCAGCAATTCCTTTTTCTTTTAAGAAAAAAAAAGCGAGAAATTCTTTGGCTTGTCAAATTTATCTTATTTTAGTATTTATACTTCGTTTGCTATGCCTAGAATTATATGCAACTTCGATTTAAAATCGGATATTGATCACAGAAATTATAATATAAGAATAAATTTAAATTTAAATAATATGTATAATAGTGTAATTAAAGATTGAATGTTATTGAGAAGACTGTTTATCACACAACTAGTAACATTTAAACTCGTATATTAATTTAGAGACCGTATAATATACCCACAAACTATTAACAGAATTATATGTATTTCAGTGTATCAATCCATCATGGCTACTGAAGTTGATGCTGCCGATAAGGATTGCTTAGTTCGCGTTGCAGTACGGTGAGTGAAAATAAAACAAAAATTGAAATTGAATTGGGAAATACAAAGTCAAACATGAGTTTTTCTATTCTTTAATGATAGTAAAAATGGGTTCTTAAGTCTTTTACACGTTGTTTTGGTTTAGGGGCCTGTTCTGGCAATCAATTCGTTGGCAGCCATCGAAGAAAAGCGCCAAACACATTTATTTATATCTATAAGCTATGAATATTATATTCTTTGTGATCATTTGTCTCTCCGTACAAACGCAATTCCGTGTGCAGCTGACTGCTTTGACCACGCCCACAATATATATCATATACTAATTAAAATTTAAAAAAAAAAAACCAAATACCTTCAAAATCGAGGTGATTTAATAGGTATAATTATCCAATATAATGCATTTTAATATATGATTGACTATAATCAATGTAATTTATTAAATACATCGAAATCGAATATCACTGTCGGTCGAAATAACTTCAAAACTATTATGCATATTCCGGTTAAATGTAAAATATATGTGTTACTTTTACAAAATCAAATATAAAGTTTAAAGATCTGTGTAAGTAAATTGAAGTGTTAAAATTCTTGATGGAAATGTACATCCCTAGTCGGAAGTGCCTGACCAAATGTAACCCTGGAGCCAGAGCCGTGAAATGGTTAGACGTCTGTAACAGAAGGGATGTTAAGAGGAACAGACGATAATAGACGAGAGTTGGGTTCGAGCTTTTGAAGCGAAGAGCAAGGAGACGACAACGAGATACGTCTCGTTGACTACCATTAGAACGGAAATGTATTACTGTGTCAATAAGTAATCGGATTTATCAAATGAATGAAAATCAATATATCCAGATTAAACTAGAAGAAGTGTGAAGTGAATGGCTCCAGAAAATCGTTGGCTATATTTATAGGGGCTCAACCGGGAGAGCCTGTAAATTAAGCTAAGTTGGACAATGACCATTAGTGTTCTTAAAATGACCTATAATAAAGTAGTTTAAACGCTAAAAAAGAACAATTTGTGACCCATATTTGCGACCTTTGATTCTTCGACCATCTCAACCCACCACCGTACGCATTCACTCGGTCAAAGAAAGCTGGCCCCTCTAGTCCCGAGTAATTGCCGAGCTTCTCGTAAACCTACATGAGTTGGTCATCGACGCCATTGAATATGCCGGTGACCTAGGCTGAGCGCAGGACACTATGATGTCTGTTTGGACTGGTCCCATAAAATATAAACATCAAGAAGGACGCTGTATTAAGGCTCCCTTGCATCCATGTCTGAAATGAGCATTTGTCAGCGGACTTTGGTCATGCCAACTTATTACACATGATTTTGCGTTTTGTAAAATAACTGATTTTAAGGCCAAGGAACTTTACTTTGCATGTTTATCTCAAGCGGTTTACAGATGGATGCAAAGCTATATAGAACGGGTGGAGGTATCTTTTGACACAAAACACTGAAATCGCTATCGAAATTCGATTCTGGACAAGCATCATTCAATCAGGCTTAATTCAGAGTATGTTTTCGAAGATGTGAATTAAAATCTTCATTTGCTAAATACATTTTCGAATAAATTCGGTATTTATGGTCCCATCTTAACAAAAATTTCAGGGCTTAAGTGTAAAACTCAAATATGTGTATATCGAAATAAAATGTATTTCCTATTAAACTGCGTTTTTCTCTATTTAAGGAATAACGAGGGTATATCAAAAAATAAAATAACATATATAATAAATCTGACCAAAGTAACCAAAGCATAATAGATATGTACGAAGCTGAACTTTTTACTGAAACATCCTTTTGGACCGAAGGTGAGCACTAAGACAAGCTGTTTAAACTGCCAAAAGGGGAAATGGCTGTTGAAGCTAAAACAATGTGCATTGAACTATAAAAATACTCTTTTGATTGCTCTTCAGTAGAAAGATTCTAAAACTTCGGGTGGTTAATTTTTAAAATGATATCTATATCCATATAAATGCTGTTATATCTAAAAATTAATTATGGGGTACAGTCTCCTTATGACTAGTATAGAATTTATGCATGGAAATTTAAGAGCATTTGGGTAAAGTAAGCTAATTTGATTTTATATTTGGGATTTATGCAGAATCCGACCGCAAAATTCAAGGGAGCTAATTGATATGTGCCGAGTATGCACCACCGTAACTCCTGGCGAGCAGCAAATTGTTTTGGGATCCGACAAGGCGTTTACCTTTGATTATGTCTACGATGTGGACTCAAATCAGGTACGTTTACAGCAACAACAACAAATAATCAAATCATTTACTTTTCTTTATTTCGTAGTGTGATATATATACCGAATGTGTGGAGCGTTTGGTTGAGGGAACCTTACATGGCTATAATGCTACAGTACTTGCGTACGGCCAAACTGGCTCTGGAAAGACATACACAATGGGTACGGGACTTGACCCCACTTCTGGCGACTATCGTCTTGGAATAATACCTCGCGCAATCCGACATATATTCGCCGGTATCGAAAGAACGCAGCATCCAGAAGATAATGACGTTTCCGTTACAAATTCACAATTTAGTGTGGCTGTGCAGTTTATAGAGCTATACAACGAGGATATTATTGATCTTTTAGACCCATTCAATAAAAATTCAACTTTTAAAATTCATGAAAGTGGCAACGGAGAAATTAATGTAGCGGGTGCAACGATTAAGCCAATAAATGAACCCCAAGAGGCCCTAAAGTGAGTAGATCATCGATAAATTCTGGTACAGAGACAATCACTTGCTCATGCTTCCTGTAATCAGATAAACTTTTCATTTGAAAAAAAAAAGATTTGCTACACCCAAATCAAGACAATGAATAGCTTCCACCTTTGAATCGGCAAGTTTTTTAAAGTTGAGCCACCTTACAATTTCCATTATATTGTCACAGATTTCTCCAGCAAGGCGCCTTAGCCCGTACAACTGCTTCAACTAAAATGAATGATCTGTCTTCTCGATCGCATGCAGTGTTCACAATATTTGTTCGCAGACAGCATGTCGTTGAGCCAAAAGTAAATTTTGCGGATAACGACTTTGAAACTTTGACGTCTAAGTTTCATTTTGTTGATTTAGCTGGCTCGGAACGTTTAAAACGAACATTAGCCACAGGAGAACGTGCACGCGAGGGAATATCAATTAATTGTGGCCTGCTAGCACTTGGAAATTGTATCTCCGCATTGGGAGATAAATCAAAGAAGGCTTCGCATGTGCCATATCGAGACTCAAAGCTTACCCGTCTTCTTCAAGATTCTTTGGGAGGTAATAGTCAAACATTAATGATTGCATGCATATCCCCAAGTGATCGGGACTTTATGGAAACATTGAATACATTAAAGTATGCAAATAGAGCTCGCAATATTAAAAACAAAGTTCAGATTAACCAAGATCAAAGTTCTCGAACAATTTCGGTTTTGCGAAGAGAAGTCGCTGCCTTGCAATTGGAGCTTTTGGAATATAAACAGGTATATTATTCAAATACAATTGATAGTCTTTATAGATAAATAATAAATAATGCCAGTGTAGATTTAACCTAAATACAATTATAGTGGGTTTCTAAAATTAAAAAAACCTAAGGGGAACCAATACTTGAACACCTGTGCAGATTCACTCAAAAGCACTTTCGATATATAGCAAAGATCACAAAACTATATCCTTTGCTTTATTTCCCAACTTCATTGAAAGACCCTTTTGCTAAAACCTTTTGTAATCTAGCTGCTTCACGAAATTGTAATGGGGTGTATCCGATTGTGTAATATTTGTTCACACCCCAATAATAGTTAGGCAAAATATTTTGATCTTTATGTGAGCACAGTCCAACTAAGGATAACTTTTTAAAATTACCTTACATTAATCCCTTTTGTTGTTAGTAGAAGAGGATTCAGGGTATCCCTTAGTTGGGAACTCCCGACTGGTGATTTTTAATTCTTTTATTTGTGTTTAGAAAAAATAAAAATCTACTTGTGGAATGAGAGTTAATCGTAGGGTGGGAAAATTTAAAATAGGCTTAAAGTTGTATCAAATTTAAACTTTAATAATAATAATAATATCTTTTCTTACAGGGTAAACGTGTGTTGGATTCCCAAGGGAATGCGTCAATTTCAGATACATTTTATGAAAATACTATGTTATTGGCCGATAATAAACGTTTACAGCAGCGACTTAAATCAATGCAGGAGACTATTAACATATTGGTAGATCGAAATGCACAGCTTAAACTGGAAAAACAAACACATGAATGGTCAATTGGCGACAGCTCTGATTTAACAGTCACCAATTTGGTGGGAAATTATATAATTGAGATCGAAAAATTACAAGCGAAATTGCTAGAATCGGAAGAAATGTGTCAACAATTGAAAAAATACAATTCGACAGGAAATTCACCACGTGCTAATAAAACAGTTCGCGACGGTAAGAATTTTAATAAACGATATTGTGATAAATATTTCATAGTTTTTTTTTTCGCAGATCCAAACGTTATTATAGACATAGCAAAAAGAGGCTTAGAGAAGGAGCGGGAACTTTTAATGTTTCGTTCATTACCTGGCATACCTAATGAAAATAATCATTTAATAGAACTGGAATTTTCAGACAGCGAAAGTGATCCTAATGGTAATAATAAATTATGAGTATATTAAATAAATATATTGAATATCGCTCTTTCTTTGCAGAAAAAGAAATGGAAGATGATTTAAATGAAATCAATTCAGATATAGAAATAAAAACTAAATTAATTGAACAATTGGAGTTGTCTCAAGAGAGAATGCAAGTTATGCGGCAACACTATGAAGAAAAGCTGACGGCGTTAACATCGAAAATCTTTAGCACTCAAAAGGAAAGAGATGAGGTGTTAGCAAATATGGGTAAGTTTCCATGTGATGCTTTGCTAAGACTATCTTGTTGTGCCTTAGATATCCTAAAATGGAATTGCATTAAAGTATTCATTATAAGCTAATCGGTACCTCGCTAACTAACTAACTACAACGCTGCCCCTGTGGAAGACTTGAGTCCATGTTACGCTGGCGTCATTATTGAAGGATGTTGGGGTTAACAGTTGGAGTTGGGTTGTCTCGCATCCCAGATCTAAACATTATAGAGAAGGTCTCGTCGTATATATATAGAAACAGGAGCCCTAACTTACTCAAATAAAACCCGAGGCTGGAAACCGATATTTTTAATTAATGATAAACGAGGGGATCCATCGATAATTTAAAACATTCTATTAATATATTCAAAAATCGTAATATTTTTGCAGCTTCCTCTTCAAATAATCAACCAAAAGACAATTTAAAATCAGTTAAAATTGAATATGAGCGTAAGCTCAACGACATGAACCGCGAACTCAAAAGATTGCAACAGACACAAAGAGAACATATTCGACAACAAAAGGAGCTTAAAACACAAGAAATAAAACTGCAAAACTTGCGAATGGAACTTAATGAATTAAAATGTAGTAAGGCAAGTACTCAATTAAATGTAAGAATTTAAACATACTATTTTAGGACTCGGGAAAATAATACTAATAATATAATTAAGTTATTTTAACTGTTGTGGGTGGAATTTACCTAATCGCTGAAACACGTATTCATAAAGTTCTTAAGTTCAGATTTGTAAATAAGTTTAAAGCAGAGAGAAAATTAAAAATATTTTCAAAAATTTTATATTTTAGGTAAGGTTAATGAAAAAAATATCAGAGCAAACAAGCCAGCATAGAGAGGAAAATACAAGAAAAACTCGAGAAATCGCCCAATTACGCAAAGAGCAGAGACGGCAAAAAAATGAAGTTTTGTCCTTACAAGCCAAAATGAGTGCAAAGGAGCAAATTTTGAAAAGGAAAACTGAAGAAGTGTCTGCTCTGCGCAGAAGCCAGCGAAGTGGACATGTATGGCAAAGGACGAGTAAACAGTCAGCATCAAAAATGGAACAAACACGGTCCTTACATCATCGTTGGGAAAAGTTATCTCGCACGATAATACAGTCTGCCAGAAACAAGCAGTTAATCAGTCAATTGGAAACTGAGTTGGAACGCCTTGTTAAAGAAAGGGAACAACTGTGCCGTGAATTGAAAGTAATTAAAGATCCGCAAAATATTGAAGGGGGATCTGAGTATTCAAACGAAGAAGATAATCTAAAAACCAATATAGGCTATGTACAGGAAAACATAGAACATGTTCAAAAAGCAATTATGGAGTTTGAAGATATGAAAGACCCCGTGCACAATGATGCGTTTAAGATTCAGGGCATCTTAGACACGATAAGTACACTGGAAGAAGCGAAATACTTGCTTCAAAAATTGTCGGACAACGCTATTTTTATCACGTGTAATTCGTCAATGATCGAAAACCGTTTGCAAGAACATGAAGCCCTACTTAAAGAAGCTCAACATGAAAGTGGCATACAACAACAAATTTTGCAATTTTTTTTGGCAAACAGCAATAATGATCAAATTTTGGATTTGTTTGATTCTCTAAATTCGGATGACAAGCTTCGCTTAAATCATTTAAATCGCAGCTGGTCGGAAAAGTCGCTAATCAGCAACGGAACTTATGATATTCCTCGCGAAGAACCATCCTTTACCGAAGAGCAAGTGCCGGAAGCAAGATGTTCGCCATCCAACACAGATATTGAAAAGTAAGATATATATAATAACCCTTCATTTAGAATCGATTATAAGATTTTGTCCAAATGATATATTTTTTTTAAATCGTCGTCTGGATGATTATCGCTAGCTGTATCTACAGCCAGGGAACGTAGATAACATTTTCTTTGTTTTAAAATCTTTGCAGCTGTCGTGAAAAATATCGTTAAGAAATATCTAGTTCTTGCTTTTAATCGGGGTTTAGCTTGAAAGACAGATTACTATCTGTCGAATCTACTGATTGAATCTGTTTGTCAGTCCGTCTCTCTGTTTTATATAGGTATGGGGCTTGAAAAACAATTATTTCATAATTAATTGCCTTGATCCGACTGGAGGATAAATGGGGCACTATAGCGGCAAAATACCTCCTGCACAAGCGCTCGCGCTACGGTTCGTGCCGTCTGATTTGGGAGAGTAGTAGTGGTGGGCAGGTAATCCAGAATGTCGATCGCAATACGCCCGAAAGGAGCGCCATTGGAACCTGGCTGTAGCCGACCGACCGTTCGGCGGGAGGGTCGTTTCCTGGCGTTACACTTCGGGCACTGAGCGCACCAGATTGCCACTTCCGCACTTTGCCCAATCGAATAGTACAGCTTCTTCAGTTCGGCCAACGCTTTACTGTCGCCAAAGTGGCCTCCAGTGGTTACGTTACGAAGGGTATCCTCCTGAAGGTAGGATCAGCACACCTTGGTCTAAGTATAGGGTACTAAGCATATCCCAGTAAGCTTTGATTTCCGGGATCTCACTCGAGGTCTCCTTTGCTCAGCCATGAGAAACCGATTTTCAGTGTCTTATCCACGTTTTGCAGCTTAGCATTGTCGATTGACTGAATTTTGTAGAAAGAGAACACCTTGAGAGTCGCCCTGCTCGTCTTTTTCGCATACGTGACACTCTCCGCAGTGACTACGGAAAAGGCTGTCTGCGTTTCCGTGCTGTCTGTCACTGCGGAACCGGATATCCATTTCATATTGCAGGCGTTCAACCTAGCGCGCAATTTCGCCTTCGGGCTCCCGGAAGTTGTAAAGCCACTTAAGCAAAGCATGATTGGTACGGAGCAGTAACCTGCGTTCCATTCCGTTTCATTCCTTCGCAATAATTGGTAGCGTCGGTGTCTAAAATTAAAAGGTCCTGGGGTCCGGGAAGCTGAGAACGGGCAACTTCGTCAACCTTTCTTAGAGAAAGTGGAAGGGCGGCGTGAAACGAAAACAAGTCGGGCTTGGTGATCTCATGCAGCGGCCAAGCTAGTGTGGCGAAGTCCGGGATAAATTTACGGTAGTAGGAACATAGGCCCACAGAGAATCGCACATGGCTACAAAATACTTGGCTACGAAGGCTTGGATAACTCTTGTCATGGCACGCCTTCATTCCGTTGTAACTCACAACCTGTTCTAGATAATTAACTTCGGTGAAAGTGAAGAAATGGCACTTGCGGAGACTCAGCTTTAGGCTGGCGTTTTCCAGACGGTCAAAAACCCGCTATAGGTGAATATAATACTCTTCGGCCGTGGGAGAGTGTACGATGATATCGTCTAGATACACCAACACCTACCTCCATGTGACACCGGCAAAGAGGCTGTCAATCCGACGCTCGAAGGTACCCGCGGCGCCGGGAGCGTCAAGATGTCGTCCATCCAGGGCAGTGGATAGAATTCCTAGACGGCGGCGAAAACAGTCGCCGTTGGTCCTTACAGAACCGAGAAAAGGTATCCTTTTCCCGCCCTAAGACCGGTGGTGGGTAGGCCTTAGGCCGGGCTAATTGCCCATGTTCTTCATGTCGCTACTATCGATTGGCAATCAATTGAATTAAAATTTTTGTCAAAAATCGGTTCGATCGTGGTGGGAAACTTTTTTGATGATTTTTTTAAAAATATCTCGGCCAAATCCTATCCAATGACTTAATGACTCAATCCTAAGAAAAACAAGATGCTTTAGACTACAAATAAACACTAAAATATTAAAAAGACAACACCAAAAATTTGTAAATAACTTGTTTAAAAAAAAGAATATTGTATTTTTTTTTACATGATGCAAGCAAATTTGGAGTGCTCACGATTTTATTAGGTACAAATGAAGCTTACTCTACAATCAATCAATTATTCGAAACAGTATGCAATTCCTCGGATTACTAAAAATAATTTAAAGTGTTAGTAATCAAGAAATTTTATTGTTATTTTTTATTTATATTTAAATTTTAGTTGCTCTGACAAAAGTCCAAAAGTACGCGGACGTACAGCCCGCCGACACGATCTCCTTTTTGGAGAAACAGGTTTACCTAACCAAGTATGTACTATATTATGTGACTTATATGACAAATATTGCAAATTCGTTAGTAAATACTAATTGATTTTTTTACGCAGACACTTAAACCACATCATCTTGACCAACTGAATGTAATTATGGCAAGTGGATCCGAGTCCTTCGATTAAGATGGTTGTTAAAAATGTATTTCTATAAGTTTTTATGCGAATGTTAAAATAACCTTACTTTATATAATAAAATAAATCATTGTACAAATATATATAAAACGTTTCTTTGTGGAGATTGAGTAAATAAATAAAGTCTCTGGCTCCTAAACAATTGGCTTATTGAGCACTTGTTGTTCTGCGGCTCGTTTTTTTTCTAACAAATCATATCTCTCCTTTTGATCAGGGTCAATAGCCCATTCGATCTAGCCATGCCCGTCTGTCTGTCCTTTTATCTATATGTCCATCTGTCCGTCTCTATGAAGGCTTCGATCAAAGTGCGACCGCGATGCGGACGTGTGGCCCTCTTCGTAATCGTCGAGAATAGAATAGGCGGCCGCGTTATTGAGGTGCACCCTAAGGAAAGCACCCCCATGTGGGCGGTCCCTCGACCGGCGTTTTCATTCCGTTTCGCCACGCTAGCATAAGACCATTATTTAACCACTTTTCTAATAGTTTTTAAATCGAACCTCATATCTATCTATGCGCTCAATAAACTTCAACCACCGCAAACCTTATTTTCAAGCACAACAAGCCAAAAGTATCCGTAGCCTAACCTAAACTGACACAACCCGCAACAACCATACGCAAGCAATGTCAACTGGGCTGCGCCAGAGTGAAACTCTCCCCTGTCTAATTAAAATAGGATTAAGTTGAAAAAGACTTAGATATTTACAAACTTTATTATATGATATAACATTATATTACTTAATTAAACTTACATGCTATTCCTACGTTGTTAAATCAATGGAAATTACTCTACCAGACGAGTTAAAGGGTTGCACAGTTGAAAGATTTTCAAAATCAATGGTGTCAGTTTGAGTAATACCTGACTTTTCTGAACTGGCTGCACACCAGTCAGAAACAGTCACTATCCTTTTTGACAAATTACAATTTTCTTGATTATATGAATGTGAACAATTATTTGCTGGACTTAGCGCTTTTTCTGAGCTATTTGTTTTTGATTCAAGACTAAATGTGTTCAGTACTGAGTTAGTCTTATAGTTGGAAAAAATGTAGACAGATTGCTTTAATGGCTTAAGTGAGTTATCGTCTGTTGATTGTGAATAACCGGCTGGGGAAGTCCATTCAGTTTCTCCTATATGATTATTTTGCCTGGCAGCAACTTCCTTATTATGCGATAATGACATTATAGTTAACGTATCTCTATTTATAAATTTTGACTTATCAATTGACGGATCGTCATCATCGGACGAACACAAATCTATTGTGTCGACAACCACCTCGGTTGAAGGGGAAATTCTCCATTGGGAGTTAAGTGAAGTATCGCGTGTTAACCTAATATTAAGTTTAGTGTTGGTAATAGGAAATTGATCTCCGATGTTGTCAGTCAGTTTTTTCAATCTGACCGAAATTGGACGGCATTTTTTAATCAAAGGAGAATTGAGAAACAAAAAGTTTTGCGTAATGTCCCTTCGTTGCAAAAACTGTCGACGTGGAAAAGCATATATGTGTGAGCTAAAATCTTGCAATTTTTTGAATGTAATATGTATGTTATTTGTACAATTTTTTTTTTCAAAAAGTTTATGCTTGCAACTTGATTTTAATAACAAGGGTGTGTAGCAAAATCTATCTAAGCGCTCTTGTCTTTCGAATACATATTCCATAGATATTGTCTGTTTTATTGACGACAGTAATTTCTGTCCAGCTGGAGATGATATTGGGATAAATGAACATCTGTTAAGTGAAGGCACAGCTCGATTTCTCCGTGCTGAAATGCGTCTATTTCTGTTTGAAGTCATCATAACTAGTTCTTCACTATATAAGTTGGTTCCCTGTGTTTTTTTTGAGTTATTATAATTTGTTGCTTTAGATTGAAGACAAAAATTAAGAAGGAACGCATTCCTTAATTCAATGTTTTCATTTTTAGTATCGATTTTGCTGTCTGGTTCCGGAGAGTCGCATAAAATCACATCATCCTCCATATTACATATTTTTTCATGTTCCTGCAAATAAAACGACGTTAAATTAAATAATATGTTGAATGATCCCATGGCACAAATTTAGATTTTTCTTTCCTGCGCCAAGGCAGGTTCATTGAAGCCTCCAAATAAAGAAAATACTTTTATTTCTGTAGTAAATTTATTTTTATAAGTTGAGGTGAACTCCTCCGTGTGGTTGACCGCCTTAGCAATTCTTCTCTGGACAGTAAAACGCAACATCCCATTATTTTGCTTCAATATTGACCGATTGTTGGATTTAGAACTGTCTTTAAAAGTAATAGATGTGTGAAATGCTTTAGAATGAGGCCGAGTTTTGTAGAGCCTGTGATGACAGGTCTCCCAAAGAAGCTTCTGGAAGCCGACTTTTGCGGACCTTTCTTCTATGAGTCGAAAGTTCGTACCAGGCCGCCCATGAAGTTCTACATAAGTGTGTTTATCTGCTTCACCAGCAGGGCAGTGCATTAAGAGCTACTCAAGGACGTATCGACTGGGTTATTTTTTGAGTTTCCAAAAACAGTTCATTGGTACTTGTGGAAAACCCAGCCAGATGTGGTCTTACAACGCAACAAACTTCGTTGAAGCGAAGAACGATCTGATGTTTTTGAAAAGTCTCCTGCTAGCGATCCCTACATTGAAGAGGTTCATCTTTTCTGTTTCGCAGATAATATAGATTGGAAATTCGTCGTCAGCTTCACTAGACTGATCTATTTGAGTTTATACTAGTAACACATAATTTAACTCAAACCATGTAAATACACCTTGAGCAAGGATTGAAACGGAGTTTAGATCTGATTGATGCCTCGGAACTTCATTCCTATTTGGACTTAAGGAGCTGGAGCAGTCTACTGCGTTATGACATTAGACCAATAATAGTCCGAGTCGTCTAGGCTGTCTTTCCTACTTATCCTGACTTACTTTATTTAGGTCAAAAATAAATTTGCCCTATAACCCATCGCCGTAAGAAGTTTCACAAAAAGGTAGGAAACAAAGGGATTAGTCCCGTCTGTAAGGCTTTACTGTCATCAAGCCCAAGTACGGCTGATAAGCCTATTTGAAACATAATGTCAATTGCAACGAGTAGTCAGGTAAACATGAAACTTGCAAAGCCTCAACAGACTTAAGCGTTAAGCCCAAGGAACTTATACTAGCCATTAACGTTAAACTCTGTCAAAAGTGAGTCTACCTTCTCATTCGATAATTTTAATAGTCAATAATTCCAGCCCGTAGAAGATTGAAGAATAAACTTTAGTCAATTTTAAATATATAACTACTAACTCCCGCGTAAATTTGTAACTCCAACAGTATCACTTCATTTAACATGTCGATACCTAATTCGCAGCCGCAAATCTCAAATATATATAAATATAAATTGCTAATTTGTAACTCCAACAGTATCACTTCATTTAACATTTCGATACCTAATTCGCAGCCGCAAATCTCAAATATATATATTTTTTTTGGAGCATTGAAAAATTCTTTTTGTTTTTTACTGTTAATTCGAGAAAATGCGGTTTGAAAGAATATAAAATATGAACTAAAATAAATATAATGAACTTACCAAGATTGCTTCCGTGGAATATAATTCGGCATCGCAATTATCGCAAAGATAAATATCGAACGGAGGTGGTTCGACCATCATATATTGTGAATCTTCACCTTGTATATCGGTCTTATTTTTGTGCAGCAGCAAACATTTTCTATTTTTATGTTGTCGATCATATGACTGCAATCAAGTAAATTGGTATATAAATTAACTCTTAAGCTTTTTAGTAGAAAAATATATTGTTAAAATCATTGGCGCTGCCTTTTTCAACCTTAAATTGTATATCAGCAAGCTCAGTAAATTAAAAACAGGTCTTCTAGCAGTTAGCTAGCGGTATCGAGTAGAAATAAAAATGATTCAAAATCGATTCGGACTCGATCTGAAATTTATCTGAATTTACTTTTCAAACCTAGTCGAAAATTGGAAGAAAATTCTCAATAGAAGAGTTCGAAGAAATAATATATCAAGTTCAATTTAATTTATCCAAATGGATATAAAACAAAGGTATACAAAAACGAATTAGACTCATTAGACAGTTATTGGGACAACAAATATACTCTTTTTCTCTATGTGAGCAGAGCATAAAAAATGCAATGGTATTAAGTCTTCCAAAGCTTTCCAAAGATAACATTTCATTTTGGTCCGAAGTATAATATTTTAATTGTTTGTCAACTTTATGTTTCAATTGAAAAATCTTACCATGTTTTCGTTTCGAAATGTCACCAACAATTTGTTATTTCGTCTATCGTAAAGAGATGTAGTAGAATTGTAGTTGTTGATAAACCTCAAGCTTGCGTGCTCATATGCGGCTAAGTCATTACAGAATCGTAATAAAAATAGGCTTTTGTGAAATTGATAACAAATAACTACAATCTCCTTCATTTTTTCCATCCAATTCTGTAAAAAAAAAAATGGTTAGGTAAAGCTAAGCAAACAACAAATACAGGTTAGATATAAACTTACCCCAACAAAATGTTTTGGTCTCTTTAACGGAATGCCAAATGAAGCATTTTCTGGCCACCACTCAGGCTCGCTGCAGTCTATTTTTTTTGGTAAATTTATATGTCCCAAAGAGCATTGTACCATAAACGGTATAAAGTTTTCTAGTTGAGATTCAGTAATTTTTTCCAGAGAAGTTGGATATCCATTTGCAAACAATAGGGGAAGGTTTGATATCATGTTCTGTTGCGATTTATCAGACTCGTCCATTGCCGCTAAAAATAAATTTAAATAAACTATAAAGCGAAAAAAGTATATACTAGCGGGTTTGCGCCGGCCTTGCCCGATCTCAAAGATCTTTAAAAAAGAGGTTTAAACCGATCGGACGGCAAGCAAAAAACTTTCATACAACCGTTTTTCCCGCCAATTTACCACTTTTGCGGGCGAAATTTCACAAATCGCTGAAACACGTATTCATTAAGTTCTTATATAGAGCTTTGAAAATAAGCTTTAATCTAATCGGACACAACTAAAAACTTAACAAAAAAAATCTTAGAATCGCACTTTCCACCGAGGAAGCTTTGATTTTATTCATATAGATCATTAAAAATGAATGAACGAAACGTCACCCCCCTTTCCATCAATGAGTGATGGATTTTCCAAAATGTGCGAAACACGCATCATAAAATATCGATAACAATTTTCACCGATTCTTTGCTCGTTAATGTCTATATTATTGATTTCAAGGGTCTAGCTCCTATTAGGTCCCGAGATCGACGCGCTCATACAAGTGGACATGGCTAGATTGACTCGGCTATTGATGATAACCAAGAATGTGCTTAATTAGGTCGGACATTATATCTGCCCGTTACATACATTTGCACAGAGTTTTTATACTTTTAACTCATTTTCAATGAGTTTATGTTAAAATGAATTTGTTGATGAAGGCCAAAAATTGGGAAAAAGCGCAATCGCCTCACTAATTTTCAAATATATTTAAGGGGTGTTTAGTACATTGAGTCAAAGATTTGGTGGGTGCAGTTTCATTTTAAACAGAAAGAAAGACGTCCTGTGTTCAACTCAGCCACCTGATTTGCCCTCAGCATTGGCGAAAGCTCAGTAAGTTGAGGTTAACCACGACAGGAACGTGTTCGCAGCTACTTTCGCTACGGGCCTAGAAGAAAATGCAATCAAGGCCGATTAGCGTCCCCAATACTAGCAGCAAAAGAAACAGCAAAACTATTCTCAGCAATGTCAAGGGAGAAGCCGGGCTTTTAAGTAGGTGGGCCAACGTCAGTCCCAGTAACAGCGGCCAATGAATGTAGACCCATCTACATCCAAGTACAGACAACCTATTACCAAAAGCCTACCGGAGTAAGCTTACCGCGAATCCCAGTAAAAGGTCGAACACCTCGAACCGCATGACCGGTCCAAGGAGGAAAAGGGTATAACGATGGACAAACCGAGAAGGCATACAACAAGTCTGCCACCGGGGCACTCATTGATCTCGAGGCTGAAGTCGAGCCCAAGTACGACACCGATGACCTCAAATTATATCAAGCCTAACAATTGGGTAATGGACGTAATCCCAGCAGTAAAGAAAAGCTTCTTGAATATGTTAGAAGATAACAAAAAGGCTTTCGCAGACCCTAACGAGTCGCTGCCAAACAACGGTATTAAGACAGACCCCGAAACAGTTAAAGCAATTTGGCAGTACCTTAAGCCGAAAACTCTTTTTGCAGTCAGCTCATTTCTGGACCTGGCCTGCTGTCATGGGTGTTTTGTTCAGGACTTTGCAAAGTAGCAAAGCCAGTCTCAGACATCTTAAAAGAGGATACTGGGTCCATCAGTAAATATAGGTTGGAAAAATTTTACATCTAACTAAGCGAAGTTTGACGCAATGTGTTTGAAAGACTCTGAAGCATTTCAGCGTCGTACAACGTTATGTAAATGTATCCCGACCATAAAAATCCTGTTGACCTGACTACTGATGCGTCAGATTACGGCAATCGGGCAGTTTTTTCCCAAAACGGGTGACAAATAACAGTGATCTCCAAAAAGTTGAAAGACAGGGAGATAAAATACGCAACTAACAAGCATGAGTTACTAGCCATGGTTTGGACCTAGGAAAAGCTTTGTCACTACCTTGATGGTGTGAGACATTAACTTATTCACGTTTGCATTTTCGGAAGCAAACCCTAACGCGAAGACTAAGCGCTGGAAAGCTCGCATTGACGAGACCGACCTAAACCTCCAGGCTACGATGCAGTTAAATAAATATAAAAAAAAACAGGTTGACGTTTTCCACGACCCCTAGTACATTGCAAGCAGTAGCTACCAAAATCCAAAAGGCTCAAATAACCCAAAATCAAAGGGTCAACCGGGACAGGCAGAAAAAGGGTTTCATACAGAAAAACCTCTCGATGTACAGACTTATGACGGACAAGAAAAAGATAACGGGCATGGTCCCACAATTTAACCTCGGAAATTGTTAAAAGTAGACACAGGACACGTACGAGACTTGTTGTCCGCTATCAATGTGCACCATAGGATCGCAAGAAGTTCGGACTTCTTGGGCACAGCTTTAAAGGTGATTACCGGCACCCCCGACGCGGACGACTGACAGAACATAAGAATTACAGAGTCACAGTTGATTTAGACACAAATAAACCGTTCAACAGACACAGGCCATTTGTTAAAGCTGGCTAAAAAAGAGTAGGTCGACACGGGTCACCTGTACAAGACTGTTATATCCAATGATATAATTCATTTCACCATCGAGTATCCTAGACTAAAGTTTATATGCAAGGGTGCGACGGACGGCTCGAGCGCTCAGGGTCTACATTCCAAACACAGCCAAGCCACCTCGATCCGGTAACCTTGGTAGATGATGGTGTCATTACCACCACCATCCGGCCGACCACTGACAGCTACGATGAAGGCATCGAAACCAGAGTAGCCGGGACGAACATCGTCCCATTTGATCGCTACGCACTGGTAAACGACTTAAGATTCGTCAACCGCAATTGTTTCCTAGTGTCGCATTACGTCCGCCGCTGAACCTTAGCGGCCACAACTTGGTGCTCAACCTCCCGTATCTGTACCATCTAAGCGAGGAGAAGTTTAAGCGATAGCTATAATATTACTTATACTTGCAGATCAAGTATACTATTCTGAAGACTAAAAAGAGATTTGCTGTAAAAAGATTTCAATTTGGATTTTTATCGATTTCTTGGAAACAGGCAAGTTATCGATTATCGGAAACTAGAACTTGCGAACAAAATTTCAGGACTAGTTCCTTGCATTCATACATACGGACAGACTGATGGACATGGCAAGTGATAGTGATCATGTATATATATACTTCATGGGTTCGGAGATGCTCCAAATACATTACACCCTTTTTACTCATTTACAATAGGTTTAACTACCTTCCACCGTCTGAACTGCTTGCTATATCCTATAACCCCACAGATAAGTAACTAACTAGATCAATCCCGAGCAGCTGCACCACCTTGGTCGTGGTTTTCTTACTCTACATGATCATTTGCCTTGTTCAGCGCCTTCTGAAGATCAGACGCCAAACCGAGCTGGCAGATTCATTACAACTATCATTCCAGAAATCCAACGACGGCCTTCAAAGTAGCTGGTCGGTGTGAAGTACCGCGCGCTGAGGGACCAAGCTAAGAACGCTCACGAGACGCCAAGTCAGCGTTATGCGGGGCCGCTTTGTGGGATAGGTTTAGGTTATGTTAAGTTCAGTTCATATGATGTAGTTCACAGGCATTGACGACTAAGAACAATTTTATAGCACGTCGACCTCGCTACTTTACATACTTCTCTTCCTCTTTTAAGTTTAAACAATTTAAACTTCGCCCACCTGGGGCAAGAAAACTGTTGATATTTATATCTAACAGTTTTAGAGCTGGTTACTTTTGGCAGGTAGACTTTCCATGACGACCAAGAACCGAGTCGGAAACATTGCAACCACGCCCCCCGAATGGAAAATATTTTCAATTTCTATTCAAAGGACTGCACGAAACCAGTTTGATACTGATCTAAAGGTTAGGTTTGAAATCATCAATTCAATAATCAAGAATTACTTCGCATATAGTATGCTCCATTCGCAACACTAATTTTAATTATATTATATTTTTCCAAGCTTATGGGATGTGCAATTGCTTCCGAAAAACATTTAGGGCCATTCAGTGGAGTGCCCGCTGGTCTAAGTACTGTCCAGAAAGATTTACAAATTAATTTGTAATAGGCTGCTTTAGCTTGGAGACGGAGATCACAGCAGAAAGCACTTTCACGAGCACAAAGTGGCAGTCAGGCATGTAGTGTTAACGCTCTAAAATTTGCGTTTATAGTTTCTCGCACATTATTTTTTTTTCAGAACCACCCTTCAAAGCTTATGCCCGCACCATAGCAGAAAAAACCACTGGGAATACTATACGAACCACACATATGTTAAATAAAACCATGAAACCACATATACATCATTTACACAGACAGATTAAAAGATATAACATTCCTGTAGTTGAGATTAACTTGTTATGGGTGAGTATATTTACATGCTAGATACATAAATATTATCGCTTCAATTAACGTATTTAAAAAAAAATTGTATATGTACGTGTGACTTATTATATAGTTCACTGCTACAAACCAAGCGTTCAATGTACAAAAATTACTATATATTAAAATGTATTGAAACTGCGAATTACGAAGACAATCTTTAGTTACGGTTCACAGCTGAAGAACCAAAATTTTATTTTCGACTCTACCAATTGAATTTACTTCTATGTTGTGAATATGCGCAGCGAATGAGTATTGCAGCACAATTGGAATGGTGGAAATAGAACAAAAATACAATAATGCAGCATTTGACTTTGATAGTCGATAAAATATAGTACATTTTCTACATAAAATTTAATACAACATAATCAGCCTGCAGGAACGTATCAATTGCGAAAAGCATGTCTTTGGGGGATATATTATTTGGTTGTTTTTATATTAAAAATTTTTTATATTAAATTATACCAAAACAAAATGAGAATGAAACAAGTCTGCTCTGTTTTTTGTGCATATCTCTTAGTTTTTAGAAGCAGCAGTCACCACGTAGCGTGAGTGACTGGCAACATCTGTATAGTTATTACAGGTTAAATATATTTAGCTTTTTGAATTGCGCCTTCTCCCCTCCACCATGTTGTGTTTATGTGCTTGTATTTTTAATTCGATTGGCTGAAGGTATTTGCAAGTTAAGGCTTAGAGGTAACAATAGCATTTTTAATATTAATTTTTATATTGCTGGTAAATCAATTTACCATCAAATGGGAAGTAATAGTATGAAATAAAGGCGACTGCGTAACTTGAGCTGCATGATGGAAGAAGGTTTAGGAGAACACTCTCCTAGTTATTCCCAGACTTGTTAATTTTTGGAATTTGTTATGAAGCGAATAGGGTCGAAAGTTTTGTTGCAAAAGTATTGTTTGATAACTTTATCGGCTTTAGTTTAAGTTCAGTGAGCTCCTAACGTTGAACTTAAAATCTTTTTCATTATTTATTTTTAAATATTGTGTATATCAATTAGTATTTTTTGTTGTGCGCTGAACTATATAATGTTATATAAATAAAAAACGAATCATGAGAATAAACAGAGCTTACCTTGACAAATTTTACAGGACCCTCTGAAAATTCCGGACGATGCATATGGTAGTTTTAGTATTAACGATTGCTTTTATGGCTACATAATCAAGATGCACTGTCAGAAACACTTTTCAATAAGCTCTGGGAGTTGCAGGATAAACATGTTTTAGTGTTCAAAACGTCCAGTTTCGTTTGTAAAACCATCTTTCTTTGCTACAATACCAGAGATGAGGACGTGAAATTCTTCTTAAGTCCCGAGCACACCAACTTGGGACTTGGGTTAATGATGACATAACATGTTAAGAGTGGAGAATCGCTTTGCAATTTTAAGTACACGACTTTCTCTTTAGGAGTTAATTGCGCTGAGGGGCTCCATGCATGTGGATAATGTCCTTCCGAGGGCACACCCCACAGAGGAGTCCCGTTTAAACATTGGAAATGAAATGCAAAGCTTCATGTCAATCATCTACTGTATTCCGGTTCCCTCGAAATAGATGATGAAAGACTTTAGGTATTCGATAAAACTGCTACGTCAGACGATTTCTCTTTCATCCTTTCCAACATTATGTAAATCCTTTTCTGAACTTCGAAGCTTTTGATACAGTCGGATGGTTGGCTCCATTCATTGATTTGTCGCGCAAAAATGTACAGATGAAATATTCAAATGCAGGATTTTTGGTTGCACTAACTAGACTGGGATGATCGACTACCATCTAACATTTTTCAAAGGTAGCAACAGCGCAGCTATTTATGTTTGTTTCGAGTTCGCCCAACATATGTCTGTGAATCTGCTTACAGCCAAAACCCGAGTAGTTTTTGTCAAAACTGTGCCCCTTTCTAGATTACAACTGTGTGTTCCCATGCTCCTTTCCGAGATGGCCGCTACTTCCCTGCCGAGAACACGGTTGTTTAGCTGGATGGTGGTGGAGGACAGCACGGGTTACCCGCTGATCTGCGCAGAGGATCCGTCACCTCCAGGTCCAGTACTACCTGAGCCGGACACCCCATCGCCCCATGACGCCATAGCGACGTTTTGGTAGCAGAAACCCGACTAAGGACCGTCCGCGACAGAGGGCCTAGCTGCGTTCGAGCCTTTAGCATTAGCGAGGGGAGGAACCTCTGTTCTGGCGTCGTTTCGCTACCCCCAGCCTTAAGGTAGATTTGGATTTGCCACTAAAACGCGAGTAGCTCTTGTCAAAACTGTGTGCCTTCCTAGGTTGCAATTGGGTGATGCAATGCTTCTTTCCGATGTGGGTAAGTCGCCAAAAAGCTGCTGCCTGGAACTGAAAGATAATTAACATTGGTGGCTTGAATTAGAATAGCTGCAACTACCAAGAGATAACTGCCCGTATCCGTGGAGTCTATTTCAGAGACCCAGCTAGGGCGACGTCAAATTGCTGGTTTAGCTAATCTTTTTATATCCCTAAACTCTGTTATTTGGTATAGACCGTTTCCAATTCACATAACTCATCTTATGGGCTTATGGCATTCGTCTGCCAGATGGATCCACGCTGGATGTAAGGAAGGCCCTGGGGTTAGATGTTGGCCCAGCTGGGAAAGTGATCAGCATTTTGTTGCTTATCGTGCCCTCTAGACCACGTCATCCTAGGGATGGATTTCCTGTGTGCAATGGGCACCTTACAGCGCTGTGGCAACGCCGAACTGGTCCTAAAGACGGTGGTGGGACCGATCAGGGGCCCGAGATGGGCGAAGCACCGAAAGAAGGCCTCTCACGTCAGGAAGAGGGAGTGCCTGGGTAGCGATGGTTAGAGCTACAACAACGGCTCAGGGTTGATCATATAGGTGGCATGCCAAAGGACGGAGGAAGTTGAGGCAAAAGCTGGTGTCAGCAGATCAGGAGCAGCTACCAAAGTAAAGTAGTCAAGGGCACCCTGAGAGTCCTAGAGGTCCATCTGCGGTCGGAGTAGTGTTCGGCGGACATGAGACGCATGTTTAACCCCTCATAGAGGAGGCAGAGTGGCCGGAGGATATGGATCCGGAACTGAACGAGTTCCTGGAATCGGAACTAGCACTCTTCGAAGGTCTGCAGGAGGTCTCGCACATCGCAGAACATAAGATCTGGTGGAAAGATGACAAATCATTTAAGTAAAGGTACTACCCAAAGAGTCCGGCCATGCAGATGATCTTATGCAAAAAAGAAAATGGATGTTGGCATGCGTGCATCGACTACCGGAACTTAATGCGCACAAAATTCTGGATGCTAACCATTTTCCTCGGAGCAATCACATCCTTGAGCGGTTGCGTCACGCCCGATTTATCTCTACCCTAAATTAAAAGTGCGGCTAAGATACCAATGACAGCCGATATTAGATAGTAGGGAATGTACGGCATTGACGGTGCCGGGGAGGGGATTGTTCCATTGGCGGGTGGTGCCATTTCGATTCATGTGCGACCTTCCAGCGGGAAGGTAATAGGGCCGGGGCGATAGGGGCGACATGAGAACGACTCGTCGAGAATATGTGGGAAGTAGACTGATCAAGAAGAAATGCAGCTTCTTTAGGCAGAGACTAGTCTACCTCGGGCATGTAATTCGCGGGGAGGGGATACGTACCGTTTTGGATAAGGTGAAGGCAATACGTTGCCTTAGGGCCCCAGCTTATTGTAAGGAGTTGCAACAATGTTTTGGGATAGCTTCGTTGTACAGGCGTTTCATGCCCAACTTCGCGACTCATGTGCAAACGCTGACGGCGCTTCTAAAGAAGGGTCGGAAATGGTCACGGGGTGAAGAGCAGGAAGAGACATTGCGTCAGTTGAAGGACAGCTTGACGACTGCCCCTGTGTTGGGTTGTCCGGACTTTCCGCCCAATTTGTCTTGCAGACTGACGCGGGCGTCAGTATGGCGTCAGTATGAATATGGCCTCGGTGCAGTGCTGGCACAGACGATAGAGGAGCAGGAGCGGGTGATAGCACACGCGAGTTGGAAGTTGTTGATGACTGAGGTGAACTATTCTGCCGCCGAGAAGGAGTGCCTGGCGATCGTGTGGTCGATCAGGATCACCTCGCACTCAAATGGTTCCCTCCGGGAGGATCGCGCGGTGGGCACTGGAACTGCAACAATTCCAGTTTGATGTCCACTACCGACGAGAAAATCTCAACGTCGGGGCTGATGCACTATCAATCCTCCAGACACCTGTCAGCAAGCAGTGGTGGCCGAGTCGCCCTGCAAATGAGTCGCTAGTATGCTTGCCAGGATCGCCAAAGAGCCAGCCGCGTTGTCCGACTAAGTAGAGGAAAATGGGCTACTGTATAGATATTTGGGCCACCGGTCGGATGACGAGGAGTACATTTCCTGGAAACTTTGCATAGCCAGTGGACAACGGCAGAGGGTGCTGCTAGAATGTCATAAATCTCCCGGGCACCAAGGCGTGAGGAAAACAGTTTTCAAGATTAGCGCAGAGGTACTACTGGCCAATTATGTTCCGCGAAGTCTGCCAGAAGTTGCACATTCTGCTATTCCACTAGCAAGCGTCAGTTGTCTGTAACATATGAATGGCTAATATACCGCTTCTTTAAATAAACATCTGATCTGTTTGATTTGATTTACGTAAGCGCCACAAGGTTTTCTTCCCAAATGTCAAATAATATGGCCTCATTGTAGGGGCTACTTATTACATGTTAAACACTTTGGGATTAGTACATTTTTAAATTTTAATTTAAGTTACTGCTTACCTTATTTGCTATATCAGATGCTTGGTAATGCTACTCTCATATTTTAATAATTAGTACATTTTTAAATTTTAATTTAAGTTACTGCTTACCTTATTTGCTATATCAGATGCTTGGTAATGCTACTCTGATATTTTAACAAGACATCGATACCAAATCAGATAAATCATCGGAAACACGAATTACTTGGGGCTTGTTGTTGTTTTTTATGAGAAAATGTACAGGCAACATACTTCACATTCACAAAAATTTAAGAAATGTTGATAAAAGAATTAGGCTACAATTCGCAATCATTTCTAACTGAAGTAAAATAGTAAAGTTCTTATTATTGGATATAGTAAAATAGTTCAACGAGATTCTAAAATTAAATCTATAGTCTTGGTCTTGATGGTCTTAATTCTATTTAAATATTTTTAGAAACGTGCCTCTATTATCAAATTAATTTGATCCTTCTTACTTCTATTTATGAGCTACCAATCTATGATCAATATTATTTTTGGGAAACACTAAAGATGTTTCATGTTATATTTTTTTGCTTTGACAGCTTTTAGAAATAGATGTTAGCCAATTTGCAACAATTCTCCATACATGTATGTATGTATAAATAGCGAGAAAGTAAGGTTATCTACGGTATGCCGGAGATTTAAAACCCTTGCAGACATTTGCCTTACGGGTTTGCAGATATATGAGAATGGTAAATTGGAAAATACAATATGTTGCCATACAAGAACTTCATTTTCGACCGATCGTTCCTATGGCAGTTATATGATACAGTATAACGTATATCAGATTTTAAATACATATATGCAGGGAGCATAGTGTAACTTATAAATGCTTAGCTTGGTCAAGATATTTTGAAAAACAAAAGATTCCCATGCAGCAACATAATTTTCGACCGATCGTTTCTATGGCAGCTATACGATAAAGTGGTCCGATGTTGATTGGTTTTTGTAAGAGACCAGTTCGCATATAAACAGACAGACTGGCCCGGCTATATCAACTCGGCTATTGATGCTGATCGAGATTATATATACTTTATGGAGTCGAAAATGTCTCCCTCTAAGGGCCCCGAGCTTCTTTTACCCACACCATATCCAGATGAGTGTGTCTTAACCGATCTTGATGATATGGGTAAAATTAGTTGGTAGTTCCAATGGATTTATTGATTTAATCTATAGCAATGTTGCAGAGGCGGGGAGATAGATATATCCATTTAGAGAAAGATAATTGATTTATATATATGTATATATACTATTATAGAAGCTCTTAAATGGATAAAAACTCTATTTTTTAGTATATATATATTTTGTGCATATATTAAATGAAATATTTTTGGATTTTCCAACATTTATTTAAAATATGCTATGTATGCAGTCTTTTACTCTTACTCCCAATGCGCATGCCTGATGTCGAGAAAAAAAAAAGTAAAACGGGATTGAACCAATTTTATAGCAAATTACGTGACGAAAATTAAAGTAACAAATGTCGGGATAAAAACATTAAACACATATCATAAAATGATTGAGTCGCAAAGCTTTCGAATTGTACTTTACACTGTGTATATTTGTAAGTTAGTTTTTGATTAATGAAGTTTTTTCTTCACGTTCTTGTTGTGTTTACATGCATAAGATAATAAAACAATTTTTTAAAAATTTGCTTATAGTACTTTTTAGATTAGCACTATGCCAGCGCGACCACTTTGGGCCAAGAATTAATATGACGGACATGCTTATGCTGGAAGAGAAAGTCAATGGTTTCAGTTTTAATGAGGAACAAATAGTCAAGTACCGAGGACCCTATTTTGATACAACTGCAACAAAAAATGTGACATCTCTTGTTGGTAAAACAGGACATCTGAACTGTCGAATCAAAAATCTCGGCAATAAAACGGTTAGTTATTATTGCATACGAAAGTTCTTTTAATAAACGTTCTGAAATTAAAGGTATCTTGGATAAGACATAGAGATTTACATCTCTTAACAGTATCTGAAAGTACTTACACATCGGATCAGAGATTTAATGCAATCTATAATAAGCAAACTGGTGACTGGTCATTACAGGTATGTAAAAACATTGCAATCGTGCTTCAATTTAAATTTAAGAAATTTTATTAACTCTGCAATTGTCAGATACTTGGAAATTAAAACAATCTTTATACAATTATTCAGTTCCTAAACACATCTTTCCGACAAAATGTGAAAAAAATACTTAATTGTTATATTTCAAAAAAATTTACATTTACTTACTATGTTCTGCATAAATGGCCTTAATCCTATGTCTCAGAAATAGATGGTCAGAATTGTATTGAAACGTAGGTGCATTTAGTGTCCGCGCAGTGAGATCTTGTTTCCGTTGCCAAGCAATCAATCTATATAGAAATTATCTTCTTTGATTGTATCCTTCGTTTTTTGTTATAAAAACACGAATGTTTTAAGTCAACTTTACTAATTTCTTTTTTTTACTTTTCAGATTAAGTTTCCACAAATCAGAGATTCTGGAGTTTACGAATGTCAGATATCGACGACACCTCCAGTTGGATATACCATGATCTTCTCCGTTGTAGGTATGTTCTTTGTTGGAAAAGCTTCTTCTGATAAAAAATATGTAAACAACAAATGCAGTCCGATGCCTCGACTGTGTAATACTATGTACGGGAATATATTCTGTATATTCCTCGAAAATCAACAGCGTCGAAAAAAATGTCGCGTGTACGGAAAATCGATCGGACTAGCAGACAAACCGACTTTAAGACGGACATTTTAAAAAACCAATAACCACTTTTCAATTTGTGAACCCATTGGGTACGAATAAAGTTTATAGTATACCGGTTCCCCGTGGAAATAGCCTGCACTTTTTAGAAAGATACGCACTCTTATCTTTTTAATTGTGTTTAAAACTCACTTATTATTATCCTTACAGAACCAATTACAACTATTCCTGGAGCTCCAGAGTTATATATAGATTTGGGATCTACAGTTAATTTAACTTGTATTGTTAAACATCTTCCTGACCCCCCTCTTATGGTTCACTGGACTCACAACAATCAGGTAAGTGTAAGCAAAATATAAAATATGCAACTATAATATATACAACGTATGCACAAACCAATGGCCTATTTCAATGTTCGATTGCATTTTATACCCTGAGCCCATTGAAAATGGGTAAAGAGGATATAATAGGAATCAACTCCGACCAAAAAAAATACAAATATTCTTGATCATCATTCAGCATCAATAGTCGATTCGATCTAGCCATGTCTGTCTAATCGCCCGTCTATCTGGTCCCCCTAGTGCCCGCGCAGTTCGAGTTTGTTTCCGATAAGCATCGATAAAAATCGATATCGAAATCCTGTTTAAAGCAAATATTTTAGGCTCTGAAGGAAACGTGGCCGTTGGCGTCGCCAGTTTGGTGTTGCGTCTGTCGAAATGCATTTCTTGGGAACCAACGAACTCTATTGGTTCCGCTAATTTCACAATTAAGTTCCTGTGCCATTGTTGTGCCGAATTTGCGATCGCTCGGTAGCTGGCCAGCAAGCGCGTTGACCTCGTATGCACCTAAGTTGCATACTCAACACCTTTATGTCAGCTTTTCGCAAATATTGGTATTTTGGGTAGCTTAGGTGTTAACTAACTGTTAATAACCAGATAGATCGTGAATGCTCCAATGTTTTTTTATGCTGTTTTCCGGGGGAGCTTCTGTTTTGTCAACCTTGGCTGGGCGCTGTTCGTTGCTAGTGGGAGTGGTTGTTAATTAACTTTGATTCATCATCGATAGAAATGTTAATTAAGAGCTTCTTTTATAATTTATTTTCTTTTGGAAAAATATTATTCTAGTTTCTTCTTCAGATATTATAAAAGTACAAATGTAAAGCAAGGTTTATATTACCTAAATCTTCTGTAATTTAATCTATTTTTAAGTTTAATTGTGTGGTAAGAATATTTTGGGAGTACTATCGTTGGTTATCTTATATATTCTTTCTATACTGTCTTCAGTTATTAAAACTTGTTCGTTATTATTTCTCTCTTAATTGTGACATAGTTATTTAATTCTGATCTTCTCACAAAATTACCTTATTTAGTAAATTCTATAGATTTTCAACATTAATGAAGAATTAACTATTTCAGGAAATAAACTATGATTCACCAAGAGGCGGGGTATCTGTTATAACCGAAAAAGGTGACATAACGACTTCTTATCTACTAATACAGCGTGCTCAAATATCTGATTCTGGCAAATATTCCTGCTTGCCGTCAAACGCGAATTCCAAATCAGTTTACGTTCACATATTAAATGGTAAAAAGATTTTCTAAACAATTTTCTCTCATAACAAGAATATTTATTGTATTTGCTTTATATAGGCGATCACCCGGCGGCAGTCCAAGGAGCGAACTTAATCAGAAGCTTAAGTTTGAATGCTTTAGTATTATTAATGATATTCGCACATCTTTAGGCTCGAAGTTTTAATCAAAATATTATTTATATTTGTAAATATAGTTATTCAAAGTACTCATCAAAAAAATAAATTAAAAATAATAAATAAATAAGTGACCAATTTAAAAAAACACAAAATCGATGACTTACTTTATTAAACGAACAACTCACTTATTTAACTTCAGAAGCTTTGATTCTGCAGATTGGTCCTATTTTTATCCAGATTTAAAAATTGCAGTATTTCAGTGGCATCAAAAAAAGTCAGTTCACTTATCAACAGGACAATGATCCGAAGAACACGGCCCATGATGTGCGAATGTGGCTGGCACACAATACGGCTCATGTTCTTCCACATCCTCCTCAATTACCTGACCTCAATCCAATCGAGCACATATGGAAGGAACTGGATAAAAGGCTTAGAAAAATGAAAAAAAAAAAAGGAAGCATACATTTTCAACGAAGACTGAGCTTGAATAAGCCTTAGCGAAATAGTGGCACAAAATTGAACCAAATGTTGCCCGACAATTGGTGCATTCAATGCCAAATTGCCTAGAAAGTATTATAAAATAATAAATATTAATTTTTATCTCTTGTTTTTTTTTTTTAAATTTTAACACAATTATTATACTATACAAATTTGCATATTTTTTGTTTTTTATTTGTAAGGCTTGAAGCAACCAAAAATGTTCATTCTTTAATACCTTAAAATAAGTTAGATATACAAAAAAACACATCAAATATATTTTAATAAAATAATAAGTTCGTTATTCTCAAAATTTGACTTTTGGGTTGACCAGTTGCCAATACTTTGACCTTGACTGTAAATAATAAACTGTTTACGTTGAGAGCCGTGTTCTTAGGAACTTGTTTGTAATATTATACATTTAAAAATGTACGTTAATAAATTTTCACATATTCTTAGTTGTATTATCTTCTTATTTCCAATGTTTGGTAATGACAGATTTAATTACCACTGAGCAATAACTTTATGCAGATGTGCACATGTGGTAGCAAACAGATTAAGAGAGATTAAGTGTATCTTCGGCTCGCCGAAGGCCTATTGCCATTGTATGTGCAAAAGCTTAAAGGAATATTCTTCCATATAACAACTTGTTTTTTTTTTTTACCGATTTTTGTTGCGTTACACAGGTTACAGGTGGGAATCAAATACTTTATTCAATATACTCTCATTTGCTTTGGGAATAGAGTATAAAAGTGGGCGTGTCTATTTTACTCATCCAAAGCAATGAAAGAGATGCCGATAGCACAGACCAGACAAGAAAATATTCTTACTACATTTTCACTCAACTTTAAGAAACCGGATTTTGACTAAAGACTTGAGTAAAATTACGACATCGACGTTATGAATGGGAGTAGTAGTTGCGGGCCAGGTGCCTGCACCTGTTCCGTCCAGAAGTGGAAGTGGATTTGTTGAGTGTAACTCGGTAAGCAACTTTTTAGTGTTGACTTGTAGGTATGACAGAGAGAGAGAGAGACAGAGATGGAAAGAGTGCAAAAGTAAGAAGCACAAGCAAGTTCTGCCAATGATCCTGAGAAATAACCGCTCACACTGAAATTCATTCAAAATACCCTAGGTAAAACTCTAATTGCCACTCAAGAAGAGTACAATAATGCAACGGCAACGGCAACAGCAGAAAACTAAAGGGACTGCAGAATATTGAGGTAATGATAACAAGCCGCTCGCTCACCTCACAATGCAACAGGTGACGGACGCCAAAACGGTCTTCCTCTTGGGGAGAAGTCAAGTTGCTACCTGTTAATACATAAATACATATGTATGTACATCAAACGATGCCTGCAAGCAACGAATAAAGGTAGTACATACATACATATGCCACAGTGCCCAAACGTGAGCAGGTGCTCGTACCCGTGCCAGAGCGTTCAAGACGAGTTTGTTTGAGATCAATTGATAGCCGTAGCGTTGTGTAATGTTGATCTTGTTTTGGTAACGTAGTGGAGCATTGAGTTAAATGAGCCTGACTCTTAATTTTGCTGGATGGCCGCTGGTCTTGTCCGCGAGACGACTTTTAGTATGTGTATGCTTGTGTGTCTTGTGAGTATGTTATGTCTGAATGGTATTGGTATTTTAAGTGTTTGCAGTTTTTCTTCAAGAAGGTCATGGCCGATTCAAGCGATCCTGATCACGCAGTATTTGTTGAGCATTGAAAGAAATGGGTGCGGAGATTCACTGTTAACAATAAAAATAAAAATAAAAATACAAATACATATAAAAATACAATAACAATCTACATTCATCGACTACTGTAAAAAGCCTAATGCAAACTGTTTTTTAAAATGGAATTATGCGTTTTAATACCAAAAGAGTTTTCTTTAACAACAATATCCTTGCCGACTAACATCGAATCTGTTTTAACCGTGTGTGCAACAACTAATATCAAAAGGGGAACTTTATTTTATCCGTTTCATGGTACTATTCGTACCGACAAAATAGAAAACTTAAAATATCCTGATGAAAATGATGTAAGTGTATTATTTCTTATAATAATAAATAACTTATCTGAAAAGTAAATAGCCCAATTAAGCATGCAATATGCATGTAATATAAACATTAATAATATATTATAAACTGTGAATAAATTGCATTTTGAGTTTTTACAATTATAATATTCAAGGGTATACAAATCGATTGAAAAGAATTGTATGTGTATAAGGTATACATATTCTTGATCAGTATCAGTATCCGTCTGTTCAGTTTTAAAGTTATCCTTTGTACGCAGTAAATAAAAATGATCGGTTCACTATATTAATTGGTTGTCTTAGGAATTATCGTTCGAGAATAAACTTGTTTTTTTGACAATATCTTAATCAAATTTAAATTTGCAACAATTTCATAATTCTCCTTGAAAATCTGTCAAACTGTTACGCAGCAATTTGGACGATAAAATTTATTTTTATTCAATCATTAAGATTATTTATGTCTTGTAGCTTAGATTCAATACTATTTTGGCTGTATTGAAAACATTTAAAAAATTACTTTTGCATTTTAAACACTTGGGACTAATAAAATGTGAGTCCAATATTGAGTGGCATCCTTCGTTCTTTTCGTTAAAGTAGGTCACAACCGGAAATAGCAGCTTTCTTCTTGGTGCATGAAATGTAAAACGAAAAAGTATATAGTATGTATATGTTTGATGAATATTAACTGGCGTGCCTGCTTGTCCGTCTGATTGTGCAGTAGCAGTTGTAGGTAGCATCCGACGTCGGTGTTTTAACCCACCAATTACGTGCATCTCTTTTGCTCCTGTCATATAAACATTATCTTATCAACATCCGATATATGTGCATCGCATAGTTTAAAAATGAACGACTGGTCGAAGAATGAGCTTTTGGATAAATGCTCTCTTATACCCTGTATCCCATTAGCACTGCATTTGCTGTTGGTAGAAGAGGGTTCAGGGTATCTCCTAGTCGGGAATTTGCGACTAGAGTATCTTACTTGTTTTTTCTTGAAACTTAGTTCTTGGTATGAATGTGGAGTACATGGCTGCGGCAAGGCTGTGCTGTCGGCTACGGGTTCCAGTGCAATTGAGGGAACTTTTTCTTTTATAAATTTATTTTTATCATTGCCAAACCAAACGAGCTCCTAGCGCGAGCTGCATTTGGTGTTTTTAGAAGAGGGCTTAGGGTATCCCCTAGTCGGTAACTCCCGACTATATATATTTATATATATGTATTTAAAAATAAACTGTTTGTCCTGACTGACTGATTAGGGAGCATTTCACTGTAGTTACCCTTTGTGAAGCAGGTGCACGCGGTTTGGGAAAGAAGTTTATATACAATTTTTTTTTCAATCGACTCGGGTTCAAACTTATTTTCAAATAACTTTATGATAAATTTGTTTACATGTTTTCGCAAAATGCACCGCTCTTGGATGGAAAATGCTGGTCACAATCTTTTATTAAGATAGGACTTTCCGCGCTTTTCTTTATCTACAATTTTCAAACTTTAACTAGAATACAATTACAATAATCAACACCCGACTATTGTAGCTACTAAAGGAAAGTGTAAAACACCATCATTTGATATAAAATTATTTGTACACTGATTCTTTAATTATTACTTTTATACGCTGAATCTCTTAGGTTTTAAGAGCCAAAGTCGCCAAATATTATATATAGCTTCTATAATGGTATATATAGATCAAATATCTTTCATTTTATAGCTATTAACATTTTTCTGCAAAGCCAAAGAAAATGAGCGCGTAACACGGGTAGCATGTGGTGTTGGTAGAAGGTTGTTAAAGAAATTTAAGGTGTTCCATAGTCTGGTACTGCCGACTAGTGCACTCTTACATGTTTTTTGTTGGTCATGGTAGGCCTTTTTCTTTAAATGGCTATTTGAATATGCGAGTTAAACACCAAAGACTATTTCGCTCAAATTCGAATATATCTAAAAAGCTTAATTTTTAACAGTATTTTCCAACGAGACTTTGGTCACGATTGATATACTCAATTGCTTAATTGTCAATTGCCGTGAGAGAGTTCCCTTGCCAATCTTAATTTAAGATACACAATCTTAAAATGCGGTGTCGACTAGACCTAAGTATATTCACAAGGAGCCATAGCTAGCTTTACATTATAAGAACATGTATTACGCATCGTTGCTTCAGAAATGTTTTGGAAAGAAATGCTTCTTAGTACTTACATACATACATATGTAGTGTGAACGATTCAGCCCCTCTCTGAATTTTTCTCAGGCTTGCAGTAACTAACTGCTGAAGCGTTAAAGAAAACTGTGAGAACTTCTTTAAAATATCTCGAGTCCGTCTTCAAGACTTCCCAGCGTCATGGGAGAGTGATCACCCTATTGACTCTCAAAAAAAAAATTATAGCATTAAATTCATAGCAATCATATGTATGAGTGTATGAGTGTCTTCTTCACTTTATATATATGTTCCTACATAAATATTTTTGCTCAAAACTTTATTTTATATTTAAAAAAAAAAGTTAAATAAACAAAGTGATTTATAGAGAAAATGTTGAATATAAATTATTAATTCCAATAAAAATTTTAGTTCGGCTTGTGCCTAAATGAGATAAAACAACAAATAAGAATTCAATTTAATAAATGTATATATATATACTAGCAGGTATACCCTGGCCTTGCCCGTGTCACGCTTAAAATAAATGTTCTTAAAGATCTTTGTAAGTGAGTTTGAAACCAATCGGACGGTAATCCAATTTACAGCCGTTGCAGGCGAAATTTCTCAAATCGCTGAAACACGTATTCATTCAATTGATCTCGAGGTCAAACCATGAATGAAAAGCCAAAACTTATAGCCAAAATCGGTTGAGTTTTGACCGAGTTATGGGGGTGGAAAATTTCGACCTATGTCTATATACGAATCTAAGGGGTAAGATTTCGACTTGAATTTTGACTAAAAATGATGTATGCAGATATGAATGCCAGATTAATCTAGAGGTAAAACTAGCCACAAAAAGACAAGCTTTATGAAAATCGGTTGAGTTTTGACCGAGTTATGGGGGTGGGAAATTTCGACCCATGTCTTTATACGAATCTTAGGGGTAAGATTTTGACATGAATTTCGACTGAAAATTATGTATTCGGATTTGAATGCCAGATTAATCTAGAGGGAAAACTATGTACAAAAAGCCAAGCCGCGTGAAAATCGGTTGAGTTTTGACCGAGTTATAGGGGTGGGAAAATTTGACCTATGTCTACATACGAATCTTAGGGGTAAGATTTTGACTTGAATTTCGACTAAAAATTATGTATTCAGATTTGAATGCCAGATTAATTTAGAGGGAAAACCATGTTCAAAAAGCCAAGCCTCATGAAAATCTGATGAGTTTTGACCGAGTAATGGGGGTGGGAAATTTCGACCCGTGTCTGTATACGAATCTTAGAAGTACGATTTTGACATGAATTTCGACTAAAAATTATGTATTCAGATTTTAATGCCAGATTAATCTAGAGGGAAAACTATGTACAAAAAGCTAAGCCGCGTGAAAATCGGTTGAGTTTTGACCGAGTAATGGGGGTGGGAAATTTCGACCCATGTCTACATACGAATCTTAGGGGTAAGATTTTGACTTGAATTTCGACTAAAAATTATGTATTCGGACTTGAATGGCAGATTAATCTAGAGGGAAAACTATTTACAAAAAGACAAGCTTTATGAAAATCGGTTGAGTTTTGACCGAGTTATGGGGGTGGGAAATTTCGACCCATGTCTTTATACGAATCTTAGGGGTAAGATTTTGACATGAATTTCGACTAAAAATTATGTATGCAGAGTTGAATGCCAGATTAAACTAGAGGGAAAACTATGTTAAAAAAGCCAAGCCTCATGAAAATCTAATGAGTATTGACCGAATTATGGGAGTGGAAAATTTCGACCTTTGTCTATATACGAATATTAGGAGTACGATTTACGACATGAATTTCGACTAAAAATTAGGTGATCAGATTTGAATGCCAGATTAATCTAGAGGCAAAACTATGTACAAAAAGCTAAGCCTCGTGAAAATCGGTTGAGTTTTGACCGGGTTATGGGGGTGGGAAATTTCGACCCGTGTCTGTATACGAATCTTAGGGGTAAGATTTTGACTTGAATTTCGACTAAAAATTATGTATTCGGACTTGAATGGCAGATTAATCTAGAGGGAAAACTATGTACAAAAAGAAAAGCTTTATGAAAATCGGTTGAGTTTTGACCGAGTTATGGGGGTGGGAAATTTCGACCCATGTCTTTATACGAATCTTAGGGGTAAGATTTTGACATGAATTTCGACTGAAAATTATGTATTCGGATTTGAATGCCAGATTAATCTAGAGGGAAAACTATGTACAAAAAGCCAAGCCGCGTGAAAATCGGTTGAGTTTTGACCGAGTTATAGGGGTGGGAAAATTTGACCCATGTCTACATACGAATCTTAGGGGTAAGATTTTGACTTGAATTTAGACTAGAAATTATGTATTCAGATTTGAATGCCAGATTAATCTAGAGGGAAAACTATGTACAAAAAGCCAAGTCTCGTGAAAATCGGTTGAGTTTTGACCGAATTTTGGGGGTGGCAAATTTCGACCCATAGCATAAACCTAGCGGCGTGCAAAAGTGTTATTTTGTTTATGTGAACGAAGTCGTTATTGCGAACATAACTTTAAATTTAATATATGGTCATATATTTTGTTTTTATGTATTTCAGCTGAGGCATCGGCACGGCTTGTATCATGAAGTTTCATACAATAATGGAACGTGTGTGATTCACTGTAATTGGATAAGATTTCTTAAGATTGCGGGCACGTTTGACCGGAATGTCAATCTTATTTGTTCGATGGTTAAAGGGGATCCATTGTATGAAGTTATAAAGCCAGTTAAAATTAATCAGGAATTAGTGGTTTATTACATACCAGAACGCCGGGAAGATAATATATTTTCGACTGTACGTTCAACGCTTTATAGGAAAGCTATGGACTCCATTCTACAAGGTATACCTTTGCAAATTAAATTAAAATATGTTTCTAATTTGTATTTTACTTTTTCAGACAGTCCTCTCGATTTGTCTTTAGCATTAATGTATAAAATACCAAATTTACCACTATCTCCGCCGATTAGTGAGGATGAACAAAAGTCTGTGTTGAGCGATTCTTCTGGATCCTTATTATCACTGGTTGATAGTACAACTGACAACTCAACTACATCATCAACATCGATGGACGAAATAAAGGACTTCACTGCAATCTCACCTAAAAGAAAAATCAATATTGAAAGTTACAAATATGGAGGATCAAGAAAAAGAATGGGAAAAAATGAAAGACCTTTACTACCTTGTGAAGTCTGCAGAAAAGCCTTCGACCGGCCAAGTCTACTTAAAAGACATATGAGAACTCATACGGGTACTTTTTTTTTGTCCAATCGTACAAGCAATTGCCAAATTATGTGTCCTATGTGACAAGCATAGAGATAGATAGATTTGGAATAATATTTGCTATTCATTAATCTCTATTTTATTTATATTAACAAGTTTCCGGTTTTCACAGGTGAGAAGCCACATATTTGTATGGTTTGTGGAAAAGGATTTAGTACTTCCAGTTCTTTGAATACTCATAGGTACGGCTATATTATAAAATACGCAGCGAAGAAATTAACTTAAATCTTTCAAATAAATTATAGGAGAATTCACTCCGGGGAAAAACCGCACGAATGTCCAGTGTGTGGAAAAAAGTTTACCGCCAGCAGCAATTTATATTATCATCGGATGACACATATTAAGGTAATTTTTTAAATACTATTTTTTTTTTATAAACTGTAACACGCAAAAGCCGAGACGATCTAGCCTCTACATCATAGCTTTACATCATCCGATGAGAAATGGGGGACAACCTTAGAAAGAAAAATATGTTTTTTAGAAGAAACGTCCTTTCTTCTAAAAATGCTACAATATTTGTAGGTTCACTTTTATTTAATTATTATTCATAAAAATAGTTTTATATTTAGTAACAAATCTATTAATGAATTTATGGCTTTATTTTTTATGTTTTCTCAAAAAGGAAAAACCACACAAGTGTAATTTATGCGCAAAGTCATTTCCAACTCCTGGTGACTTAAAGTCCCACAAGTACGTTCACAGTGGATCATGGCCGTTCAAATGCTCAATATGTTTCCGCGGTTTCTCAAAGCAGACAAATCTGAAGAATCATTTATTTCTGCACAGTGGTAAGTTTTGTTAAGATTGAATTTTAATACATTTGGCATACGTATATTCCCAGAATGGGTGAAAAGGAACAAAAAAAATATAAAAGATTGTCCTGTAAAGTTCGAAACCTTTAAGATTAAATACCCTTGCAGACATACGTAAATACATCTGATGTTCCTATTGAAGCTACATGATATAGTAGTCCGATAACAAAAACATTTTGCGGAAAGACATCATAATCTTATGACCGATCGATTCTTTGGCAGCTATATGAAAAAGTTAGTCCGACCGGCCAACCCTGTCATTTATCTAAATTATTTAACGTTACTCCAAAACGTGCAGCGTAGGCAGCATATTTCAATAGTGGCGGGTAGTCCGTGATAAACCTATCCCGGTCTACACTTCGACCGTCCTTAATGGTATCAAGACTTCTCACCAATTTAGGTATTTGGAGGACGTATCGGGGCTTCAATATGTACTGCGTTATGAAGACGAGGCTGAGGTTCAGCTTCTCCTAGCTCAGATGATACAGCCATGGGAGGATGGGTACCATGTTATGATTGTTAAAGATGAGCAGCAGGGATGATGAAACGTTGGGGAATGTAGTCGCCATTGTGCAACATTGTCTGGGAGTGGCAGGGTAGAGCTGCTGTGAGCTATCTTCTCGTTTTTAAAATTGAGTTAATGTTGACTAATAATAGTCAATAATAACATGAGTTACATTTTTAGTACACAGATAACTTAAAACATTTTTTAAATAATTATTCATTGTGTGGTCTCAATAAGTTATTGACGAGGTACTTATTTAACTTATTGACGCTATATTTGTAGCATGTCGGTTAATGTTATTTATATTCGAATATTAGACATTATACAATATGCACTGTTTTCTCTTAAATTATCTTTTGACCTGCTGTGAGTCTTAGAATTTTAGTTTCGTCTCCCCGTTTGATCGGACTTTTCCCCATTTTTTATTTCTGTTTTATTTTTATGATTTTCTTTATTTGATTCACTATTCCTTAAAGTTGTTACATGCTTTTCTTTTATTTTTCGCAATAGTTCATAGTCCCCTTTGTATGGTTTTTGCGTTTGCTCTAAACCTTTTATATTTGTTATATTTGGTATCTGTAATTGATACTCTATAGGCGCCGCTATACCTTGGAATTGAATTACTTCTTTCTTCCACCATTGCATCAAGATTCTTAATTGTATATATTTCTCTTCTGTCTTTTTGTTTACACATACATATTATGATAGTCCTGACCTTGTCTTTGTACTATGTATGCTTCTATTAATCGGATTACCCATTGCATATTCAACATCTCTCTGTACATTAAACCACTTTTCATGGTTTTCTACATCTATTAATTTGCTGGCCCATTGGACCTAGACCCAGTGTGAAACAAACCATTCCTCTTTCGTTATAGCAGTAATGCCCCAAATCCTATCGAACTAGCATCACAATGTATTTCAGTTTCCTTCTTTGAATTGTACATGGCTTACATCGGCATTTCTAGTAACTCTCCAGCGGTTAATCTTAACGTTCGGTTGCTCGTTTTGGAAACCGCAAACATGAATCGTTGGTGGTCCATTAATATGTTGATATCTCTGACCCTATAGAGGTACTGACGAAGCTTACCCAAGGCCCAAATAATGGCTAGTAACTCATGCTTGTTAGTTGCGTAATTCAGTATTCAATATTCCAGTATTGGTACATTCTGGAGATCAATTTTATTTTGTCGCTCGTTTTGGGTGAAGACCGCCCCAGTGCCATTGTCGCACGCATTAGTACTCAAGTCAATCGGTTCGGGAACTCCCAACTAGAGTCTCTGACTTGTTTGTATATTGATATGTGTGAATTTGAAGTCCGATTCGTGTTAAGTTATCCATGTTATACCCTGAACCCATTTAAAATTGGTAATAAGGGTATAATTTTTGTGCAAATGTATGTAACAGGAAGAAGAAAACATCACCCACCCCATAAATTATATATATTCTTGATCAGCATCAGTAGCCGAGTCGATCTATCCATTTACGTCTGGCTGTCCGTTTGCCCGACCATCTTTCCTTATGTATGATCGCGTCGATCTCAGAACCTATAACAGCTAGAGACTTGAGCGCATTATCTCCTCTCCTCTCATGCACTACAAGTTTGTTTCCGATAATCGATAACTTTCATCGTTTCCAAGCAATCGACATAAATCAATATCGAAATCCTGCTTTTTTACAAATTTCCTAGGTTTTAATGAATCTAGCTCTAGAGACATCATATTTGGCATAACTATTCTAGAAGAACTTGTCAAGTTTGGTGACTCCCGCTTTTAAGACCTCGGAGATTTGAGCAAAAAACAAAGTTTCGCCATCGATTTTTATCGATTTCTTGGAAACGGAGGAAGTTATCGATTTTCAGAAAAAAGCTACATGGCTACTACGTTCGAAATATCAAGTCTCCTATGGGTTCTGAGATCCTTGCGTTTATTAATTTGGGCAGACAGACATTAAAAAGGTTTGAGCTAAAGCCAAGCTTACAATTCTTGAATTAAGTATAATTCGTTGTTCATGTTAGATAATCTTTAAATGATTTCAGAATAAGTATAAAAATTCGTTATTCATTATGTCAAAAAAACTCACTTTAAGTAATATTTTAACGTTATATAGCCTTAAAAAGTCAGGAAAAATCGAAGTTGACTCAAGTTACAACGATCTCAAAGTTAGAGTGCGAAGGCGTGATCGGGGTTGCAGAGCAGAAAAGGGAATAAAAATTGGAAGAATTTGCACGGTCTCTCTCGTTCTTTTGCTGCAGCGTATGCATGCCATTTCTAGTGATTATATGGGGCAAAAATGAGACGACGCCGGATCAGTCTTCGGGAGTCTTTAAAACCGTTTACGTTGGAGCATCTTCGATCTTATAAAGATGGTAAGTGAACAAATTTCATGGGTATGCATGCTATATATACATGTATTGAAGAAAACACGAAGTTAGGCGCGATAGAAAACTTTCTTCTCTTTTGCAATTATATTCTGTCTGCTTATTTTATTGTCTGTTTCCATGCGCGAGTTCTGCACATGCATGATCACATAATACAAAAAATAGTTTTCTTCGGTAACCATACATTTGGGGACCCAGTATAACTGCTAGAAATATTAGGGAAGACCTTAAAGTCGGACAAATTTCTTGCCATGTTTCCCTGATATATTCGCCGAAGAGCTTTTTAAAGTTGATAATAAAATCCTCGAAAACATAAGCTCTTTCGGAAAAATACTAGATTTGAAAAATTAAAAAAACCTGATCATAGAAAAATTAGCTAAGTGATTTTTTGCCATATGGAACACCATACAGAAAATCATGAAATTAACTTTGATATTTAATGCATATTTTTCTTATCCTTTCAGATTTCAATTTTAACGTATTAAGTACTTAACTATCATTATTTAGCTAATTCTGTTTTCGAGAGATTTTTGTGTCTGATTGCAGTTCTGTTCTTTTGTAAATAATACTAAATATTGTTAGATTTATTTATTTTTCTTTAACTTATTGCATAATTATCAATTACAATAAATACTGAAAAAATTTATAAGAATTGAGTGGTTGTGTTTCCGTTTGGGGTATGGAAGTTCTTGATTCAAGAATAAAATTGGTCTAACTTTTTTCACTCACTTCAAGTACGAATTACTTGGTTGTTTCTGTTTGTGTACATTGAATAAATTGAGAAGCGATTGCATAAAGTACGAGGGGAAACGTTTTTTTACAAACTGCAAAATATAAAGTCTGTCTGCCCGTACATACAAACTATAAGAGCAAAAGATTTAAATTTTATAACTTCCTCCTAGTACCCACGCAAAACGAGTTTGCTTCCGAACATCTATAAATTTCCAAGCAATCGATAAAAATCGATATTTAATTCTCGTGGTTGGACATATTTCGTTGGCTTAAAACGCTAGAGTCACCAAATTTGACGTGTCGCTTCTAGTATAGTTTAGATGCTCCCAAACCTCCCTAGACACCATTTTGCTAAATGGAATCAAATAAAGGTAATATCTTTATCTTTGTAGTGTTCGTGTTTCGCTCTGTTATCCAGCGTCACGACCGCCGTTTGCTGGCTTTGTCTTCCTTTCATGTTTTTTTGCCTTCGCAGACCTTCTTCCATTTCGAGTCTTAGTCGCTGGTTGACCTTTTCGACACTGTGCATTCAATTCTTCTTTCTCTGGTGGACGGTGCACCGACCTTTCGGCTACCCGACCATCTGTCAATATTTGAAAATTTTCCACGGATATTGCGATTCTTGCATCTAAAAGTACGGACGCACATGGCTAAATCGACTCGGCTATTGATGCGCACCAAAATATTATATACTTTATAGGATCGGAGATTATTCCTTCTGCCTATTACAAAAATATCTGCGCTTGGCGCAGAAAATCGTCGGATCGGACAACTATATTATGTAGCTAAAAGTAGGCTCTTGTATGGATAAAAATTTTGCTTAGAAAGATATCTGGGTCAAACGGGGCATTCGTTAGCTTTACTATGCGTCTTACATACGTATATGCAAAATTCTTTCCCCGTCGGAACATTGTATTATTAAGATATTATAAAGATATCAAAACCAAATTCAGCAGGTTGTTGTCTCACTATTCTATAAACATCGGACCACTATATCATACAGCTGCCATAGGATCGATCGGTGAAAATAAGGTTCTTGCATGAAAAACATTTTAAAAACTCATTGCTTAAATCGAAGCGTTAATAAATTAGTTTCATACTACAATCACAGACCCACCAGGATCAGGATAGAAAAACCATATAGAGGCATGTTGAAAAGCTAATTGCAGACAAAAGCGGATCCCGCGTAGGTCCCTCCATCTAAGGTGGTTGTTAAGAGCTTATGGGGAGGTGGCATTCAATTGCATTAGGACAATTCATTAAATATGTAATTAAACTAAATTACGTGAGATCGGAAGGACATGCCGAGATCGACCTAGCTTTTGATACTGAGGTTTTGAGAGGCTTCCTATCACATACATTTGCAAAAGCACATTATTCCCTTTTTACTCACGTCAATGTTATATAAATTATTGATCAGCATCAGTAGCCTAGTTGATCTAGCCGTGTGCGTCTGTCTGTCCGTCCGTCCGTATGTATGAACGCAAGGATCTAAGAACCTGAATGAGTTGAGATACTTTGAATTTGGAACGTTGGTCCTCCTAGTGCCCGGGCAGTATCAGTTTTTATCCAAGCTAGACTCAATAAATTTGACTTGTGGCTTCTATAATATGATATTTTATTACTGCTAAAGCAACCGAGCTTGTAGCGCGAGCTGCATTTTGTGTTGGTTAAAGAGGGTTCAGGGTATCCACAAGTCGGGAACTCCTGATTAGACCTTTTACTTGTTTATTTCAGTGATAAATGAAAAATTGATAGGGAGTCTTGCAATTGAATAAACGAGTGGTGGACATTTTGACAAGTCTCTTTAAGGTGCACACTAACAAAGTCATATGTATATTTTTTATTTATATAATATTTTTGTATATTTAGGCGACAAGCCACACGGCTGTGAATTATGCAAAAAGAAATTTGCATTAGCCTGCAACCTGCGTGCACATATGAAGACCCACGATGGTAAGTCGCAATATTAATAATTTATTATAAACTATAATCGTACTTTATATATTGCAATGATATATACTGGCATGGGTTCTTGAGGTGCTGATCTAAAACAACTAACGTTCTTGAGTTTACTTCACTAATAATTGATGGTTTTAAGAAAATAATTAAACGTTTAGAGCGGGCAGACACACAGTGCTATCTTTGAGGGCTTGTATCCTACGTATCTTTGTTCGGGCAGCTATGTTCCTTATTTTTATGGCGTAGCAGCATATAGCCACCTAGATCTGGACATATATGATTTCCTTGCAGCTAAAAGACAACCTGCTGCGGTATCGACCGTGTCACCCAGGCACATGAGTTCGTACGCTTGTCTTATCGGGTTGCCACTTTTTATTGTAAGGGGAATTGAGCAGTTTTTTGTCGGATTAAGGCGTACGTTCCATCGTTTCGCTAAGGGGTCGAGCTGGTCTAAATAACCGTTGGCGGCACCAGAGGCACACGGACATGGTTAGATCGACTAGGTTATCTAATGTGGCTTTACCATTATACCAATTTTCAATGTGTTTAATGTATAATCTCGAGCATTAGATAGTAAGATTTGGTTCTTAGTTTTAATCTATTTATCTTATAATGTGTATTTTGAGGAGAATGTGATGTTAAAGAATATGGTATTAAAATATTGAGTAAACAAAACACACTTGACCTCGTTGACTTATACATTTCTTTATCTTTATAGGTGATCTACAGGACGAATGTATTAGATGTGAAAAGCCGCTTATTGCAAATAGCAATTTTTTACACCGGAATAAAATATGCGAAAAATGCCATGATTTGGGCGATTCAGAAAATGATGGAAATATATTTGCATTACCATCGAAACAAAGTATGGACACCGAAGAAGAAGCAGACTCTTCCATTGGTGCAACAGAGTATAGCGACAAATAAATTTGATGCCTGTTTTGTTAGAAGCATTTCGAACTAAATGAAATTCATTATTAATCCCATAAATTAATAATGTGACCAAAAACTAAAAATGTTCTAAACTATTTAAAAAAACTAACCCTATTTATTTATAATAATGATAATAAATATATTAATAAATATGTATTTATAAAATAGTTAATCTAAGATGAAATGAAATAAAGCACTCACAGAGTCAGCGTTTAGTGATAAATACAGACGAAAATAGAGACTTCAAATCTTCCTTTTTCCTTTCGTTTTTGTTCAACTGCAGCTAACCTGCGCATGTGATAATCTCTTTGTTTTATACTGTTACTGCGATTTACCGCTTGCTGGCTTAGCATTTTTAGCATATAGTCGTGGGCTTTGACATTGATGTCCTAAAAACGTTATAAGAATCGGACAACAAACACTGCAAATCATTCCCCATAAGATGCGGGGAAGGGAAGAAGAAGTGCATCTGCTTCGTAAGCTGCGCAGCAAGCGGCAGTGTGTCTGTGTGTGTAGGCCTGTGTTACTTTGTGCATGACCGGTGAGTGTTCGGGGTGTCTCCTAGTCGGCTCCCGTCTAGAGCACATATAATTGTTTACCCTAGGCGGCTTGCGTTCTTACAGTAAAAGCTGGGAGCTGTTGGGATAGTCCCAAAATTATTGTTTTCTTTTATAATAAAACAATAACCAACATAATGCCAATATGAAATAGCGAAGGTACCAGACGTACCCGTTTACGAAGTACCCGTTGCAAAGTACTCGTTACAATTGGGTAATTGAAAACTATTATGTTCTAGGGAAGAATTTATTTATTCAAGTCACATCCACAGCCACATCCACATTAGATGACATATTAAAAAAAATATGTGTATATATATGTATATATAATGTTTTTGTGTGTTTTATTGTTCCATTGTTTATTAATAAAATTTGTTTATAATATATTTATGTGCATGCAAAAATTCCAATTAATACAAATAAATGATTATTCTTTGTTTTTTCCTTCCCTCTTGAAGTTTTGTCATCGTTCCAATTAATCTTATTTAATTAATTCAAATATTTATTAATTTTTTGTTTTTCGAGAGTAATAAAAAAACCGTTAATCCAAATTGGACCGATTCCATCGTTCCAATGAATATTATTTGAATAATTAATATAAATAATTCGGTTTTGATTGTTTTTTCTGTTTTTCCTTTCTATCATTCCAATTGAAAAAAAAATACCATTGCTTCCAGCTAAGTTGGTCAGTTCGCCCCGTTCCATTGCTCACTGAGCTGTTTCTCCGCTGTTATCCAAGTCCGACCTCTTTAGGAACCTACTGTGCCGATTGATAGCGACAAATGCAGTAAGCAACGACTTTCCGTTCCATCAATTCAGTACAAAATCAACCTCCGATAAAAAAATATTCTTCGCCATCAATTTTAAAAAGGGTCCTGATCCCTTACACAGAAAAGTTGGATATTTAAGCAATTTCTTCAAGGGTGTCCGCTTAGGCTCCGACAATTTCGGTATCCGGTTCTCTAACCACTCGTGCAGCAGGTCTGACCTTTTCCAGCATCAAAAAAATGGCGCTCAGCGAATTCATGGCAGACTAGAGTCAGTTCGAGGCAAGAATTTACTGGTCTCCAAATCTTGTAGTGCCGCTCTACACTCTTAAAGTCCGTGCCCTTCGAGGTAAGGTCGGGCAGGAATGTGAGCGCTGTTCCAAAGCTCTCAGACAAGAAGGGTCGAACGTGCAGAAGACCCCATCTTCTGTTGGATCCAGAGTGGCCCAGTAGTTAAGTCAAATACCACGACTATTTCGTCCTTTTCCACAAGGAATTCGGTCAGCCCAGAACCACTTTAAGATGATCTTCTCACAAAGTTTTGGGAGGTGGCAGATCTGCCAGCCAAACTGGCAAAAGAGTCAGACTCCATATGCGATAAAAAACTTTACTCACACCACCAAAAGGGATAAGACTGTCAGATATATAGTTATGTTAACCTTTAAGAGTCATGATCACATCAACTTGTTACATTCGAGGTCCATCGCACTCGCTCAGTTTCTGAGAAAAGAATATCGTTTGATGAAAAACGTTTTGAGGGTACCATTTTCACATGAATTTTGACCAAGAATAATGTTGTTAGGTTTAGATGCCATATTGATCTGGAGGCCAAGCCATGAACAAAGAGCCAAATCTCGTAATAATTGGATGAGATTTAAGCGAGTTATGAGGGTGCGACATTTTGACCTATGTCTTTATAAGATAATAGCGGGTATACCTCAACCTTGCCCGTGGCACGTTTAAAATAAATAATCTCGAAGATCTTTGAAAATAAGTTTTAACCGATCGTATGGTAAACAAAAAACTTCCATTCAACCGTTTTCCGCCAATTTATGACTGTTGTGGGCGAAACTTCCCAAATCGCTGAAACACGTAATTATTAAGTTCTTATGTAGATCTTTCAAAATAAGTTGAAAGCAAATCGGACAAAATTTCAAACTTCACCAAAAAGATCTTAGAATCGCATTCACCACCGAGGAAGCTTTTGCGTAAAATGTGAAACACGTCTCAAATGATTTTACATATAGATCGTTGGAAATCACCTACCAAATCTGTGACCCCCATTTCCACCGAGGAATGCAATTTTCGAAAACTGTGAAACACCCCTCAAATGAATTTGAACAAAGATCTTTGAAAATGAGTTTAAGACCGATCGGATGGTAAGCAAGAAACTTGTATACAAACGTTTTTCGCGATTTTTCCACACATACGTGTGGAATTTCCCGAAACCCCGTCTTATAAGGTAAGTACATCACATAAGGTAAGTACAGCGAAAAGTTCGGCTTCCTAGCTCTTACGGTTTGGGCTGTGCGTTGATCACCCATCAATCAGTCAGTCATTTATTCAGTCAGTCAGTATTTATAGAGATAACAATATAACAAGAGATAACAATATATATAAGTAAAATCTATGGTGGGACGCTACCAGGGTTTGTGAAATCAGGGAATCTGACCATAAGCAGAATGGCACGACTATCCCCTTGGCCATCCATTGAAATCTAAAAGAACATGTAATACTTTAAGGTACGAATAGCAAATCGTACATTAAATAAACATTAGTTGATATATATGATTTCCGATTCTTTAACCAAATAATTAGGGGCCGAAAGTCACGGCCAAAACTACCGAATATCATATCTACTATAAATATAACAACGAACCATTTTGGTCCGTTCTGCTTTATTTTAATGAATTATTTCTTGATCGGTCATCCATTAATATTTTAATGTGATTTTGAAAACGCCTCTCTATCGATTTTATGGTTAACATCTTAATCTACGCCGAATTAATGTAATTTTATAAATATAAAAATATTTTTTATTTCTGTAAATTTGATGGTGGCAAAGTATCCACGATACTTACCATAAATATATAAAGAAGCAATTACTGCAATATTAGTTTTCATTTATTGTTCCATGTTTTAGACATTTCAAAACTTTTTATTTTTTAAATTAATCTTTTTTATCTATTTACTAACATTGCCTTCTTCATTTGTAGAATTATTAAGATCACTATTGTTGCATGTATCTCCTGAAGATCCACTGACATTTGCCACGTACAGTGCGGGGTCAATTACTTTTGGTATGGGTTTTATTTCCGTTCCTAGTTCCTTTTCAATACGATGCAGGTCAAACCGATCCTCGTAAGTAATTAAATTAATAGCGATACCTAAAAGAAAAAGTATCAACTGGTGAGCCTTTACGTACATATTACTTATATTCATGCAACTTATTTTTAACAAATATGGCACCTTGGGTATTGACAATAGGGACGGCCATTTACTGTATGTTACTACATACTATGTTTTACCAAAGGTGTACTTGGATTGATTTAACGTTGGTCTAGAGTTTAACTTCTCTACATCTCTCTTGTCCGCCCTATCCTTGAATACTGCTCTTGCATCTGGTCTCCGTAGTATAATAATAGCCAGGATCATATTGAGTCAGTTCAGAAGCGTTTTCTGCTCTTTGCCTTACACGGTTTAAAATGGGATCCCAATCTTCGGTTGCCATCCTACTTTAACAGGCTTCTTCTTCTTGATCTTCCGTCGTTAACCAACCGTAGAACAATCCTCGGTGATGTCCTACATAAGTTGATTGTTGGCGACATAGATTCTTCTTTTCTGTTATGGCGTCTCCAATTCACTGTTCCGTCTAGACCTACAAGGAATTATCGCCCCTTATTCCTTCCCACGTGCACAACAGTATACGCTTTGCACAATCCTTTTCGTGTACTATGTAAAAATTACAATAGTTTGTATCACGTTTTCTCCACCGAACTTTCTCCCCCCCTAATAAAATCATTGCTTTCAGGATACCTTCGGGAACTCACTGACCATTCCCAGCTATGAAAAACAGTGTGAAATACCCATCAGATGAATTTTGACAAAGAACTTTGAAAATGTTTTTGTACCCGATCGGATGATTAACAAAAAACTTTCAAACAAAAGATTTTCGCCAATTTACGAATGTTGCACTGTTGAAACACGTATTCATTAAGTTTTTATGTAGAGCTATAAAAATCAGTTTGAAGCAAATCGGACACAACTTAAAATTTCGCCCAAATAATCTTGAATCACATTTCTACGAAGAAGTTTCGATTCTGCGTTTTCAAATAACCAAAGAAAAATATTATATTCCTTTTTTGGGCCCTAATATACCTTTTGGCTGTTAACAGACACATTTTGATATATATAATCTTATGCTTAAAAGTAGTGTTTTTATTTTTTTTTTGGAATTGTAATTACTTACCCAAATGACCAAACCGACCAGATCGACCGATTCGATGTAAATATGTTTCCGCCATTCGTGGAAAATCGAAATTGATTACGACATTCACAGCTTGTACATCTATACCACGAGTAAACAAATCAGAGCAAACCAAATTACGACACAGGCCTTGTCGGAAATCGTGAAAGACTCTGTTTCTATGTGCTTGGGCCATTTTAGCGTGAATGTAGTAACAGCAATAGCCGAGCTCAGTTATTTTTTTCGCTAAGAGTTCAACACGTTGCGTAGAGTTGCAAAATATTATTGATTGATTTATTTGCAATTTTGAAAATAAAGTGTTTAAGCAGTGAACTTTCTGCCGTTCTTGTACAAATGCATAGTATTGGGTGACACCTTTCAATGTTAACTCTTCCATAAGGTTTATCTCATAGGGTTCACGCAAATGTTTCTCCATAAAGTTTTTTACGGTTAATGGAAATGTAGCGGAAAACAGCAATATCTGTGGATCCTTGGGTAATTTTAATATAACATGATCCAGCATGCCTTGAAAATCTAATGAGAGCAGCTTATCAGCTTCATCCAAGACTAATATTTTACAATGCGACATATCTGCCACTTTCTTATCCATTAAATCCAAAATTCGCCCGGGAGTTGCAATTATTAATTGTACTGAAATCATAAAAATAAAGTTAAATTATTTTGAATAATACTTCAAAATTATATGGCTTAGGCATAGTACTATTTATTTTTGTGTCGGCATTAATTAAACTAAACAGAGGCTGTAGACGAAGAAGTTTCCGACTAGGGGATACCCTCTACCCTCTTCTACCAACACCAAATGCAACTCGCGCTACGATCTCGTTTGCCTTAGCAGTAATACAAATTTGGCATGCAGCATGTTTTAAGGTTTTTTGGACTGCGAACGAAAATTATCAATCTTTATTTGTTAAATGAAAGCATTGAGCCCTTTAATAAGTACCCAAGTATTATATCGTGCAATCAAAGCTTGTAATTATTTTGCATGTATTGGGATTGAGTTATGTTATGCTAAAACTGATTAATAATGAAAACGGACAAAAAATTTGTGTGATGTTAACTGAAGAATAAAAAAATTTAAATAAATTATGTATTCAAATGCATGGCTAAACCTTTAAATCCAAGAAGAATGGATTTTATTCGCCGGAAAATAAGATGATGAATATATGTTTTTGAAAGATTATGTAATGTACATCATCGGAGGTATTGCATCGACTTTGAGTGACAACCGTGAGAAGCCGCCAATATTAGAAAACAGAAATCGTCAACAAAGCTGAAGTTTTGATAGAACAATTTTAAGGAAATTTAAAACAAAATAGGTTAATGCCACTATCGATACACCAAAAAAAAGCATGGACTTTGAATAATACTATGTTAGCAATGCCTTTAATTTTGATTGTTTCTTTCATCAAATTTATAAACGATTTTATTTCAATCGAGAAGAGATATTTTTTGTTATAAATTGATATAAATTCAATACCTTTTTGATATATACGAAGAATGTCATCCTTTAAAATGGTTCCTCCTGTTGTTACCATTACCCGAATATCAAGATGCTTAGCAAGTTCAATGCATATTTGTGAAGTCTGCAAGGCCAGTTCTCGTGTGGGGACCATTACTAATGCTTGAATATAGTCTTTAGTTGGGTCAATTTGCTCTAGAACAGGAATGCAATATGCTCCCGTTTTTCCAGTGCCGTTTTTTGCGCGAGCTAAAACATCTTTTCCGCTTAAGGCAATAGGTATAGCAGCTTCTTGAATCGGCGATGGTCGCTCCCAACCTTTTTCGAAAATACCCATGAGAAGTTCCCGCTTAAGGCAAAATTCTTCAAATTCGTTGCCACGTGTATCAGTCACATCCTGAAAAGATCGTACGCATTATTCTATATAATATAAATATAATGTAAAAACCTAACCTACTAATAAATTTTTTGGTTTGCATTTTTGTCTTTAGTACGGCTATTGCTATCTGCTATCCAGATAAAGGTGTTTCTAGCTCTTAAGACTTAAGAGATTTGCTTAAAAATAGGATTTCGATATGGACTTTGATTGATTCTCTTGGAAACGGGATAAGTTATCGATAACTATTCCGCGCGGGCACTAGGATTACCTTAGTTCAAAATTCCAAGTCAATAGCTCTTATAGGCTCTAAGATCGACGCGATCATGCATACGAACAGACGGACATGGCAGATCGACTAGGCAATTGGTGCTGATCCTTCTGCCTGTTACATAAATTTTAACAAACCTATTTAACCCTCTTACTCAATCAGCCGCTATTGTCGGAATTCAACACTTACTTTTCTACGCCATTTCTCATTCAAGTGATTTCTTACCCACTTTACAGATTACCGATAAAACGTGTCAACATTAGCAGTATCAAAGTTAAAGAACTTGGTGGTATTCGTAATCTAAATAAGGCTAGAATTGTTTTGGGGATTACTTAAAGTTTTCATACAACTGTTTTCATCCTAATGTGAGCTCGGACTACATAATGTAACTACAAAAAAATCTGGTTATACCTATATTAGCTAAAAATAAACTTACTGATGTTTTGAAGCGGTTGTCCTTTGGGGGTAGCTTCAGTTTAGATTTCCATCCCATGTCGTCGCTTAAATTAGTGGCAATTTGATGATCACTTAAAATCCTAAAAGTAGTAGATTTTACATCAATTAGTGGGTTAAACAGGTAAGAGTGCTCAAGTAGGAATCAGAAGATCCCGGAAACTCGCAAGTGTTAGTAGCTTTACAAATATTCTGTGTTTTAATCTATAAATACATTTGCCTAATTTCTATGTATTTCATTATTTACTAATTTATAAGACTTCTTAGGAACAATCATTTGTGTGGATTTAACTTTCACATTCATTTAAAAAATGTAATTGGGTTTGTCAATATTTTCTCTGGCATATTAAATCCCACTTGGCAAACAAAGCATTTTTTTCAGCTATCCGACTGATTCAAAATATCGCGCATTACTATAAGCTGTGCCTGAAAGAACTTTTTCCAGAGACCTTCAATCGGATTTACATCCAAGCTCACCATTAAACGTTTGAAAGTTTGTTTTGGTTGAATTTAAACAAAACCTAAACTTTTCAGCATGCCCAAAAGCAGCTAACGCATTAGTGATTCACATCCGTGGTTCCGCTTGAAACAGATTTGTCAAGGTTGCCTTAAATTGCGCTAGTGTGAACGACATTCATCGGCGTCATCTAAATTTAAATTTTTATCGTTTTCTAAAATTACATTCTGGAATGCATCGCTCTAACATTTTTTTTTTTTCGTTTTCTTCCAAAACTTGGTGTACTCGCCCTTATAATATTTTAAATTCTAAATGATGTTTTATCTTATGCCACTTTGAATCCGGATTTTTAAGAATGTTGGAAATGCCATTTCTGGGTCGATTTGTTTGAGCGATTTCTGCAAATGTACGTTGGGTTTTCTGTAATTCTCCTATCAAATCACGCGCCTCTTCCAACAAACTCATTCCACCTCAGAAATTGAATAAAATATGATTGTTTTTGGAAAGTGTATGAATGTGTTTTAGCGAACTAGAATCGATTGTGGATATTTCCTTTTTATACTCTTAAACCAAGCTGATTTTAAACAATCCTGGCGTGCGCGTCCCACAGAGTAACACAAAACAAGAGCACTATACTCGGAAGTCCCTCACTGGGAGATTTCCCGTATCCCGCGAAGCCGCCACATGCTGCATTGTTTCCGCTGCGGCCGCGCTGCGTGTTCCCTATGCCTAACAATATTGGAAATGCTTTCTCAATTATTTCTTGACTTAGCTCCACATTAATTAAGAGCGAAGCCTCTTCTAACAGAAAAACGAGCAGAACGAGGAGATTCCCCGTATCCCGCCAAGCCGCCACATGCTGCGTAGTTTACGTAGTTTTCCCCAGGCCTAATACTATTGGGAAATGGTGTCATAATGATTTCTTGACTTAGGTATTTGGTGTCTCTAGCTCTTATAAGCTCCGAAATGTCATTACATATGATTTTGACATCGATTCGATGGGAACGGGGAAACTTATCGACGTTTTGCAACAAACTCGCATAACGCGGACAGTAGGACGACTTACGTCTGAATCTCTAGCTGTTATGGTTGCCGAAATCTACCCGATCATGCGTACAGATAGACGGATATGGCTAAATCGACTCAGCTTCGATGCTGCCCAAAAATATATATACTTAATGGGGTCGAAAATACTTCTTTCGGCCTGTTACATTTACAAAGCGATTTTATCATTTTCACCTCTTTTCAATGGTAAAAAGTAATTTTTGTATATGAGTTTTTCTTTCTATGCGATGAACATTTACAAATATAATTATTTTCGTATCTTATATCGGATTTTGCGAACATATATTGTTGCTATAAGCAAAAACGGTAAAAAAGAATGACTGTGCATAGAAAACTGTTGTGAAGATATCTTCCACAAACTCAGCACTAAATTTCACTAAATTTAAAAATCTATATATATACGTGTAGGTATAATGTTAACACGCATTTTAATTTTACACATTCAATGTAAAACTGAATTTGTATGTGCATTAAAGGCATGATCTTAGTTACATTGAAATGTGTACATTTGCTGCGTGTTCTTTTAGTGTAAAATCTAAATTAATAGAAATGTAAATTGTACAAACCCTTTGTTAACCAAACTTGGGTGACCCTGAACAATTTTCTCTGTCATCATCCTTGCGGCTTAGTAATTTTATTCGAAGTATATGTGTGACGATCTAAAAATTAAAGCGATGATGTATCAATTTTTTCCACATCTGTATTACAAAAGCTGGTATATGTCAATATCTTACCTATTGTTTTAAATAGTAAATATAGCTCCTCAATTATATTTTTTATGGCTTTAACTTACTCCAAGTTTAACGGGGAATATACCAAATTGAGATTGAATAAACAGCTCAGATATCACAAATACAACCTAATGAGCAGTAGAAACCTTAACAGCCTTACAACTTCTTATCAATAATACCAATTACAAGAAAACAATCATTCGGTAAAAAAAATATTTGTAAGTGATGTGAAAGCCTTAAACGTTCGATTAGTTAAGTTCACTATCTAGATTATTATAAACGCAGTTTTCTCTATCAAGTTAAGTTTTTTTTTATGAAATTCTTGAAGTTAATTTACTTTTAGCAAAAATTCGAGATATTGCCTCGTTTTTTTGAAAATCTATGTGGGATGTTCCTATCTTATAATGTTCCATACAATATAAAGCAGATAGACTTTGGAACAATTGAATTGGTACACAAATTGGAAAATAACACATACACATAATTAAATTCACTCTTTTTTTTAATTATTTACACGTTTGCGTGTAATATATTTGATTGTTTGCTTGCAAGAAGCTGAGGGCACGATTTTCAGTGTGTGTTTTGTAGTTCTGTGTCTTATCTGTTGACGTATTGATTTCATGTTACAGTTTCAGTGCGTTTTAAGAGTTGTCTTGTATTAATGTGTTCGCTGCCTTAAAATTAGGCGTGTGGTCGCTCTCAATGCAGTGTGTAAAAAGTGATGTTCTTTGTATGGTTGTTTAGTGATTTAACTTCCTATCTGATTTATGTAATGTTATTCATGTAGTTAATTTCGATTTGGTTGTTCCAACCGATGCTATTCCTGGGTATCTTATAGACTACCTTGCTTTTGTCAAATTGTTTTTCTGAATCTTTTATCTTTTGTAGCAGTCTGATTTGGCAAATCGTTCAGCTCATGTATGTTTTTTCATCCTGTCGAGATTTTGATTGTCTATTAAATTTAATTAAATTGCGTTTTTATCTTATTATGTAAATACTATTATTATGGGTAAATACTCTCAATAGTAAATATTATGTTTCTGTTGGACGAATTAAGGCGTGAACAAACTAAGTCTACATTTAATGACGCGCATAAATCACAAAAAGAGCTGAATTTTGCTAATATTGGCAGGAAATTAGGCGATGTTTTCGGCGGTAGGATAGCCATGGTTGCAGCTTGCGTATACATTCAGCGACGTCCCACCCAACTGTCGGTCGTTATGAGGATTTGTTATACCAAAACGTGATCGTGGCCAACAGAACGCGGTAGCCAAAGCTTTCCGGTTTCTATACTGAATATTGGTACATCATCGCGAAGGTTGAGTCAGTCGCCGACAAGGATTCCGAGCTGTCGGATATTGAAAAGTTGCAGCATCTCCGCTCCTTTTTATCTGGCCCTGCGTTGGACTCGGTTCGATCGTTGGAATTTTCCTAACTTAACTATATTCCTTAACTATATCCTTAAGGCTAGAGACGACAAAGACTACTGATATGGTGTCTTTGTAGACGTTAAGCAGACCTTCGACCGCGTCTGGATTGACGGATTGTACCATTTTCACCTGAACTTTGAAGAAGAATAATGTTGAAAGATTTAGTTGGCAAATTAATCTAGAGACAAAACAACGAACAACGAACCAAACCTTATTAAAATCGGTTGGATTTTGACCAAGTTCTGGGGGTGGGATATTGCGACCTGTGTCTATATGGGATTTATGAGCGTATTTCACATGAATTTTGACCAAGAATAATGTTGTCAGGTTATAATGCCGAATTGATCAAGAGGCCAAAGCATGAACAATGAAAATTATTCGTTTTAAAATTAAGGCACAGAATAAAAGTAAATTTTATTCGGTCGTTTAATTATTTTGCTAAAACCGAAATTGAAGTCTGTGTATATTTTGGTTAAAAATTTCAGCATAGCATATCTGACCACTGACTGCGTTCATGTCTATTTTTCTTGCACCATGGGCAGCATGAGATGAATGATAAAATCTGTCTATGCACATATAAAAATTATGAAGGTCAATGTGTTGCAGATATTTAAACATCCGGTAATTCTTTTTGCGGGTCAGGAAATCTCTTTCAAATATTTTTGTTGTATTGCGTTTGAATCTGCCTGCAATAATCGCGTCTTGCGCAAAAAATTAAGATGCCACCACCTGTTTAAAATTGTATAAATGTCCCAAGCAATTTGGATAATTTTCTATTATTTATTATATAAATTAAGTTAAATCATGTGTAGGGTATTATTTTATTTTTAGTTTTATGTGTCGTCCGCAAAATTTACCTGATTATATATTTATATTGTATTATATATTCCAATGTTGGATGTGCATATTCGATTTAAATCGAAGTCACGCCAATGTACAAGAAATAGTGATTAATGGTGGTAATCGAAAAATTATTTGTGGCGCTATCTTGCACATTTTGTGTTTCAGCTCATTTGAGAGACTTATTCCATTAAATGAAAGCTTCTTTGCACAAAACTCTGCGAATGCATAGCAGTTAGCATTTAAACATGTGTGTCAGCCATATTGGCTCAACACTCGCTAGTTGAAGGAAATTCATAAATAAAACACAAATTATATTGAATATAAACGAGCAAGCCCAGCTAGAGATTGTGTGAAAATGGTATAATAATTGAATGGTTACTAGAGATACATAAATCCCACACATGTATTGTAAAAAGTTCTGCTAACACTAATATAAAAACGATTCACAATTAATTTGCCTTATATTCTTAATATATTGTGTATTAAAAAAGTTTAATTGTTATTATGGACTTCAGTTGGTGCCAGTCAAAACAGTTAATGGCTCCTGTATGAATGTAAAGTGTATTTAGATGTATATACATACATACCCATGTACCTCATATATACTCATACAGATGAGATTAATTGTGTTTGTACGTTCACATCTATACAAGTTAGAAGTCAAGCTGTGTCTATAGCCGCTATGCTTCTGTGCTTACTTTCTTTTTAAGTATTTATTAAGAGATGTATTTTATAGAAACCTTAATTGGACGCATAATTTAACTTTTTATAACTCCTAGTTTCAGACGAAAAGTATATAATCTACCCTCAAATTACAGCTACATATTGTCATATGTATTATATATGCTAGTAATTTGAAGAACAATTATTGTCTTTCTCATAATAATGGGTGACCGGGACATCCCAAGTGTACCCATCACAACATTAGCTGGCCTAACCAGCACATCTGACTGTAAGTACTTGTGCGATTGGTGCATTCATTTCCTTACCTCAAATATTAACCGATTTCCAATTTAGTGCTCAGCGAGTTACCTGTATCAGATTGCCTTCAGAGTGCTGCATCTTTCAATAAATCGCTACTGTTCCATTCGTTGGTGGCCAACGAATCAAATAATCTATTGTCTGTGCGCGACGAAAATCTAGTAAGACAGTTGGTGAATGCCATCGAGCAGACGAACTCTGACAATATGTAAGTTCAGTTATGGATTAAATGATCGATAATATGTGCATTATATATTTATGTTCTTTTTTTTTAGAGAACTTAAGCCGCAATATACGATTCAGCAACATGGCGCTAATATTAGCACATATCCTGAACTGCTTCAGGGTATTTATAACTATCGCCCAACTGTTTTTAACACTCCACGGAGAATCGGTAAGTTTATGTGCAAGTGGAATTACTAACAAATTAATAAACTTTTGTGTTTTTTTAGCGTTAAATGATTGCACGTACCAGCAACACGTTACGGAACATTTGCAGAAAGAGCGCCCGTCGCAATCCCAACATATGGGCGTTAATGTTAATGATATGTGTGAAGAATCATACAATTTAAATCTTGAGCATCGTGTGCATCCGCCTGCAAAAGAGAGTTTAGCTCAGTCAATCAGGTAGGAATTGAAAACTAGTTGACAAAAGAAGTCAATCAAATATCCCAAAAGCAACTGAATATGAAAGGTTCTTAGTTTATTAAACATTTTGTTTAAAATGTCTATTTATTGCTATTTATTGATTCAATCAGTCGGATGCAACTCCTTTATTTATTTATTCAATGTTCGATAAAAACGAGTGTCTTCGTAATTATTCAATATATCAAATTATAAAAATTAAGTGCTAAAAGCCTAATTAGAATAGCTAATATGTTCGTTTACTTATGCACATTTTTGCAATTTTTACTCACTTTAATCTCATATTAATCGTTTCAAACAAATTTCAGCATCGATGTGCCTCGTCAATTATCTGATCAGCGAGATAATAGACCGTGTAGGCTTCAGGACGAATCCATTGAAGTTCTTATTCAAAGACAACAACAATATATGCAAGGCATGAAAACTTCTCCAGCAAATACGGTAATACCGGAGGAGCAACAGTCGTCACTAATTCAAGTATTGAATCAGCACGGACACCAGCCCGAGACTTGTTATCAATCCCAGCCGCAAGATCACATTAATATGACAAACAACAAGAGCACGAAATTATCAGTTAGCCAACATCAATTAAGTAAGCTTTCAGAGTTAACAGATACATTACATCAGAACGCATTTCAAGCTCCGACAACAACTACATCGACGATTCAAGGAAATTTTCAAAATGTGTTGAACCTTCAAAGGCAACAGGTAGCCGATGGAAGCCTATCACAACATCAAGAAGTTTTAAAATCACAGCAACAATACTCTAAACCACAATCTCCTCTCACCGCTTCAACCTCACTAGCGACTGGTCACAATAATAGCACATTTTTACACGATTTTAATCAATATACGAATCTTACATCAACTGCAACTTCTACATCCACATCTTCAAGCGGCAAATCCCAGGTTCGGGTATGTATAAATCGCCTTAGCGTTGAAGATGCTCGACTTATGCAACAGAGTATTAAAAAGTTTGTACAAAAGTCACCAGAATTGGCTAGAGATATGGGGTTACTACAAGAAGCTACTAACAAAGACAATGACAGTGAATACCTGTCGTTAGCAGCTGAGTTCAGTTCTGTTGGAGTATCTGGTGTTCCTAAAATTGATCCAACAAACCCGATCGCTGCACAATCCTCAGCATCATTAGATATATTTACTGTTATTAAAGCAGATGAAAAACGTACTGGTACAAAAAGAAAATTGGCCATTTCACTGGGTGATATTCCTCCAGAGCAAATATGTAAGTCCCTTTAAAAATCGACTTCTTCTTTGTATGTATTTATTTTGAATGTCATATTTTAGTCTCAAAACCCAAACTGCGTCGGGTCGAACGTATAATGGCCCTGTCAACTCCAAAAAGCACTAAAGAAGAAGTCATCCGATCGCAAACATACCAACAGTTTATGAGAAATATGGATCAAATAATTGAAATGCTGGACGATACGGAATCCCCAAACTTCGATTCAGGTACAAGCCAAATTAATTTTATTGTAAATATTTGTATATTTCTATGGAATAGGAATTGATATATTTGATTTTATTTGTATTTACAGATGATGTAGATGATAATATAGAGTGCATTTCCTCAAAACTTCTTAACACAATGAGCGATGACGTTGCCAAGTTAAAAGCCAAGCAAGCTCTGGATTCGATACCGAAAAACAAATTAACCCTTCTTATTAACTACGCCATGCGCAACGTTTATTTGGCGAGAAACTATTCTGCTGGACCGGTATGTTGTTTTGAGGGTAAATTTAGGACGATTTAAAACACTTGTTATTGTTTTACAGGAAGACGAAGATGAGATAGTAGATGACGAAGTCATTGAAAAAATATTAAACGCAATGGATGCGTGCTTACTTATATGCAACATATATTCAACAGTGAGCGACTTAAAGTTTTTGCAAGAGGATAACATTTCACACATTATTAAATTTGCTCAGTTTCAATTGCGTGAAACTATATTTCCGTTGCACGATCCTGTGTATACTGTAAAAAGTGTTAAAAAATCTAGTCAACGTAAAAAAACTAAGTCTCATCAAAGTCACCACCGGAGCCTACAGCTTTTTTACTCGAAAGTCGTTGAGCTTTTAAAGGTATTTGTGGCACTCTTCGATAAATGTATATTTGTCGATACCATAGTACTACCCTTGTCGACGCTCGCTATAGAGCCATTCTTTGTTGACAACATTGAAACACTGCAATTTGTTTGCCTGGAATTAGTTACAACAGTAAGTACACAATTAAACTAAAATTACTTTTTATTTAAAAATGTTCCTGATCTGCTTCTATAGTCTCTGAGATTGAAGTGTTCGTTCAGACTGACAAACAGGCTGTTCAAAAATAAAAATACCTTATATAGTGAGATAAGATTGCTCCTGTCTGTTATATATATTAGATCGATCTTTAGTTAGACGGTTTCTCCTGAAGGGTTACATGGGCGACGTTCCCGACGGATTTTCAGATCCGTGTATATATTACGGTAATATGGTCAAAAAACAGATAATATCGACTTCAGAAAATGGGTAATTAGTCAATTATTTGAAACGAACATGATCAGCGCGTGTCATAGGACGTGAATTTAAAATTCAACAGTTAGAGCAAGAATATATTTAAATAATATATTTTTAATAGATCGGAACCTTCTACTTCAAAAGTTAGCTCTTCCATGAACTTATTCTACTTTTATGATAAACCTCGCTTTAATTTAGAAAAAAATATCCATTTACCATAAATAGGAAATAAAGCATGATAAAATATATCTTGCGCAGCTGTAGTCTAGGGAAATTAAATAATTGGCTAATAAAAAGTTAGAAACCAATTTTAAATTAGATTGTTTTTAGGAAACATTTTCAGTCCTTTAGATGTTAAGCATTTTCAATTAATTTATAAATATGCATATTAATATATTTTTACATTAATATTTTAGATATTTCGAAAGGAAAGATATGATAAAATACGTAACAGTATTTTGGGTGACATACTGTCTTCTATTGATCGCTTACCTTCATCAAAAAAGAATCTTCGGCCATATAAGCTTACAAACAATGGGGGCAATATTCAAATGGTTACTGCACTAGTGCTCCAGTTAATTCAATGCGCTACAATTTTGACGGATTCTCTTTGTGATACCGGTAGAAATAATACCAAATTTACTCATATTTTTGATGATGATCTACCAAGCGGTGCTACACAAATAGTAAAGCCTAATCAGGATATTCTTGTGCTAAAAAAGTACGATGTCGCTGTTAGTATTGGCGGTAACTTTTTAACGACTTTTTTGAATAAATGCAAGTCGCGCACCAACGAAACGGACTTTCGTCCGCTCTTCGAAAATTTCATTCATGACCTGTTGGCTACTGTCAATAGGCCCGAATGGCCAGCCTCAGAACTGTTGCTTTCGTTGTTGGGCACTATGTTAGTTCGTTACGTGTCTGATAAATCTATAGAGCAGAGTATTCGCCTTGTATCCTTGGATTATCTTGGAATTGTAGCGGCTCGTTTGCGGAAAGACACCGTAGAGTCCCGCTGCAAAGTAAATATAATTGATTCTATGATTAAATCAATAAAGGCAGAACAAGAAAAGGAGGGTGACCTGCCGATAACAAATGTATGTATTGAAAATAATATTTATATATATATATTTTATAAAAAATTTATTAAATTTTAGACAAAAATCGAGCTTCATCCAGAAGAGCAACGAACGGAGTTTCTTCAAAAAATTCTTCTCGATTTTCTGGCTGTAAATGCCCAAGAGGAAAACTTAATATGGGACTACGCACGACATTTTTATTTAGCTCAGTGGTACAGGGATGTTATCTATCAACGACGTCGAATAAAGGAGGGCGAAAAAGGTTTTGCGTTAAAAAAACCAAAATCTCATTTAAAACAACGAAATGGTAAGTTGATTCTGATAATGAAGTCACATTTTCACATACTAAGTTTAACTATCGAAAAGGGTTTTAAAAGGAAACTGATAATAGTAATAAACTATTTTCATATGTATTGGACTTAATAATGAGTAAAGCCCCCACGATTCGGGATAATTTCATTTATCCTGTTTGGTAGCGCATAATACAAACTTTTGTTATATTCAAGTGATTTACTTGATCAGACTTGTTGGATCGCTTAAATCAGCTTCGATTTTGTAGGATATTGTTTCCCGGATTCGCATACCTTTCCTAGCCATTCCCACACATTTTCTATAATATTTTTTATTGAGAGTTTGAGTATGTCGCTTCTTCTGTTAATACTGATCAGGAATATATACATATACTTTGTGGCTTAAAATGAAGAAAATAATTGGATTTTTATGGTTAAATTTTTTTCCGCTAAACTTCTGAACAAAGGTTGAGTTTGTTGTTAGAGAAATTTATAATTTATCGGTTTAAAACATTTAGAAAAAATAATAGAAGTTAAAAATAAAAAAATGTTAACATGTTTCAATTTTAGCTGATTATTCCGACACATCAGATTCGGGGTCTTGTGATGAAAATGATCCCGAGGACTCTAATAAAAATGGAAATCGCTCCGTCGACGTTGTTGACTATGAGCTCAATCTTGAAATTTTTAACGTTTTGGAAGAACGGAAACAGTACTTGATCAACAAAATAAAACCATCTTCTTCCATTGGCGAGCAAAGTCATCAACACATTAAGACTTATATAGATTATAATAATGCTCAGTTGATAGCTCAATATTTAGCTACCAAGCGGCCATTTAGTCAATCTTTTGATGGATGTCTTAAAAAAATTATTTTAGTCGTAAAGTAAGTAAACTACTTTTTATTAATTTGCAATATCTAACAATGCACCTCTTGTACAGTGAACCATCAATCGCTGTGCGGACGCGAGCAATGAAATGTCTGGCAAATATTGTTGAAGTAGATCCCCTGGTTCTGAAGCGGAAAGATATGCAAATGGGTGTTAACCAGAAATTTTTGGACACAGCAATATCAGTACGAGAAGCTGCAGTTGATTTAGTTGGAAAATTTGTTCTTAGCAATCAAGAATTAATTGATCAATACTATGATATGCTATCGACTCGAATATTGGTAAACTAACTTGGTATTGAAAGTAGATCAATTCTATATTAAGATGTTTATTTTGCAGGATACTGGTGTTTCAGTAAGGAAACGCGTTATAAAAATTTTACGCGACATATGTATTGAATATCCGGATTTCGAAAAGATACCTGAAATTTGTGTAAAAATGATTCGTCGCGTAAATGATGAAGAGGGCATTCAAAAGCTAGTTACAGAAGTATTTATGAAAATGTGGTTCACACCATGTGTAAAAAATGACAAGGTCTGTTCATAATATTTTTTCCAACTGTTTAATACCGAAAATTTTTTAATATAGCACGGTATACAGCGAAAAATTAATCAAATCATTGATGTTGTGAACTCGGCCCATGACACGGGTACAACATGGCTGGAAGGTCTTCTAATGAGCGTACGTAACAAGTGCATGAAAATAATTCTTTGGAATTTTAATTAAATTTGTTATTATTTACGTAGATTTTCAAACCAAAAGAAAATATGGTAAAGCTTGATGGAAGCACGCAAGAAACGGTTAAGAAAAATACGGAACCGCCACAAGAGATCGTATTAGCTTGCCAGCAATTAGCCGATGGTCTTGTGGATCGTCTAATTGAATTGGAGGATACCGACAATGCTCGTATGCTGGGCTGCATAACTACACTTCATCTGCTTGCTAAAGTACGGCCTCAACTATTGATTCGACACGCTATGACAATAGAGCCATATCTGAACATCAAATGCCATTCAGCGTCTGCAGCTAAATTTATTTGTGCCGTAGCTGATATTCTTGAAAAAGTTGTGCCTCTCGTTAATAATGCTAGTGAATCGTTTTTGGCATCTTTAGAAGAACATCTGATGCTACTGGTTGTTTCACGAAATCAAGCTGAAGTTACCAGTTGTGTTTCTTGTTTGGGAGCGCTTGTAAATAAGATCACAAAGAACTATAAATTAATCCGTGACTGTTTCCAAAAGTACGTAACAATCACTTCCATAGAAACATCTTTAATAACTATATTTATAGGTTTTATCGCGTTCTGGAACTGTCTAGAAACCAAGTTGAACAAAACGGGTTTAATATAGATAATATTTACACACCTAGCTTTCGGAGAAGTCTATTTACTATTGGTATTCTAATGCGATATTTTGACTTTAAATCCCCCATCGCCTTAGGTAATTTTTGAATACCTCATAAAGCTGTACCAAACCTAAAATGATTTTAACTCTAGGTGAAACAAATAATGGACTTCCTGCTTCAATATGCGATAACGTATTTGAGTGCTTGATGTTCTTTTGTGGTTGCTCAAATCACGAAATTCGTAAACAAGCACTTATATCACTTGGCTCCTTCTGTGTTATGAACGATGACTATCTGACTCGATCAGAGCTTAAGCAATTTTACTGTGATCTACTTAGCTCATCCTCAAATGATGCCGGAACAAAAATAATATGTATGCGTAATATTTGGATTTATTTGACTGAATCGGAAATGTTTATGCATAACAAAGAGAAAGAGTGTAAGTATTATTACAATAATAAATAAGATATTTATCTAATTCTTTGATATATTTACTTAGGGGAAAAGCAATCAAAGCACGAAGACTTAAAGGAAATGAATGATGTGTCGTCTGGTATGGCAAGTCGTATCATTCAGCTATATTTGGAAGAAATTCTTGATTGCTTTCTAAATCGTGACGACGCAGTTCGTCTATGGGCAGTAAAGGTCGTACAAATTGTGTTGCGCCAAGGATTGGTGCATCCCGTAAGAATGGTACCATACTTGATATGTTTGAGCACCGATTTAAAGGTTGAGGTTAGTAAAAAAAAATATGCAACTAAAATACATAAATTTAACACGTTGCAATTTTAGTCAGCGCATAGAGCAGATGCCTTGCTAAAAGACATTGATAAAACATATTCGGGCTTTGTGAATATGAAAGTTCAATTCGGCCTTCAACTTTGTTTCAAGCTACAGGAAGTATTGCAAGTAAACAACATGGCGAAAACTGAAATAATTCGGGGCTATGCGTGAGTTATACAAGTTCAGTAAATATATTTTGAAACTAAAGTTATAAAATAAATTCGATTACAGCAAACGCGGCCCAGATCAAGTAACGACAGCTTTAAATGACTTTCTGTATACATTACTCCGAACTACAAAACCACAAAGACGAGCTTTGGTTCAAACAGTAACAAAACAATTTGATGATAAAAAAACATCATTACAGCAAATGTTATATATTGCCGACAATCTCGCGTACTTTCCATATGCGGTTCAGGATGAGCCCTTATATCTGATACATCAAATTGATTTGCTTATATCGATGGCTGGCACACATCTTTTAACCACTTTTAAAGAGCATCTTAGACCAAGTGATAAGGGAGGTGACATTCTTGAAGACGATGACGATGAAGACGATCCACATATTCTTTTCAGTCGCTTACCTGAAAATATGACTGAAATAAAAAAGTGTATAACTTCTGCACAAGCGTGCATGCTTCTCCTTGTACTAAAAGAACATTTAAAGGAAATGTATGGGCTAACTGATAGCAAAATATCACGTTATTCGCCATCTGAGCAAAAATTATATGAAAAAGCAGTGACACGTAGAAGCGTCGCAGACTTTAATCCAAGAACAACGATAGATGTGATTAAAAAGCAACATATCCAAAACTATGCAAGCACAGAATCTGATTGTTTTTCGAGAGAACTCACGAGTGAAGAAAAATTGGATCTTGTAACAAAATACTTGGACGTATGTAACCCTAAATTTCGATTATCTGTATATATTGTAAATATCCTCTGAATTTTAGTTTAAACAACTGATGCTTAAACTGGATCCGGAAGATGCAGATTCTGATGCAGATGAATCTCGAGAAAAGTCAAAACTAAATAATTCCGGACTCATTGATGAAAGAGATAGCTCTTTCAATTCCAGCAGGCCAAGTCAAATGCTAAATGACAAGCCAAATTCAGTTTCTATGCCAACGGGTACTCAAAGCAATATTCAAGCATCAACCACGTTAACGGCTGTAAGCATATAATACATGTTTTTGTTTCTCAAATCAAAAAATAAACCAAAATGTTTTATATAGGAAACGCCTTGTACCAATACACCGGCTTCACGTAATGCAAAATCAGCACTATCCCCTGCGAAGTTACTTGCCCGAAAGCAGAGCCAACAACGCAGTAAAAAAAAACGGCGCAAAGTGATGTCGTCTGATGAAGATGATGACCGCAGTGGCGATGACTATGCGTGAAATGTTTCATTGTCTCATTGTTTAAACCATACTTTAAAAAAGGGAACAGAAATTATATAAAATGCTATTGAAGTATAGGCTTAAATTATAACGATCTTAATTAGTGCATATAATATATGTATGAATGTAAGCATAATTTATTTTTTAAAGTAGATATGTGTAATAGCAAGTAATCACTAATTTTAACATTTGTTCGGCTAAAGTAAGCTAAGTATCTTTTGTAGTATCTGAATTTATCTTAATCGGTTATGTTGGAGAAATCAATACAATAAAATATAGTTTGTGTATATTTTTATATCGTATCATAATGATTTATAAATTATTTAGAAGCTATCTATTAATAATGTTCGTTTGGGCTTGTCTAAAGCCACGGTTTAAACAAATTCAAGGATTCGGCATGCCACCGAAGCGGTATATCCTACAAAATTAATCAATGGCAATAAAATAATGTGTTTCACCCATTATTAAAGATGCCTAGTGTAAAAAGCTATATAATAACAATGTCATGATGTTACAAAATATTTTTCTATAGGGTTATGTTTTCAAATTTTCCCTAATCTTTGTCATTGTTATGAATATTAATATGCAAGTTTTTCTAACAACAAATTTTCAAATACTGAGATTTTATGGAAAAGGTTTTTTTTTGTCAATTCATTCTATGGCGATATTAAAAGTCGTTTCAAACGAAACACAATAAAATATTTTGTTGTTTTCTTTTAATTGAAAGCACATAGATAAATCAAAATAATCCAACTGGCACATTACTAGGATTAAATTCTTTGGTTATAATTCAGCCAAATCGAATCATGTACATTATTTTATTTCATAGTTGCAAACTAAAAGCTCTAATATTATTTAAAGTCACACATATTGTACAAAAATATATTTTTCTTTAATTTTATAATATAAATAAATATTTATTGATTTATGTATGTAGCTAAATAAATGTTTAATAAAAGTAATTTAATAACATATCCATATGAACAAATGAAATATTATCTCTTGTTATTGATGAATTGTTTAAATTGTTGCTATCAAGCTATTAACCACATAAATATTTTTCGGATCGCATCGCATTTTTACCCAAGTCATCGGGAATCCCGATGCAACGAGCTGCTTCCCACTCAGACGACACAATTCGCGAAATATATAACCGAATACGAACTAAGACTCTAGACTAAGTCTAGTTATTAGCTTAATAGTTTAGAATATGCTATTTAATTTATTAAGATAGCCAACTTATGGATAAATATTACACCAAGCAAAATTATACGATTAATTAAAGAGTGAAGTTTTATCAGCGCTCCGTTCCCTGTTCACCAAATTGAACAAATTGAGGAATTATAGGCCAAGTAAATGAAAAGTGACGCGAGCTGGATAAAGAGAAGGGCGAAGATCACCTTAACGAACAACAGCAGTAACGCTTCTTCTGAAGAAGAGGATCAGGAAGAAGATCAACCAAGCATTAGACAAAATTCCATGGCACAAATGCAACAAGACAAGACTTAAAAAAGATGGAAATCGACATGAAGCTAGATAAAATGAGTCGGCAATCCGGCAGACTAACAAAAAATATCGATTGCTCATTGACGAGCTTCCAACTAGCCAAGGAAATCGTTTCAGACTTTTCATGCGAACCCAGACCACATTATAAAACCATTGGGTGAACTAGTTGAGCAGTTAACGTAAGCATTTGGCGGAAACACCGCATTTCGAATCGCCACCTCAGGTAGGAACGCATCCCATTCCCTATGGTCCTGATCCAAATACGTTCTGATCGCCGGCAGTACCGTTCGGATCACGCGTTCGGCGGCATTACTCTGAGGTGAGTACACGGGGGTGCGCAAATGCGTAGTTTGAAAAATACTTCGAATGCTCGAAAGATGACGACTTCTGCTGCGGGGGATTCCCGCCTCCATGAGCTGACGTCTCGTCCGCATGTGCTCGTTGGATGAGTCCTGCAGTCAGCAACTCCGGCACCCAGAGTTTTCAACTCGTGCTTTCAACTTCATCCTACAAAGTTTCGTGCGCCGTTCTCTTGAACAAAAGTCCGTTCTGCACTCTTAAATCCGGTAATTTGTTGTTGGCTCATCACCTCCCCAGCCCTCGGTACTCAGCGGCCTCGAACTCCAGGGTATGTTGAGTTTTGCCGAACTGCGTTGCATTGGATAAAAAAGTGTCTTTTAAAATCGGCGTTAACCAAAACCGTAGCTGTGGTAAGGGCTAGCTTCAACTTTTTCACGCCATCTATGGCCTCGTCGCTCAGCACAAATTTTCCGCTTGTCTTCTACAAGGCATCAGTCAACGATACCGAGATCTTGGCGCAGATCTTAATGAGGCGACGATACAAACCCGCTGTACCTAGGAAGCTTCGATTAGCTGTATTTATTGCTGCAATAAAGGCGTCTTCCCTAGACCATCCTTTTCGTGCTTCACTTCCTCCAACTGTTTTCTTTGTTCGTCGTTGTTGTTTCGGAGGTAGGCCACCCCTGGGCTCGGACTGTTTTCGGCACAGAGTGTCCGGCTTACCCCACCTGTAGCAGAAAATCCTCCGCACTTTGGAAAGGCAGTCATTTTTGGCGCAGGTGGTTCACGGTGAGAACATCCATCGCATAAACATATTTCTCCAAACGCTCTTTCAAGCCACGCTTTATTATCTTCACCAGTTCCCGGTATCTCAGCGGCTTCTGGAATCGCACGGCGAGTTGACGCATGTGGTTGATGTAATCATCCACCCCTTCGCCGGTTTGTTACTCTCATTGTAGCAGCTCCTGCATATTATCATGCTCCGCCTGATAGCCTGAACCTGTCTAACGGGCAATTCGCAATTGCACCCAGCTGTTGACCCTAGTCATACTGCCATCAACCACTACAAGCAAAACCTTTCATGCTTATGTATAATCTGGTAAGATCTGCCTCCGTCGTGCTTCTCGGACCCCACTCCACACTGCGCGGTTATAGGCCACCAGCTCGTGCAGCATTAGACTCTTAATCTCAGGCTCGTGGGTTCAGTCGCCACGTTGGGCGCCATATCGATTGTGCGGGATGGGACTATTTCTAGAGAACCGATGAGCCAGCCGGCGCGTGGCAATGGGAAAAAGCAGTTCCGTAACAATATTTTTGGAATTGTGTAAATGCGAGTGTCTAACTGCCTTTATAACATTAAACTTTTCCGATTAAGACCTTTTTTGACGGCATCCCCAACTGAGTATACTGTCGAAGTCTACCCCATGATTGAAAAATTTTTTTTGATTGTCAGTACATTTTGAAAATATTCTAAATCGCGGGGTCGACTACATCCTGCTGTAATTTTCGCACCTGTTTTTACCAAGGGTTAAAAGGTTATCGAATGCCACTTTCATCTAATCTGCCAAATACTTTCTTTGCAGAATCAACCCTGTTCTATGTACATTTATTTTTGTAACTTACGATTTCCCTAGACGAACTTGGCTCTTACACAAAATTACTTCTCGGAGCATGAGTTTACTTATTCAAAGTAGATCTAAAAATATGAGACGTTGTTTTATTCACTGTTATACAAATATCAATAATCGAATTTTGTTATCGCATTTTGTAAAATACCACAAGCCGTTGGTTTACGTAGATCACCTGATGAAAAATACCAGCATAAAATGTATGTATGTATGTATGTAGATTGGATGCCAAAAAGACCGGCCCTTTTATGTTTATAATTAAATCTATTTAAATCGAAAAAGTGAATTATAGTTAACGTTTTTTTCAGGAAGAAATTGCTTTCATAAAAAAAATGTATACCCGAAAATATATTTGTTGTTATTATTATTATTTTTTTTAACAACAACTAAGGCAAACGTTACAAGTAACAATAGAAAATGACTTAAAAAATCGAGAACAAGAAATAAGATTAAATCTAACGAGAAAAGTACAAACCAATTAACAATTAACCTGAATGTTTTAAGTTTTTTTCTATAAAATGTTTAGTCAAAGTACATATGTATGTATGTAAATTATTTTTAAGCCGTTAGGTTTTCAGAAAAATGAAGGATCAAAATATATTTAGAAATAAAATACCCAATTTTAAATTGTTTTGAAAATAAATTGAAAGAATACTTATTTTCTTTTAAAACATTTTTAACACATTGTACATTCCGCAACTTTCTGCAGGGTTCTCCTAACTACCCATACATATGGATGTGTGCCTATGGGCCTTCATGCATATGTACATGTTTACACATGTTAGGTAAAGAAAATGTATACACACCAACTGATTCCATTGTGGCACTGTTAAATTTGAGAAACGAAATGCGACTGCGTGAGTTACGCTGAGTGTACTTGTCAACTCTAATTTAGTCTCCGTATGGTGGTACGAAAAAGAGGACCTTTAAAAAAAAAAGTAGTTCACGACACATCCTTAAATTACTTTAATCTTCGCGGAAGAATGGAATACAACGTAAAAATAATTGTGTAAGGTCAAATGATACAATCGTACATTGAATGTTCATTTATTTTAATAAATATTCGAATATGTATATGTACATATGTATGTACATATATTTAGTCATGCCAGCAGCTAACATATACATATATATGCTTATGCTGGTACATGTATGTACATGTATATCTAACGGGTATGTATGTATGTACATATATACTGTTCATGTGTATTTTTATTAAAATTGAAAAAGCGCCTAATATGTACATACATACTTTCTATCTACATACATACATACATATGTATATTATTATGTACTTGCATATGCACATATGTATGTACATATGTATATAAATATATGTTATGAATAAACTTGACTAAAAATATACATATGTACATATGTATGTGCATCCATCAGTACTGCCAACTACCATCTACACACAAAAAAAAAACGGAATAGGACATTTACTTAAAGTTAAAATTAAAAAAATGATAGTTTATCTGACATTTTTTCCGGCTAATTCAGTTTAAAAAATGAAGATTTGTGCGAAAAAAGGCTTAATTGGCAACACATGGACGTCCACGTGATTCAATTCACTTTAGTCCTGTTCACTTGCAGCCAAATGTACGTATATACATACATATGTACATATGAAAGAAGCGCCTTTTAAATCCATCAAAATATATGCAGGCATGTACACATACACACGCATGTTTTTTTCTATTAGTGAACGTTATTCAATTTAATTGTCAATATACACATACATATGTAATGCATATGTACATACATACAGCGACTAAGATATTCTTTGGTAACGAAAATAAAATAACTGTGACTGGAGGTCACAGTTTCTTCTTCCTTATCACTAATCGTAATGACGGCGCTTTCTTCATTGATGAGGATGGCTGAGCCGGGTGGTGCAATGAGCTGTGCGAATGAGGTGCAATGGTACAATGAGCTGGGCACATGTCGTATACGGAAATCTTCTGCAGAAAGTTGTTGTGAGCGTAGCGATGCAGTTTCCTATTGGTAATATCTCAGTGCCGATGTCGGCTATGATCTTTTCGTCGGCAAAGTGGAGTATGGTATTATTGCGTTGTACAGAGTATAAAGGTATTTTCTTACATATAAAACTTGGCTTAGGATAATTGAATTTAAAAATGTAAAAATTTTTATTTAATAGAACCTTAATTTGGGCTACTTCCATCAAGTCAGTAATGATTATGTTCGTAGAAAGCCCATGGATTATGTTTTGTAAATCATTTGGGTCTAATATTGCCGGGTTGACAATTCCAGTCTTTGTGATTGTAACGGATAGCATTAGAGTTTCAAGTTCAGAACTCAGTTTCCTATTTCTTGAGAGAAATTTTTCGTATAAGTGTTCTGTATTTAATTGGCTATTTTTAGAATTGAAATGTTTACTGTGTCTGTTTGTTTATTTAACTGTTCCTGCGTTGTTTGTATTAATGTTAACCTGTTTGTTTTCAAATTCAATGAGCTCGTGTTGTGTCAGTTTTAGTCTTTCAAAGTCGTCAGGAGTCCCAGCAACTACCTTAAAACGGTGCCTAATAGATTGATGCTTCTAGCGTGTCGATGGTGGATATTTATTGTTGCCAGGAACGTTCTCGAGTGTCTTATCTCTGAGTCCAGTATTTGTCTCATATGCGATTGAGAAAAATGATTCTCCAACAGCTCAGTTTCGCTTGTAATTTCCGCGTACATTGTCAAGTAAGTCGAGTGTTTTAAATATTCAAAATCTTACCAAATTGTCGTGTCTTGATCCACAACAGGGATGTAGTCCGCGATCGAGTAATCTATCAATTTGGCCGATGTCATTGTGGCAAGAAGTAGTATAGTCCAAGTCCTGAGAAAAGAAAGTTCTATTTTAACCAGCTTACATTATCTTTATGAACCGCTCTCCCTTTAACTAGGACTGTTGATCCAAGTCGCATCTACTGTTTCCTCACTGTACAAAGGCGTAACCGTATTTACCCGTCTCTTATTTGATCTTACAAGGACTTTATCTCCTACTCGGAAATTTCTATTTTGTCTTACTACATTTAACCTTTGGAATTGGATATTCTGTGCTTAAAGGACTTTATTTCTTAATTCTGTCCAGCTCTGGGGGAAATGAATGGATTATGTTGACAGGTCGCTTGTTTGTAACTGAGTATTCTAAGGTTGCCTGAAGTATAAGATCGACTGTGTCGTTGACATTTCTCTCAGTTTTCACAAAGATTGGGAATCGAGTGGTCTATTTACATTCTCTAATTTAATTCCTAGAATCTGTTTAGGTTGTTGCTGTTTCTATTCTTCCGCTGCCGTCGTTGGTGACGTTTTATGCCGCTTCAGTTGTTGTTGAGTGAATCTGCGTTGTGCTATTATCCCGTTGGGCGCCAATTAAGTAATTTAAGAGCTCTTAAGTACCGAGGGTATCATGTATTTGCGCAAATGTATGTCACAGGCAGAAGGTAGCTTCTCCGACCAGATAAAGTATATCTTGATCAGCATCAAAAGCCGGGTCGATCTAGGCATGTCCGTCTGTCTGTCCGTGTGTATGATCGCAAGGAGCTCAGAACATATAAGATCTAGTGACTTGAAATGGAAATGAAAATGAAACGTAGGTCCTCCGTTTCCAAGTAATCGAATAATATCGAAATGCAGTTTTTTGAGCAAATCTCGTAAATTATAAGAGCTAAAATCACCATTTGCATATACTTTATGGGCATGTTATCAATAAAATATTTAATTTTCAGCTGATCTTCCTAAGTTCTAATAGTCCGATGTAGATGACATTTTGCGCGTATGCTTGTCGTGTAATGCAGATCGTCACTGGTGAGTTTTTAAATATTTATTGAAAAAGTTGTTCTTATAAAAACTGAATTTTAGGCCCACAGGTCCGATGGCAGCTATATGATAAAGTGCGTACGACATGAATGCCATGATTTCTGCTGCTGTGCGCTACAGGATAATATCGACTTCGAATATTATGTTAAATTCCGTCATCGACTGTGTATACTACTAAAAAAGTCAATTGAATGCAGCTAAGACCGTTTTAATTTAAAGGACACAGTTGTGAGAACGGCTCAATTCAAAAGTGTACAAATGCCTTTCCCATTAATTTATTATTTTTGTATTATTTATTAGAGATTTAAATATGCTTTGAAAGCAGTGAACATGTTTTATGTGCAAAAAATCTAACTAGTACTTAAGTAAACTAAATAAGTGTTAAAATGATGGAACCCGAAAAATGGCAAATACGAATATATTTGTGTTTACTATTTGTCACTTTGTCATATTCAAGTAAGTCGTAGTATTAATTAATTATAAGCTCAAGTTTGTCTTTTGTATGTAACGGGCAGAAGGAAGCATCTGCGACCCCATAAAGTAAATATAGTCTTGATCAGCATCAACAGCCGAGCCGATCTAACCATGTCCGTCAGTCCGTCCGTATGTATGAACGCGTCGATCTCAGAACGTTGGTCCTTCCAGTGCCCGCGCAGTACGATTTTTTTCCGATATTCAATATCTTGCTCAAGCAATCGTTTTGTTTTTGTTTGTCTGTTCTTGAGCAAATATCCTAGGTTTTAAGGGCTAGAGTCACCAAATTTGAAATATAGCTTCTTGAATAGCATACATATATCTTTCATTTTATAACAACGTAATTTGGCTTAACTCGTTTTTTCCTCTTCATAAATGCATTATTGGTTTGGCTGTCGACCAAAGGCGGTGGCAAGAGCACGGGTCGGTACGGGTGCGAGTCCGGTTGGGAGGAACCTATTTTTTTTTTATTGCATGCTAAAGCAAACGCAATCGTAGTGCGAGCTGCATTTGGTGCTGGTAGAAGGGGAATCAGGGTATCCCCTAATGGGGAACTCCCGACTAGAGTCTCTTACTTGTATATTTATCGAATTTTATAACATAAGTTATTTATGTGTAATTTGTTAAAAATTTCAGATCTAGGAAAAATGACTTCATCTCAGAATCACTTTGGAAGTACCGTGCAGAGTCAATTCAATACCAAAAATAATACCCGTGTCATCGCTCAGAAAGGAGGACTTGCTATTTTGCCATGTGTTGTTAAAGTAAACTCCCCGGCAACGGTAAGAAATTTTCCGATTAGATATACACATAAATGTTGACGAACGCTTTTTTTTTTAATTTAAATTACTTGTATGGTCGCTGTTGCCTTATATTTAATTTGTGTGTCTTTGGTTATATAAAAGCGCAGGGTTTTAAAAAACCATACATTAATTAAAGTGAAAACTTGACAAGGTATAAGCAGCACGATGTATAGCTGTTCCACGAGGAACCCCGAACCCTAGCAAACCATGCTGCCGTCGTCTGTACGGATGACCGTCTATCCGAATGTACGAACGCCTCGATCTCAATATCTATAAGAGCTATAATAGCCTAACAATTTGTATTATATAGTCACGCAAATGTATCTAATAGACAAATAAAGTAATGCTTGCCACAATGTATACATATGCTATAACTGTGTGCAAATGTCCCAGTTTGAGATAGTTTAGTCTAGATTATTTATAGTTTGTGTGCTCCTAAAGCCACACCCAATCAATATAAGGCAACTATCCGAACAACCCATACTACAGTAAACATAACAAAAAAATTGCTTTATTAAAAATGTTTTATTTTAAGGTTTCTTGGATACGAAGAAGAGATTTTCAATTGCTCACAGTCGGATTATCAACACATAGTAGTGACAAAAGATTTTTAGTTGAGCACACACGTCATATGGGCCATTGGTCGCTAAGAATTAAGGCTGTCAAAGAAGAGGACAAAGGGTTTTATGAGTGTCAATTGTCAATTTACCCTACGCAATCAATTTTTATAGAATTAAAAATAGTTGGTAAGTATAAAATTTGAATTACATAAGCAAATTTATAATGAAATTAACACTTTATTTCCTATTATTAGAAGCGGTTGCCGAAATATCGAATGCTTCTGATATTCTTATTGACGAAACTTCAACCCTTCAACTACAATGTAAGCTTAAGGGTGCCACGGAGAATCCTTCTTTTGTCTTTTGGTAAGCTAAAATTTAACAAATAACTATGACTGCATTCGAAAATTATTATCATATAATCCGCTTCTAAAAAAGGTTATTTTAAAATCACAGCTAGGCATTTTTTATATAAACAAACAAACTCTTGATGTTTAATATATGTTCATGTTCGTTGTTTCCATGTCCGAATAATATTAAATTGTACAAATAACAGTCAGTCAATTGAGGTTAAACTTACGGAAATTCACGATTTAACAATTAGCTGTAAAGTGTGTCCATCCGTATAAACAGTTTCATATAGCTGCCATTTAAAATATCGGTCGAAAAGTTTCCAAGATATGTTCATCAAGCTCAGCATTACGAGCTCTTCGCCTTGGCACGAGTTTTCTCCTTACACCTTTTGGGAGTTATCAAGGATTAGTAAGTAGTATTAGTAAGGGAAAGGCTTCATCGTCCAAGATCATGGAGGGTATCGTCATACCATCCTTAACGGGGCGTTAGGTGACCTTCCATTGCTTAGTAGAGATTGAGCCATTGATCTTCCTCAGGATGCGTCCAATCCTGCAACATCACTAACCATGCGGTCTTAAAAAAACACTATGCTACGAAAATGAGAAAGTATGACAGAAAAAACATTTGACTTTAAGTGGATCGCCGCGACACACCAAAAAAATATACAATTTTCTTTAATTTTTTAACATAATTGCAGCTCATTTACGTAATTACACATAAATATATAAAACTATTTGTTATTATTATACTTTTTAGGTATCACGAAAATAAAATGGTGAACTATGACGCTCAAGGCGGCTTCGTTGTAACATCGGTTACAGAAAATGCCCTTCATGGTCAAGAAAATGGACAGGGCTTTCTGTCAAAAGCCGGTGGAAAAACAAAAGTATTTCGCGGAGCAATGGATTTTAATGCCAGCAGTGCTATTGCAACTAGTGATGCGGGCCCTTCTATTTATACATCACCTATGACCCCTTTGTCGACATTACAAGTACAGCAACACAAATCCCCGTATCTTCCAAATTCGTCAATGAGTGTGCTAACCATAAAAACTGTCACATTTCATCATGCTGGCAACTACACCTGTGCGCCCTCAAATGCGCGGCCAGCAAGCATTACGGTGCATGTCCTAAGGGGTAAGTAAAACTGTACTGAATCTATAAAGATAAGTTAACTTAACTTAAGTTTAATACTCAGGAGAGAAGCCAGCCGCTATGCAACATGCAAACCGAAGTATTCTCGACGGCGAAAATAATTCGAATAACACTGTTAGCCTCAACAGTATAAAAGGATTAAATGGTACAAATAGTCTTGTCATTACTGTACCGTCACTTTTTTTATTTATTGTATGTGTATTAGCAAATTTGCTTTCTGTGTTCCAATTACAAAATGTTAATAGCTGAAACTGTTCGTAAATAGTAATTTTAGTCAGTTGACTTTAGCAATTGTATTTTTAAGAATTGTATATAAATATAAACTCATGCATACCATTATGATATTAATATTAAGATATATAGTTTCAATTGTAAAAGGACTGGCCTAAAAGCTACAAGAATTAGCAACTGATGTCTCCGTGTAGAAAGTATTTCATTGCTAGCCACTTATAAGGTAGTTTTATTTAAGTCAAAAGTTATTCATTGATTTCTATTCTAAAATATCGTCTATTGAATTTAAGTTAAGGTCTCAGTATATAAACTGTGATATAATTTAACATGCAATAAAAAGAAAATATTTCCAAAAAATTTTAAATCTGTCAGTTAGTTTTTAACCCAAATCTGAATTAAATTGGTTATAATCGTTCTACCTATTCTTATAAGCGTACATAGAGGTACTAACTATATTATGGTAGTTTAAGTATTTGCCGCGCCGATAAAAAAAATAAAATTTTAAGACAAATCCAAATAAGTAATTTCTAATTGATCTTATGGTTAAAATTAAAAATCACATTTCTTGCTATTTTTTGCTGTGTTAAAGCTCCAATCTTACTTTTTTGGTACAACATTTTTTTTTTTGGGCAAGGTATATGTCAGGTAGAAGGAATCATCTCCGAATCTATATTCTTTCTCTCTATGTCTTTCTGTTGCAGGGGTTCTTTCTACTGCTTGAGCTTCATCTGGATTTGGTAAAAGAAGGTTCAGAGTTTTGCCTTAGTCGGACACACCCCAGTAAGGTGTGTCCTTTTACCTGTTTTTTTATTCTCCTATAGAGGGTAGTATAATTTTGTCAAGAAAGTAGATAAATTCCAGATCAGCATCTATAGCTGAGTTAATATAGCTATGTCCGTCTTTCCATCTGTCCCTTTCTATGCAAAATAGTCTCCCAGTTTTAAAACTAACATAGATCTGTAAAAACTTTTTTTACAAAAATTTTTTAACCGAACTTTGCATTACTAGTTTTAGTATGCTCCCCATATATATATATATTGCTGCCAAAATTTATTGCAATATATGCACAACAGTTTTTTTTTTTTATAATTAAAAAAAAAATTTGGGATGTTGGGAATACGTTACGATTACAGAAAAATGTGGGCAAAGTATTGCCTAAAATTAAGATCACGTTTACTTGTGATTAATTATCCTTATTTTTTATTATTATAATGTGCACTTACATTAATTTTTAATGAGAATATAAATAAATATTTAATATAAAACTAAACTTTGAAAAAAAAAAACAATTGTTATGGTCATAAAAAATTTTAATTAAGTTAGAAAAGAAAAACAATATGTGCCAAGCCATGAACAAAGAGCTAAACCTCGTGAAAATCGGATGGGATTTTAGCGAGTTATGGATGTGGGAAATTTTGACCAATGTCTACATATGATATTTGTAGGTAACATATTTACATGAATTTTTACCAAGGATAACTTTGCCACATTTAGATGCCCAATATAATAGAGGCCAAACCATGAACAGAGAGCTAAATCTCATAAATATCGGATGAGATTTGACCGAGTTATGGATGTGGGAAATTTTGACCTATGTCTATATAGGATATTTGATGGTACCATTTTCACATGAATTTTGACCAATAATAATGTTGCGCCCCTATACGCTCGATTTAACTTCCGATAACCTGACCACACAGATATCGACGCTGCCGATAGCAAATGCAAATGCAACACACGTCCGTAACAAAATTCCACATCGATATACTGGATATTAGTATTTGTTTACACAAATATATTTAGTTTCTTCAAAGCTTTAAAGTTTTAATGCAGCATACAATTTACAGAAAAAAAGGATATTTTGTTACTAGAATTTGCCGCTTGGGGCGCTAGTTCAAATATCTATTAGATATCGATTACTTTAAGTCTCTGGTATTTAAAATAAATAGGGTATTTTCTGATAAACGAACGTGGTCCTACTCTATTATAGTATGAAACAAATCGAAACCATTTATTTCATATGATATACTTATTGTCTATTTGCGCTTTTAGTCAATACAATATAAAGTTTAAAACAATTTGTAATTAGTCACGCGACTTGTAAGTGCAGTGGTAACGAATTTTCTCTTTGACTACACAAATATTAATGGTAAATATGTTTTTGCTTTTATATGCAGTACATTTAACTTGGTGTTTGTATAAATAACAAGTGTAGTTTTGCTGACGATTAAAGTGAATGAATATCAATTTAATCACACGAAAACACATAACACGGATGTACAAATAAAAAATTGGTTAGTTTGGGACACATAATTGGGTACATTAAATTTTTCACTGTTATACATGCAGGTAAATATGTATGTGGTATAGTTAATATTGCACAAAATCTAACTAATCAAATATTAGTTACATATATATATATATAGTTATATATATATATACATGTAGACATGAATAATGTGATTCTACCTTTTAATTTTAAAGCAGAACTACTTTTTGTATCAATTTCTAAAGGTTCTGTGTATGTACACATATATAATATCGATTTTGCAACTGTAAACGAAAATACATGCAAACATATGTATGCATGCGTATGATTTTTATAAGTGTGTGTTAAAGACGTTCTCAATATTGCAAAATGAATGTGAGATATCTGTTAACAGTGAAAGAGATAAGGCGTATATATCCAAATACTGTCCGCAAAGAATAATTGTAATATACTTGGTTGTAATATGTGTATGGCTTAATCTTCGGTGTGTCTAAAATAGCAGGGGTTGTAAATTCTTACGATTGCCCACTTCCTGGTGGGCCATGTAAATAAAGAAGGAAAACGTTGAATGAATTAATTCACTTGTTTATTATAGACGGATTTGATATGCACGCTATCAAAGACGAAAAATATACAAATGCGAGATAAAAATCATATCGATAAAATGCGCACATACCATGCCCCTGCCAAAAAAAAACATGAAAAATAAGTACATAGGCTTGGCAGCTTCCCCAATTTCTGAGACATTATATGTCTAACGTAATATGATAAATACCATGAAAGGATTTTAAAGAACAGATATACCTGTGCTTCTTCCTCGTCGTAATCTCGCTTTCAACTTAAAGCAGCCCAACTGAATTTTATACTCTGACCTCATTAACCCATCTGAAGAAGGAAGCTAGATTATCTGTGCCGGCAGCTCAGGAATCTCCAAGTCGGGCAATCCCGACTAGGGCACTCTCATATCCCGGATATCATAAGCCCTCTTCTACCAACTGCAGCTCGCACTACGAGCTAGCTTACTTTAGCAGTAATACAAATAAATTTTAAAAAAAGTTCCCTCAATACGACTCAAACCCTTAACAAACGGCACTCCTCGTTAGCCATACCAATATTTTATCGACTAAAACTATTTTTTCTTAACTTTTTACTTTTTATTCTTCATTTATATAAGGCACGAAAATTCCGAAACTCAAAACACAAAAGTAAAAACACAAACAAACCTAAAATTCGGCAAATATTTCACTGTCAGTTCATTCTTTGCAAACTGCAAATTCACATCTAAAACTAGAGCTTAAATTCAGCATCAATTATTAATTTTTATACCCTAAACCTATTAAAAATGGGTAAAAGGAGGGGTATAATGTTTTCCTACAAATGTATCAGTCTGAAGGAAGCATATCCATTCCTATAAAGTTTATATATTCATGATCAACATCAATAGCCAAGTCGATCTCAGAAACTATAAGAGCTAGAGACTTGGAACGTAGGCCTAGGTAGGAGTAGGTAAGAGCTAAAGTCACGGAACTTGACATGTAGCTTCTAGAATAGTATATACAAACCAAGTATCTTTCATTTTATACCTATCGCAACCCCCGACTCTGCCCTATAGCTATAAACCAGATAAATAAATCAATTGAAAGTCCCCATAAATTCAAGCCACAATTTAAGTGCAATTGTCTTATTGAAAATTTATATTCTATAGCACAATAAGATCTAATGTTAAAAATTTCATGAAGATCGGTTAAGAAACACAGAAGTTATTAAAGAAAACGTGGGCTTATGTATATGGACAAGCCACATGTTTGCTGCAGCTGGCGCAAACTGAATTTCACACACACATTCAAGCGCATCTTTACCACAAAATAGTAAGTGTGCCGCCTTCCCGCAGAAAAGGGCTTCATTTCTGACATAGTGTTAGAGTTGGACTAGATACGTATGAAGGGCCTGAAAAATTACCGGTATTATCTTTATTTATCATTCTTAGCTCCTCTGAAATCCTTTACCACACAAAATGTAAAATAAAACTTTTTATTACAATAAATACTTAACTTGTTAAACTTATTTACAAACTTATTATTATTGTCTTAAAATGCTAAAATCCTAAATTTTCACCTTGATTATTTTTATTTTAGGTAGAAATGAACAGTATCGGTGCTTAATATAAATATTAAAATAACGTGCTGATTATGGCTGCCCATCACTATACCGTCGAAGTTGGCGATACTAATTTCACAATTTTAAGTCGGTACATTAAATTGAGGCCTATAGGATCTGGTGCACAAGGCATAGTTTGGTAAGTGTAGATATAATCTTACAACAAAAATATATAATAATATAATAATAATTATAATTTTACGATGTACTTATTTAAACTTTAAAGCTGTTCTAGTCGATCTGGCCATGTCCATTTGGCTTGGCTTTTTGTACATAGTTTTCCCTCTAGATTATTGTGGCATTCAAATCTGAAAACATAAATTTTAGTCGAAATTCATGTCAAAATCTAACCTCTAAGATTTGTATATGGACGTAGGTCGAAATTTCCCACCCCCATAACTCGGTCAAAACTCAACCGATTTTCACGAGGCTTGGCTTTTTGTACATAGTTTTCCCTCTAGATTAGTCTGGCATTCAAATCTGACAACATAATTTTTGGTCGAAATTCATGTCAAAATCTTACCCCTATGATTCGTATAAGGCATAAGTCGAAGTTTCCCTCCCGCATAACTCGGTCAAAACTCAACCGATTTTCACGAGGCTTGGCTTTTTGTACATAGTTTTCCCTCTAGATTAATCTGGCTTTCAAATCTGAATACATAATTTTTAGTCGAAATTCATGTCAAAACCTTACCCCTAAGATTCGTATATAGACATAGGTCGAAATTTCCCTCCCCCATAACTCGGTCAAAACACAACCGATTTTCGTGAGGCTTGGCTTTTTGTACATAGTTTTCCCTCTAGATTAATCTGGCATTCGAATCTGAAAACATAAATTTTAGTCGAAATTCAAAACCTTATCCCTAAGATTCGTATATCGACATAGGTCGAAATTTCCCACCCCCATTGCTCGGTCAAAACTCAACCGATTTTCACGAGGCTTGGCTTTTTGTACATAGTTTTCCCTCTAGATTAATCTGGCATTCAAATCTGAAAACATAAATTTTAGTCGAAATTCATGTCAAAATCTAACCCCTAAGATTCGTATATAGACATAGGTCGAAATTTCCCAACCCCATAACTCGGTCAAAACTCAACCGATTTTCACGAGGCTTGGCATTTTGTACATAGTTTTCCCTCTAGATTAATCTGGCATTCAAATCTGAAAACATAAATTTTAGTCGAAATTCATGTCAAAATCTAACCCCTAAGATTCGTATATAGACATAGGTCGAATTTTCCCACCCCCATAACTCGGTCAAAACTCAACCGATTTTCACGAGGCTTGGCTTTTTGTACATAGTTTTCCCTCTAGATTATTGTGGCATTCAAATCTGACAACATAATTTTTAGTCGAAATTCATGTTTAAATCTTACCCCTAAGATTCGTATATCGACATAGGTCGAAATTTCCCAACCTCATAACTCGGTCAAAACTCAACCGATTTTCACGAGGCTTGGCATTTTGTACATAGTTTTCCCTCTAGATTAATCTGGCATTCAAATCTGAATACATAATTTTTAGTCGAAATTCATCTTACCCCTAAGATTCGTATATAGACATAGGTCGAAATTTCCCTCCCCCATAACTCGGTCAAAACTCAACCGATTTTCACGAGGCTTGGCTTTTTGTACATAGTTTTCCCTCTAGATTAATCTGGCTTTCAAATCTGAATACATAATTTTTTATCGAAATTCATGTCTAAATCTTACCCCTAAGATTCGTATATAGACATAGGTCGAAATTTCCCTCCCCCATAACTCGGTCGAAACACAACCGATTTTCGTGAGGCTTGGCTTTTTGTACATAGTTTTCCCTCTAGATTAATCTGGCATTCGAATCTGAAAACATAAATTTTAGTCGAAATTCATGTCAAAACCTTATCCCTAAGATTCGTATATCGACATAGGTCGAAATTTCCCACCCCCATAACTCGGTCAAAACACAACCGATTTTCGTGAGGCTTGGCTTTTTGTACATAGTTTTCCCTCTAGATTAATCTAGCATTCGAATCTGAAAACATAAATTTTAGTCGAAATTCATGTCAAAACCTTATCCCTAAGATTCGTATATCGACATAGTTCGAAATTTCCCACCCCCATTGCTCGGTCAAAACTCAACCGATTTTTACGAGGCTTGGCTTTTTGTACATAGTTTTCCCTCTAGATTAATCTGGCATTCAAATCTGAAAACATAAATATTAGTTGAAATTCATGTCAAAATCTAACCCCTAAGATTCGTATATAGACATAGGTCGAAATTTCCCAACCCCATAACTCGGTCAAAACTCAACCGATTTTCACGAGGCTTGGCATTTTGTACATAGTTTTCCCTCTAGATTAATCTGGCATTCAAATCTGAAAACATAAATTTTAGTCGAAATTCATGTCAAAATCTAACCCCTAAGATTCGTATATAGACATAGGTCGAAATTTCCCACCCCCATAACTCGGTCAAAACTCAACCGATTTTCACGATGCTTGGCTTTTTGTACATAGTTTTCCCTCTAGATTATTGTGGCATTCAAATCTGACAACATAATTTTTAGTCGAAATTCATGTTTAAATCTTACCCCTAAGATTCGTATATCGACATATGTCGAAATTTCCCAACCCCATAACTCGGTCAAAACTCAACCGATTTTCACGAGGCTTGGCATTTTGTACATAGTTTTCCCTCTAGATTAATCTGGCATTCAAATCTGAATACATAATTTTTAGTCGAAATTCATCTTACCCCTAAGATTCGTATATAGACATAGGTCGAAATTTCCCTCCCCCATAACTCGGTCAAAACTCAACCGATTTTCACGAGGCTTGGCTTTTTGTACATAGTTTTCCCTCTAGATTAATCTGGCTTTCAAATCTGAATACATAATTTTTTATCGAAATTCATGTCTAAATCTTACCCCTAAGATTCGTATATAGACATAGGTCGAAATTTCTCTCCCCCATAACTCGGTCAAAACACAACCGATTTTCGTGAGGCTTGGCTTTTTGTACATAGTTTTCCCTCTAGATTAATCTGGCATTCGAATCTGAAAACATAAATTTTAGTCGAAATTCATGTCAAAACCTTACCCCTAAGATTCGTATATCGACATAGGTCGAAATTTCCCACCCCCATAACTCGGTCAAAACTCAACCGATTTTCACGAGGCTTGGCTTTTTGTACATAGTTTTCCCTCTAGATTAGTCTGGCATTCAAATCTGACAAAATAATTTTTAGTCGAAATTCATGTCAAAATCTTACCCCTATGATTCGTATAAGGCATAAGTCGAAATTTCCCTCCCCCATAACTCGGTCAAAACTCAACCGATTTTCACGAGGCTTGGCTTTTTGTACATAGTTTTCCCTATAGATTAATCTGGCATTCAAATCTGAATACATAATTTTTAGTCGAAATTCATGTCTAAATCTTACCCCTAAGATTCGTATATCGACATAGGTCGAAATTTTCCAACCCCATAACTCGGTCAACACTCAACCGATTTTCCCGAGGCTTGGCTTTTTGTACCAAGTTTTCCCTCTAGATTAATCAGGCATTCAAATCTGAATACATAATTTTTAGTCGAAATTCATGTCAGAACCATACCCTTAAAATTCGTATATCGACATAGGTCGAAATTTCCCAACCCCATAACTCGGTCAAAACTCAACCGATTTTCACGAGGCTTGGCTTTTTGTACCAAGTTTTCCCTCTAGATTAATCTGGCATTCAAATCTAAATACATAATTTTTAGTCGAAATTCATGTCAAAACCTTACCCCTAAGATTCGTATATCGACATAGGTCGAAATTTCCCAACCCCATAACTCGGTCAAAACTCAACCGATTTTCACGAGGCTTGGCTTTTTGTACCAAGTTTTCCCTCTAGATTAATCAGGCATTCAAATCTGAATACATAATTTTTAGTCGAAATTCATGTCAGAACCATACCCTTAAAATTCGTATATCGACATAGGTCGAAATTTCCCAACCCCATAACTCGGTCAAAACTCAACCGATTTTCACGAGGCTTGGCTTTTTGTACATAGTTTTCCCTCTAGATTAATCTGGCATTCAAATCTGAAAACATAAATTTTAGTCGAAATTCATGTCAAAATCTAACCCCTAAGATTCGTATATAGACATAGGTCGAAATTTCCCAACCCCATAACTCGGTCAAAACTCAACCGATTTTCACGAGGCTTGGCATTTTGTACATAGTTTTCCCTCTAGATTAATCTGGCATTCAAATCTGAAAACATAAATTTTAGTCGAAATTCATGTCAAAATCTAACCCCTAAGATTCGTATATAGACATAGGTCGAATTTTCCCACCCCCATAACTCGGTCAAAACTCAACCGATTTTCACGAGGCTTGGCTTTTTGTACATAGTTTTCCCTCTAGATTATTGTGGCATTCAAATCTGACAACATAATTTTTAGTCGAAATTCATGTTTAAATCTTACCCCTAAGATTCGTATATCGACATAGGTCGAAATTTCCCAACCTCATAACTCGGTCAAAACTCAACCGATTTTCACGAGGCTTGGCATTTTGTACATAGTTTTCCCTCTAGATTAATCTGGCATTCAAATCTGAATACATAATTTTTAGTCGAAATTCATCTTACCCCTAAGATTCGTATATAGACATAGGTCGAAATTTCCCTCCCCCATAACTCGGTCAAAACTCAACCGATTTTCACGAGGCTTGGCTTTTTGTACATAGTTTTCCCTCTAGATTAATCTGGCTTTCAAATCTGAATACATAATTTTTTATCGAAATTCATGTCTAAATCTTACCCCTAAGATTCGTATATAGACATAGGTCGAAATTTCCCTCCCCCATAACTCGGTCGAAACACAACCGATTTTCGTGAGGCTTGGCTTTTTGTACATAGTTTTCCCTCTAGATTAATCTGGCATTCGAATCTGAAAACATAAATTTTAGTCGAAATTCATGTCAAAACCTTATCCCTAAGATTCGTATATCGACATAGGTCGAAATTTCCCACCCCCATAACTCGGTCAAAACACAACCGATTTTCGTGAGGCTTGGCTTTTTGTACATAGTTTTCCCTCTAGATTAATCTAGCATTCGAATCTGAAAACATAAATTTTAGTCGAAATTCATGTCAAAACCTTATCCCTAAGATTCGTATATCGACATAGTTCGAAATTTCCCACCCCCATTGCTCGGTCAAAACTCAACCGATTTTTACGAGGCTTGGCTTTTTGTACATAGTTTTCCCTCTAGATTAATCTGGCATTCAAATCTGAAAACATAAATATTAGTTGAAATTCATGTCAAAATCTAACCCCTAAGATTCGTATATAGACATAGGTCGAAATTTCCCAACCCCATAACTCGGTCAAAACTCAACCGATTTTCACGAGGCTTGGCATTTTGTACATAGTTTTCCCTCTAGATTAATCTGGCATTCAAATCTGAAAACATAAATTTTAGTCGAAATTCATGTCAAAATCTAACCCCTAAGATTCGTATATAGACATAGGTCGAAATTTCCCACCCCCATAACTCGGTCAAAACTCAACCGATTTTCACGATGCTTGGCTTTTTGTACATAGTTTTCCCTCTAGATTATTGTGGCATTCAAATCTGACAACATAATTTTTAGTCGAAATTCATGTTTAAATCTTACCCCTAAGATTCGTATATCGACATATGTCGAAATTTCCCAACCCCATAACTCGGTCAAAACTCAACCGATTTTCACGAGGCTTGGCATTTTGTACATAGTTTTCCCTCTAGATTAATCTGGCATTCAAATCTGAATACATAATTTTTAGTCGAAATTCATCTTACCCCTAAGATTCGTATATAGACATAGGTCGAAATTTCCCTCCCCCATAACTCGGTCAAAACTCAACCGATTTTCACGAGGCTTGGCTTTTTGTACATAGTTTTCCCTCTAGATTAATCTGGCTTTCAAATCTGAATACATAATTTTTTATCGAAATTCATGTCTAAATCTTACCCCTAAGATTCGTATATAGACATAGGTCGAAATTTCTCTCCCCCATAACTCGGTCAAAACACAACCGATTTTCGTGAGGCTTGGCTTTTTGTACATAGTTTTCCCTCTAGATTAATCTGGCATTCGAATCTGAAAACATAAATTTTAGTCGAAATTCATGTCAAAACCTTATCCCTAAGATTCGTATATCGACATAGGTCGAAATTTCCCACCCCCATAACTCGGTCAAAACTCAACCGATTTTCACGAGGCTTGGCTTTTTGTACATAGTTTTCCCTCTAGATTAGTCTGGCATTCAAATCTGACAAAATAATTTTTAGTCGAAATTCATGTCAAAATCTTACCCCTATGATTCGTATAAGGCATAAGTCGAAATTTCCCTCCCCCATAACTCGGTCAAAACTCAACCGATTTTCACGAGGCTTGGCTTTTTGTACATAGTTTTCCCTATAGATTAATCTGGCATTCAAATCTGAATACATAATTTTTAGTCGAAATTCATGTCTAAATCTTACCCCTAAGATTCGTATATCGACATAGGTCGAAATTTTCCAACCCCATAAATCGGTCAACACTCAACCGATTTTCCCGAGGCTTGGCTTTTTGTACCAAGTTTTCCCTCTAGATTAATCAGGCATTCAAATCTGAATACATAATTTTTAGTCGAAATTCATGTCAGAACCATACCCTTAAAATTCGTATATCGACATAGGTCGAAATTTCCCAACCCCATAACTCGGTCAAAACTCAACCGATTTTCACGAGGCTTGGCTTTTTGTACCAAGTTTTCCCTCTAGATTAATCTGGCATTCAAATCTAAATACATAATTTTTAGTCGAAATTCATGTCAAAACCTTACCCCTAAGATTCGTATATCGACATAGGTCGAAATTTCCCAACCCCATAACTCGGTCAAAACTCAACCGATTTTCACGAGGCTTGGCTTTTTGTACCAAGTTTTCCCTCTAGATTAATCAGGCATTCAAATCTGAATACATAATTTTTAGTCGAAATTCATGTCAGGACCATAACCCTAAAATTCGTATATAGACATAGGTCGAAATTTCCCTCCCCCATAACTCGGTCAAAACACAACCGATTTTCACGAGGCTTGGCTTTTTGTACATAGTTTTCCCTCTAGATTAATCTGGCATTCAAATCTGAAAACATAAATTTTAGTCGAAATTCATGTCAAAACCTTACCCCTAAGATTCGTATATCGACATTGGTCGAAATTTCCCACCCCCATTACTCGGTCAAAACTCAACCAATTTTCACGAGGCTTGGCTTTTTGTACATAGTTTTCCCTCTAGATTAATCTGGCATTCAAATCTGAAAACATAAATTTTAGTCCAAATTCATGTCAAAATCTAACCCCTAAGATTCGTATATAGACATAGGTCGAAATTTCCCTCCCCCATACCTCGGTCAAAACACAACCGATTTTCGTGAGGCTTGGCTTTTTGTACATAGTTTTCCCTCTAGATTAATCTGGCATTCAAATCTGTAAACATAAATTTTAGTCGAAATTCATGTCAAAACCTTACCCCTAAGATTCGTATATCGACATAGGTCGAAATTTCCCTCCCCCATAACTCGGTCAAAACACAACCGATTTTCACGAGGCTTGGCTTTTTGTACATAGTTTTCCCTCTAGATTAATCTGGCATTCAAATCTGAAAACATAAATTTTAGTCGAAATTCATGTCAAAACCTTACCCCTAAGATTCGTATATCGACATTGGTCGAAATTTCCCACCCCCATTACTCGGTCAAAACTCAACCAATTTTCACGAGGCTTGGCTTTTTGTACATAGTTTTCCCTCTAGATTAATCTGGCATTCAAATCTGAAAACATAAATTTTAGTCCAAATTCATGTCAAAATCTAACCCCTAAGATTCGTATATAGACATAGGTCGAAATTTCCCTCCCCCATAACTCGGTCAAAACACAACCGATTTTCGTGAGGCTTGGCTTTTTGTACATAGTTTTCCCTCTAGATTAATCTGGCATTCAAATCTGTAAACATAAATTTTAGTCGAAATTCATGTCAAAACCTTACCCCTAAGATTCGTATATCGACATAGGTCGAAATTTCCCTCCCCCATAACTCGGTCAAAACACAACCGATTTTCACGAGGCTTGGCTTTTTGTACATAGTTTTCCCTCTAGATTAATCTGGCATTCAAATCTGAAAACATAAATTTTAGTCGAAATTCATGTCAAAACCTTACCCCTAAGATTCGTATATCGACATTGGTCGAAATTTCCCACCCCCATTACTCGGTCAAAACTCAACCAATTTTCACGAGGCTTGGCTTTTTGTACATAGTTTTCCCTCTAGATTAATCTGGCATTCAAATCTGAAAACATAAATTTTAGTCCAAATTCATGTCAAAATCTAACCCCTAAGATTCGTATATAGACATAGGTCGAAATTTCCCTCCCCCATAACTCGGTCAAAACACAACCGATTTTCGTGAGGCTTGGCTTTTTGTACATAGTTTTCCCTCTAGATTAATCTGGCATTCAAATCTGTAAACATAAATTTTAGTCGAAATTCATGTCAAAACCTTACCCCTAAGATTCGTATATCGACATAGGTCGAAATTTCCCTCCCCCATAACTCGGTCAAAACACAACCGATTTTCGTGAGGCTTGGCTTTTTGTACATAGTTTTCCCTCTAGATTAATCTGGCTTTCAAATCTGAATTCATAATTTTTAGTCGAAATTCATGTCAAAACCTTACCCCTAAGATTCGTATATCGACATAGGTCGAAATTTCCCAACCCCATAACTCGGTCAAAACTCAACCGATTTTCACGAGGCTTGGCTTTTTGTACATAGTTTTCCCTCTAGATTAATCTGGCATTCAAATCTGAAAACATAAATTTTAGTCGAAATTCATGTCAAAACCTTACCCCTAAGATTCGTATATCGACATAGGTCGAAACTTCCCACCCCCATTACTCGGTCAAAACTCAACCGATTTTCACGAGGCTTGGCTTTTTGTACATAGTTTTCCCTCTAGATTAATCTGGCATTCAAATCTGAAAACATAAATTTTAGTCGAAATTCATGTCAAAATCTAACCCCTAAGATTCGTATATAGACATAGGTCGAAATTTCCCTCCCCCATAACTCAAAACTCAACCGATTTTCACGAGGCTTGGCTTTTTGTACCAAGTTTTCCCTCTAGATTAATCTGGCATTCAAATCTGAATACATAATTTTTAGTCGAAATTCATGTCAAAACCTTACCCCTAAGATTCGTATATCGACATAGGTCGAAATTTCCCAACCCCATAACTCGGTCAAAACTCAACCGATTTTCACGAGGCTTGGCTTTTTGTACATAGTTTTCCCTCTAGATTAATCAGGCATTCAAATCTGAATACATAATTTTTAGTCGAAATTCATGTCAGAACCATAACCCTAAAATTCGTATATCGACATAGGTCGAAATTTCCCTCCCCCATAACTCGGTCAAAACTCAACCGATTTTCACGAGGCTTGGCTTTTTGTACATAGTTTTCCCTCTAGATTAATCAGGCATTCAAATCTGAAAACATAAATTTTAGTCAAAATTCATGTCAAAACCTTACCCCTAAGATTCGTATATCGACATAGGTCGAAATTTCCCACCAACATTACTCGGTCAAAACTCAACCGATTTTCACGAGGCTTGGCTTTTTGTACATAGTTTTCCCTCTAGATTAATCTGGCATTCAAATCTGAAAACATAAATTTTAGTCGAAATTCATGTCAAAATCTAACCCCTAAGATTCGTATATCGACATAGGTCGAAATTTCCCACCCCCATAACTCGGTCAAAACTCAACCGATTTTCACGAGGCTTGGCTTTTTGTACATAGTTTTCCCTCTAGATTAGTCTGGCATTCAAATCTGACAAAATAATTTTTAGTCGAAATTCATGTAAAAATCTTACCCCTATGATTCGTATAAGGCATAAGTCGAAATTTCCCTCCCCCATAACTCGGTCAAAACTCAACCGATTTTCACGAGGCTTGCCTTTTTGTACATAGTTTTCCCTATAGATTAATCTGGCATTCAAATCTGAATACATAATTTTTAGTCGAAATTCATGTCTAAATCTTACCCCTAAGATTCGTATATCGACATAGGTCGAAATTTCCCAACCCCATAACTCGGTCAAAACTCAACCGATTTTCACGAGGCTTGGCTTTTTGTACCAAGTTTTCCCTCTAGATTAATCAGGCATTCCAATCTGAAAACATAAATTTTAGTCGAAATTCATGTCAAAATCTAACCCCTAAGATTCGTATATCGACATAGGTCGAAATTTCCCACCCCCATAACTCGGTCAAAACTCAACCGATTTTCACGAGGCTTGGCTTTTTGTACATAGTTTTCCCTCTAGATTAGTCTGGCATTCAAATCTGACAAAATAATTTTTAGTCGAAATTCATGTCAAAATCTTACCCCTATGATTCGTATAAGGCATAAGTCGAAATTTCCCTCCCCCATAACTCGGTCAAAACTCAACCGATTTTCCTCGAGGCTTGGCTGTTTGTACATAGTTTTCCCTATAGATTAATCTGGCATTCAAATCTGAATATATAATTTTTAGTCGAAATTCATATCTAAATCTTACCCCTAAGATTCGTATATCGACATAGGTCGAAATTTCCCACCCCCATTACTCGGTCAAAACTCAACCGATTTTCACGAGGCTTGGCTTTTTGTACATAGTTTTCCCTCTAGATTAGTCTGGCATTCAAATCTGACAAAATAATTTTTAGTCGAAATTCATGTAAAAATCTTACCCCTATGATTCGTATAAGGCATAAGTCGAAATTTCCCTCCCCCATAACTCGATCAAAACTCAACCGATTTTCACGAGGCTTGGCTTTTTGTACATAGTTTT